>NW_020173068.1:300552-433909 GCF_003031525.2 Neophocaena asiaeorientalis asiaeorientalis
GGCCACCATCACCCTAATACCAAAACCAGACAAAGATGCAACAAAAAAAGAAAATTACAGACCAATCTCACTGATGAATATAGACGCAAAAATCCTGAACAAAATCCTAGCAGACAGAATCCAACAGGACATTAAAAGGATCATACACCATGACCAAGTGGCATTTATCCCAAGGATGCAAGGATTCTTCAATATATGCAAGACAGTCAATGTGATACACCATATTAACAAATTAAAGAACAAAAACCGGGCTTCCCTGGTGGCGTAGTGTTTGAGAGTCTGCCTGCCGATGCAGGGGATGCAGGTTCATGCCCCAGTCCGGGAAGATCTCACATGCCACGGAGCAGCTGGGCCCGTGAGCCATGGCCACTGAGCCTGTGCATCCGGAGCCTGTGCTCCGCAACGGGAGAGGCCACAACAGTGAGAGGCCCGCATACCGCAAAAAAAAAAAAAAAGAAGAAGAATAAAAACCGTATGATCATCTCAACAGATGCAGAAAAAGCTTTTGACAAAATTCAACACTGATTTACAATAAAAACTCTCCAGAAAGTGGGAATAGAGGGAACCTACCTCAACATAATAAAGGCCATATGTGACAAACCCACAGCAAACATCATTCTCAATGGTGAAAAACTAAAAGCAGCTCCACTAAGATCAGTAACAAGACAAGGATGTCTACTCTCGCCACTCATATTCAACATAGTTTTGGAAGTCCTAGCCATAGCAATCAGAGAAGAAAAAGAAATAAAAGGAATACAGATTGGAAAAGAAGAAGTAAAACTGTCTACTGTTTGCAGATGACATGATACTATACATAGAGAATCCTAAAGATGCCACCAGAAAACTACTAGAGCTAATCAATGAATTTGGTAAAGTTGCAGGATACAAAATTAATGCACAGAAATCTCTTGCATTCCTATACACTAACAACAAAAGATCAGAAAGAGAAATTAAGGAAACAGTCCCATTGACCACTGCAACAAAAAGAATAAAATATCTAGGAATGAAACTACCTACGGAGACAAAAGACTTGTACTCAGAAAACTATAAGACACTGATGAAAGAAATCAAAGATGACAGAAACAGATGGAGAGATACACCATGTCCTTGAATTGGAAGAATCACTATTGTGAAAATGACTATACTACCCAAAGCAATCTACAGATTCAATGCAATACCTATCAAATTACCAGTGTCATTTTTTACAGAACTAGAACAAAAATTCTTAAAATATGTATGGAGACACAAAAAGCCCCAAATAGCAAAAGCACTCTTGAGGGGAAAAAAACAGAGCTGGAGGAATCAGACTCCCTGACTTCAGACTATACTATAAAGCTACAGTAATCAAGACAGTATGATACTGGCACAAAAGCAGAAATATAGGTCAAAGGAACAGGATAGAAAGCCCAGAGATAAACCTACACACCAATCGTCAACTAATCTCTGACAAAGGAGGCAAGGATATACAATGGAGAAAAGACAGTCTCTACAATAAGTGGTGCTGGGAAAACTGAACAGTACATGTAAAAGAATGAAATTAGAACAGTCCCTGACACCATACAAAACAATAAACTCAAAATGGATTAGAGACCTAAATGTAAGACCAGACACTATAAAACTCTTAAAGGAAAAGATAGGAAGAACACTCTTTGACATAAATCACAGTGAGATCTTTTTTGATCCACCTCCTAGAGTAATGGAAATGAAAACAAAAATAAACAAATGGGACCTAATTAAACTTAAAAGCTTTTTCAAAGCAAAGGAAACTACAAACAAGATGAAAAGACAACTCTGAGAATGGGAGAAAATATTTGCACATGAATCAATGGACAAAGGATTAATCTCAAAAATTTCCAAGCAGCTCACACAGCTCAATATTTAAAAAAAAAAAAAACCCAATCAAAAGATAGGCAGAAGTCCTAAATAGACATTTCTCCAAAGAAGACATAAAGATGGCCAAGACGCACATGAAAAGCTGCTCAACATCACTAATTATTAGAGAAATGCAAGTCAAAACTACAACGAGGTATCACCTTACACCAGTTAGAATGAGCATCATCAGAAAATCTACACACAACAAATGCTGGAGAGGGTGTGGAGAAAAGGGAACCCTCTTGCATTGTTGGTGGGAATGTAAATTGATACAGCCACTATGGAGAACAGTATGGAGGTTCCTTAAAGAACTAAAAATAGAACTATCATATGACCCAGCAATTCCACTACTGGGCATATACCCAGAGAAAACCATAATTCAAAAAGACACATGCACCCCAATGTTCATTGTAGCACTATTTACAATAGCCAGGTCATGGAAGCAACCTAAATGCCCATCGACAGATGAATGGATAAAGAAGATGTGGTATATATATACAATGGAATATTACCCAGCCATAAAAAGGAATGAAACTGGGTCATTTTTAGAGGCATGGATGGACCTACAGACCGTCATACAGAGTGAAGTAAGTCAGAAGTGCAAAACAAATATCATATGTTAATGCATATATGTGGAATCTAGAAAAGTGGTACAGATGAACTGGTTTGCAAGGCAGAAACAGAGACAAGATATAGAGAACAAATGTATGGACATGAAGAGGGGAAAGCCAGGGATAGGGTGGTGGTGGGATGAATTGGGAGATTGGGATTGACATATATACATTAATATGTATAAAATAGATAACTAATAAGAAGCTGCTGTATAAATAAATAAATTTTTTTAAAAACACTACTTAACACCATACACAAAAATAAACACCAAATTGATTAAAGACCTAAATGTAAGACCAGTCACTATAAAAACTTTTAGAGGAAAACATAGGAAAAACACTCTTTGACATAAACCACTGCAAGATCTTTTTTGACCCACCTCCTAGAATAATGAAAATAAAAACAAAAATAAACAAATGGGACCTAATGAAACTTAAAAGCTTTTGCACAACAAAGGAAATCATAAGCAAGACGAAAAGACAACCCTCAGAATGGGAGAAAATATTTGCAAATGAAGCAACAGACAAAGGATTAATCTCCAAAATATATAAACAGCCCATGGAGCTCAATATCATAAAAACAAACAACACAATTTAAAAATGGGCAGAAGACCTAAATAGACATTTCACCAGAGAAGGCATACAGATGGCCAAGAGGCACATGAAAAGATGCTCAACATCACTAATTATTAGAGAAATGCAAATCAAAACTACAATGAGGTAGCACCTCACACTGGTCAGAATGGCCATCATCAAAAAATCTACAAACAATAAATGCTGGAGAGGGTGTGGAGAAAATGGAACCCTTTTGCACTGTTGATGGGAATGTAAATTGATACAGCCACTACGGAGAACCTTAAAGAACTAAAAATAGAACTATCATATGACCCAGCAATCCCACTACTAGGCATATACCCTGAGAAAACCATAATTCAAAAGGACACTTATACCCCAGCGATGATTACAGCACTATTTACCATAGCCAGGACATGGAAACAACCTAAATGTCCATCAACAGATGATTGGAAGAAGAAGATGTGGCACACATATACAATGTAATATTACTCAGACATAAAAAGAAATGAAATTGAGTTATTTGTAGTGAGGTGGATGGACCTAGAGTCTGTCATACAGAGTGAAGTAAGTCAGAAAGAGAAAAATAAATAACATATGTATATGTTATATGTTATGTATATATATATATACAAAAAATAATAAAAGGTTCTGATGAACCTAGGCTCAGGACAGGAATAAAAATGCAGACGTACAGAATGTACTTGAGGACACGGGGAGGGGGAAGGGTAAGTTGGGATGAAGTGAGAGAGTAGCATTGACATATATACACTACCAAATGTAAAATAGATAATGGGTAGCAGCTGCATAGCACGGGGAAATCAGCTTGGTGCTTTGTGACCACCGAGAGGGGTGGGATAAGGAGGGTGGGACGGAGACACAAGAAGGAGGGGATATTGGGATATATGTATACATATAGATGATTCACTTTGTTATACAGCAGAAACTAACACAACATTGTAAAGCAATTATACTCCAAAAAAGATGTTAAAAAAAAAAAAGGTGTGGTACATATATACAATGGAATATTACTAATCCATAGAAAGGAATGAAAATGGGTCATTTGTAGAGATGTGGTTGGACCTAGAGTCTGTTACACAGAGTGAAGTAAGCCAGAAAGAGAAAAACAAATATCATATATTAACACATATATGTGGAATCTAGAAAAATGGTACAGATGAACCTATTTCCAGGGCAGGAATAAAGAAGCAGATGTAGAGAAAAACATGTGAACACAGGGAGAAAGGGGAGGGTGGGACGAATTGGGAGATTAGGTTTGACATAAATACACTACCATGTGTAAAATAGATAGCTAGTGGGAACCTGATGGCTAGCACAGGGAGTGCAGCTCAGTGCTCTGTGACAACCTAGATGAGTGGGATTGGGGGAGTGGGAGGGAGGTCCAATGGGGAGGGGATATAGGTATACATATAGCTGATTCACTTCATTGTATAGCAGAAACTAATACAACATTGGAAAGCAATTATACTCCAATAAAAAAATTAAAAGCATTTGCTGGACACTTGTAAATCTCTTGCAAGCAGGAAGCATGTGGAATGGTCAAGCTCATAATCAGAAGAGTGGCTTCTACCTTAGATGGTCAGTGGGTCAGTCATGATGAGTGACCCAAGCCCAGAGTGGAAACCCAAGGGTGAACAGAACCCCCATGCTCCTGCCCTCAGGGAGCCTCGAGTCTAGTGGGAGAGGCAGCCATGAACCATATCATCAGTTCAGGTGAGGACCGAAGGAAAGATGGCTGTCCTGCAGGAGCCCCTAACCAAGGGGCCTCACCAGGACTGGCAGCTGAGAAGGGCCAGTTGCTCACCAAGAGTCTCCAGTGGGATGAGAGTGGGTTAACATTGGGTTTCTTGATCTGGGCAGTGGTTACACAGGTACGTTTACTTTGTGAAAATTCAGCAAGCTATTTACCTATGATTTGTTCATTTTTCTCTATATATGTTATACTTTAAAAGTTTACTCAAAAACATTCCATTGTGTAGAAATTTGAAGTTAAATACAGATGCACAGATTTCTACATCCCTGTGTGCCCCCAGCTTCCTCTCTAGCAGCAACTCATGCCCTCAATCCTCATACTCTATGCTCTAAGCTCACCAGCCTTCATTTGGTGCCAAGAATGCCAAGATTTTCCTGGTCTGAGACTTTTCTACTCGCTTTTCTTATGTCTGAGGTGCATTTGTCTGCTCTTCACAAACCTGGTATTTCTGAAAATCCAATCTCAGTTGAAATGCCACACTCTCACCTAAGTTGCCCAGTGCCCTCCATGATCTGGCACAGTGCCTTGTGTGTGTTCATTGCACTAGATTCATTGCACTTTTGTTTTTATCATCTGTCTCCCATGATAGACTATAAGACCTGTGAAAGTCAGAGCTGTGTCTTGCTCAACATTTTATCACCAGTGACCAGTAAAGTGCCAAATATATAGTGCCTGATACACTTGTAATTCATATTTGAATGAATGAATCAAGAAATGGAAGGCAATGCTCAACCCAAAAGAGTGGAGCAATATGTGGCCTTTCTGGCACTGTGGTAAGGAGTGAGTGAGGTTCCAAAGATGACATAAATGTATGGAGAAATATACCATGTTCTTGGATTGGAAGAATCAATATTGTGAAAATGACAATACTACCCAAAGCAATCTACAGATTCAATGCAATCCCTATCAAACTACCAATGGCATTCTTCACAAAATTAGAACAAAAAATGTTACTATTCATATGGAAACACAAAAGACTCCAAATAGTCAAAGCAATCTTGAGAAAGAAAAATGGAGTTGGAGGAATCAGGCTCCCTGACTTCAAACTATACTACAAAGTTACAGTTTTCAAGACAATATGGTACTGGCACAAAAACAGAAATATAGATCAATGGTACAGGATAGAATGTCCAGAGCTAAACCCATGCACATATGGTCACCTAATTTATGACAAAGGAGGCAAGAATATACAATGGAGGAAAAACAGCCTCTTCAATAAGTGGTGCTGGGAAAACTGGACAGCTACATGTAAAAGAATGAAATTAGAACACTACCTAACACCATACACAAAAATAAACTCCAAATGGATTAAAGACCTAAATGTAAGACCAGACACTATAAAACTCTTAAAGGAAAACATAGGAAAAACAATTTTTGACATAAAACACAGCAAGATATTTTTGACCCACCTCCTACAGTAATGAAAATAAAAACAAAAATGAATGAATAGGACCTAATTAAACTTAAAAGCTTTTGCACAGCAAAGGAAACCATAAACAAGACAAAAAGACAACCCTCACAATGGGAGAAAATATTTGCAAATGAAACAACTGAAAAAGGATTAATCTCCAAAATATACAAACAGCTCATGGAACTCAATATCAAAAACACAAACAATCCAATTAAAAAATGGGTGGGAAACCTAAATAGACATTTCACCAAGGAAGATATACAGATGGCCAAGAGGTACATGAAAAGATGCTCAACACCAAATGCATTATCTATAGATAATAATACATGAACCCCTTGTGCCTTGCTGCTCATGGCTTGTCAGATCCATGCCAACCTGGTAAATCAGCACTGGGCTTGAACTCCACACCCTTTGTATTGAGTTCTCAGCTGTTTATTACCAGTTTAGCACCCAGGTTTTGTTATTGGTTCCCATTTGTTTGCATCGTTGGTGGAATTAGGACATTGCTTTTCATCTTTTTGGTTCTCTTTTATGTTTCCATTTTGAGTGATGCTGTTAAAGTTATTTTTTGTCACAAAAGGAGAAGCACAAGGAGAAACACAGACATAGGCCCCCTTTAGGCTTGTTGATCAAGCCAGCCTCATACGCCTCATAGGTGACTTTGTGGTTCTCATTTATACTGGCTGTAGGTCACCAATAAAACTGGGTAACATTCTTCTTTCATCCCAACACTTTTCCCAGAGAGAGTATTCTCCCTGGCTTTCTGTAGGGAGTAAATTGTCAGCTCTGCATTTGGAGACAGCCAACTGTCAAGCTGAGGGTCCGAGACACAAGGTGCCCAAACATCACATTTCTATCCACCATTGCCAGCTCTCATGGGGTCACCAAAGTACTCTCCTCCTCCAGGAAAAACTACTGTTTCTAGTATGTATTCTCATTAGAATCCTAATTCTCTCTCTAAATGGATAAACTTCACCAGGGATCATTTGGACCTGCAATTGCCACTCTAGGAAATATGTGACTTGAACAAAATTGTTCATTTTAGAGGTGCTTTAGAAAACAAAAGGAATAAGATACTTTGATCAGTATTCAGAGGCTTCCAAAGGAAATCCTGATTTTAAAACTGCTTCACTAAAAGATTCTTTGGCCTATAATGAGCAATAGGACAAACTTAGGCAACAACAAACTAGACTCATTTTTATAGCAAATCTTCCCCTTCCTTTTCCTCCAGTTAATTCCCTAGATCTAATCCTACCTCTTCCACCTTCTCCTCCCAAATGTACAGCCTTCACACCTCCACTGATGCTTCCCTGCTCATCCCCTGTCCAGCCCTTACACTTTCCTAACAAATCCAAAGATCTTTAAATATCAGTTACCTCTAAAGATATAGATAGCCCTTCCATAAGGTAGCTATGCAGACAGCTGTAGAATTTAAACCTTGGACCAGAGCTGAATTAATAACTATAATTAAGGATTGTCCTAAACCCAGACAAGACCAGCAACTAGTCACAGAAGAATTTAGAATTCTTTTGGGCACATATGACCCAGGGTTTCCTGACCTATATCAATTTTTTACATGTTGGTCAGAACCTCAGATACTGAATTATGGATGACAAAAGCTGATTAGACTGACTTGGATTCCTCTTTCTACTATAAACTTGAAGGTCAAAAACAGGTCCAGAAAGCAGGGTAAAGTCTCCTAAAAGCCATAGCTAAAACATTTCTATAAAAATATATTGGCCCATAATTCAATTATGCAAAAGTATAAAAGCTAGGCTATGGTTCCCTGTTGTTTGCTCAAACACTAACCTAGGTGTTGCAGTGAAGGTATGTTGTAGATGAGATTAACATCTACAATCAGTTTACTTAAAATAAAGGATACTACCCTCAATAATGTGGGTGGGCTTCATACAATCAATTGATGGTATTAGGAGCATAAACTGAGGTTTCCCAGAGAAAAGAAATTCTGCCTGAATAATGTAACATAGGGGAGAGCAGCCAAGATGGCACAGTAGAAAGACCCTGAGCTCAGCTCTTTTCATGAGCACACCAAAATCACAATTATCTACAAACCAATCACAGATGAAAAGGACTGGAACCTACCAGAAAAGCTCTTCTATGACTAAAGATATAGAGAAGGAAGCACAATGAGACAGGTAGGAGGGGCAAATTCATGATATAATTAAGTTCCACACCCTCGGTGGGTGATGCACAAACTGGAGAATAATTATATTGCAGAGGTTCTCACACAAGAGTGAGAGTTCTGAGCCCCACATCAAGCTCCCCAGTCGGGGGGTCCTGCACTGAGAAAACAAGGCCAGCAGGGCTTAGTTTTGGGAGCCCCACAGGACTGGGGAAAATAGGGACTTAACTCTTAAAGGGCACACACAAAATCTCATGCACACTGGGACTCAGGGCTAAAGAAGTAATTTGATAGGAGTCAGGGTCAGACACACTTGCTGGTCTTGGAGAGTCTCCTTAAATGTAAATGGAGTGAATGCCCCAACCAAAAGACGCAGAGTGGCTGAATACATACAAAAACAAGACCTGTATATATACTGCCTATAAGAGACTCACTTCAGCTCTAGAGACACATACACACTGAAAGTAAAGAGATGGAAAAAGATATTCCATGCAAATGGAAATCAAAAGAAAGCTGGAGCAGCTATACTTACATAAGCTAAATAGACTTTAAAATAAAAATTGTTACAAGAGACAAAGAACCCTAAAGATGCTACCAGAAAATTACTAGAGCTAATCAATGAATTTGGTAAAGTAGCAGGATACAAAATTAATGCACAGAAATCTCTTGCATTCCTATATACTAATGATAAAAAATCTGAAAGTGAAATTAAGAAAACATTCCCATTTACCATTGCAACAAAAAGAATAAAATATTTAGGAAGAAACCTACCTAAGGAGACAAAAGACCTGTGTGGAGAAAATTATAAGACACTGATGAAAGAAATTAAAGTTGATGTAAATACATGGAGAGATATATCGTGTTCTTGGATTGGAAGAATCAACATTGTGAAAATGACTCTACTACCCAAAGCATTCTACAGATTCAATGCAATCCTTATCAAACTACCAGTGGCATTTTTCACAGAACTAGAACAAAAAAATTCACATTTTGTATGGAAACACAAAAGACCCCGAATAGCCAAATCAACATTGAGAAAGAAAAAAGGAGCTGGAGGAATCAGGCTCCCTGACTTCAGTCTATACTACAAAGCTACAGTAATCAAGACAGTATGGTACTGGCACAGAAACAGAAATATAGATCAACGGAACAGGATAGAAAGCCCAGAGATAAAGCCACGCACATGTGGTCACCTTATCTTTGATAAAGGAGGCAAGAATATAAGAGCCATTAAAAGGAACGAAACTGAGTTATTTGTAGTGAGGTGGCTGGACCTAGAGTCTGTCATACAGAGTGAAATAAGTCAGAAGGAGAAAAACAAATACCATATGCTAACACATATATATGGAATCTAAAAAGAAAATGGTCGTGAAGAACCTAGGGGCAAGATGGGAATAAAGATGCAGACCTACTAGAGAATGGACTTGAGGATATGGCGAGGGGGAACGGTAAGCTGGGAAAAAATGAGAGTGGCATGGACATATATACACTACCAAATGTAAAATAGATAGCTAGTGGGAAGCAGCCACATAGCACAGGGAGATCAGCTCAGTGCTTTATGACCAGATAGAAGGGTGGGGTAGGGAGGGTGGGAGGGAGGGAGATGCAAGAGGGAAGAGATATGGGAACATATGTATATGTATAACTGATTCACTTTGTTATAAAGCAGAAACTAACACACCATTGTAAAGCAATTATACTCCAATAAAGGTGTTTTTAAAAAAAGACAAAGAAGGACACTACATACTGATCAAGGGATCAAATGAAGAAGTTATAACATTGTAAATATATATACACCTGACATAGGACCACATCAATATATAAGACAAGTATTAACAGACATAAAAGGAGAGATTGACAGTAACACAATAACAGCAGGAGACTTTAACACCACAATTACACCAATGGACAGATCATCCAGACAGAAAATCAATAAGAAAACACAGGCCTTAATACATTAGACCAACTGGACTTAATTGATATCTATATAGCACATTCCATATGAATGCAGCAGAATACACATTCTTTTCAAGTGCACATGGAACAGTCTCCAGGATAGATCATATGCAAGGCCACAAAACAATCTTCAGTATATTCAGGAAAATAAAATCATATCAAGCATTTTTTCCAACCACAGCACTATGAGACTAGAAATCAACTACAAGAAAAAAACTGTGAAAAACACAAACACGTGGAGGCCAAACCATATGGATGGCCAAAACAACCAATGGATCACTGAAGAAATTAAAGAGGAAATCAAAAAGTACCAAGAGAAAAATGAAAACAAAAACACCTATGGGATGCAGCAAAAGCAGTTCCAAGAGGGAAGTTTATATCAATACAATCTTACCTCAAGAAACAAAAAAAAAATCTCAAATAAACACCCTTACCTTACACCTAAAGAAACTTGAGAAAAACAAAACCCAAAGTTAGTAGAAGGAAAGGAATAATAAAGATCAGAGCAGAAATAAATGACATAGAGACTTAAAAAAAACAATAGAAAAGATCAATGAAACTAAAAGCTGGTTTTTAAAAAGATAAACAAAATTGATAAACCTTTAGCCAGACTCATCAAGAAAAAAAGGGAGAGGGATCAAATCAATAAAATTAGAAATGAAAAAGGATAAGTTACAAATGACACTACAGAAATACAAAGGATCATAAGAGACCACAACAAACAACTATATGCCAATAAAATAGACAACCTAGAAGAAATGGACAAATTCTTACAAAGGTAAAATCTCTCAAGACTGAACCAGAGAAAAAATAGAAAATATGATCAGACTGATTACCAGGAATGAAATTGAATCAGTAATTTTAAAACTCCTAACAAATGGCTTCACAGGTGAAGTCTACCAAATATTTAGAGAAGAGTTAACACCTATCTTTCTGAAACCATTCCAAAAAAATTGCAGAGGAAGGAATACTTCTGAGCTCACTCTATAAGACCAACATCACCCTGATACCAAAAGCAGACAAAAAAAGAAAATTAGAGGCTAATATCACTGATGAACATAGATGCAAAAACCCTCAGCAAAATACTAGCAAACCAAATCCAACAATACAGTAAAGGGATTATACACCATGATCAAGTGGGATTTAATCCAGAGATGCAAGAATTTTCAATATCTACAAACCAATCAATGTGATACACCACATTAACAAACTGAAGAGTAAAAACCATATAGATGATCACCTCATTAGATGAAGGAAAAGCTTTTGATAAAATTCAACATCCAATTATGATAAAAACTCTCCAGAAAGCAGGCAAAGAGGAAACATACCTCAACATAATAAAGGCCGTATATATGACAAACCCACAGGTAACATCATATGCAATGATGAAAAGTTGAAAGCATTTCCTCTAAAGTCAGGAACAAGGCAAGGATGTCCACTCTTGCCACATTTGTTCAACATAGTTTTGGAAGTCCTAGCCACAGCAATCAGAAAAGTAAAAGAAATAAAATTTATCCAAATTGGAAAGGAAGAAGTAAAACTATCACTGTTTGCAGATGACATGGTACTGTACATAGAAAAACCTAAAGATCCCACCAGAAAACTACTGGAACTCATCAGTAAATTCAGTAAAGTTACAGGATATAAAATTTATACACAGGGGCTTCCCTGGTGGTGCAGTGGTTGAGAGTCCGCCTGCTGATGCAAAGGACACGGGTTCATGCCCCAGTCCGGGAAGGTCCCACATGCCACAGAGCGGCAGGGCCCATGAGCCATGGCCACTGAGCCTGCGTGTCCAGAGCCTGTGCTCCACGATGGGAGAGGCCACAACAGTGAGAGGCCCACATACCACAAAAAAAAAAAAATTAATACACAGAAATCTGTTGTATTTCTATACACTAACAACATAGTATCATAAAGAGAAATTAAGGAAACAAGCCCATTTACCATCACATCAAAAAGAATAAAATACCTAGGAATAAATCTGCCTAAGGAGGCAAAAGACCTGTACTCCAAAAACTATAAGATGCTGACAAAAGAAATTGAAGATGACAAAACAGATGGAAAGATATACCATTTTCTTGGATCGGAAGAATCAATATTGTTAAAATGACCATAGTACCTAAGGTAACCTACGGTTTCATTGCAATCCTTATCAAAATGTCAATGGCATTTTTCACAGAACTAGAACAAATAATTTTAAAATTTGTACAACATAAAAGACCCCCCCAATAGCTAAGCAATTATTCAGAAAGAAGAATGGAACTGGAGGAATCATGACCCCTGACTTTAGACTATACTACAAAGCTACAGTAGTCAAAACAGTATGGTACTGGCACAAAAACAGACACATAGATCAATGAAAAAGAATAGAGAGCTCAGAAATAAACCCACACACCTAGGGCCAATTAATCTATGACAAAGGAGGCAAGAATACACAACAGAGAAGAGAAAATCTCTTCAATAAGTGGTGCTGGGAAAACTGGACAGCTACATGTAGAAGAATGAAATTAGAACATTCTCCAACACCATATACAAAAATAAACTCAAAATGTATTAAAGTCCTAAATGTAAGACAGGATAGTATAAAACTTCTAGAGTATAACATAGGCAGAACACTCTTTGGCATAAATCGCAGCAATATTTTTATGGATCCATCTCCCAAAGTAAAGGAAATAAAAGCAAAAGTACACAAATGGGACCTAATTAAGCTTTTGCACCACAAAGGAAACCATCAACAAAACGAAAAGACAACATACTGAATGGGAGAAAGTATTTGCAAATGATATGACTGATAAGGAATTAATATTCAACATATATAAAGCGCTCATACAACTCAACATTAAAAAAAAAAAAACTCCATTAATAAATGGGCAGAAGAACTGAATACACGTTTCTCCAAAGAGGAAATGCAGATGACCAACAGGCACATGAAAAGATGCTCACTAATCATCAGTGAAAATCAAAACTACAATGAGATATCATCTCACACCTGTCAGAATGGCTTTCATCAAAGAGAACACAAATAACAAATGCTGGTGAGGATGTTGGAGAAAAGGGAACCCTCATATACTGTTGGTGGGAATGTAAATTGGTGCAGTCACTGTGGAAAACAGGATGGAGGTTTCTTAAAAAGCTAAAAATAGAAATACCATATGCCCCAGCAATTCCACTCCTGGGTACATATCCAAAAAGAAACCAAAAATGCTAGTTCAAAAAGATACATGGATCCCAATGTCCACAGTAGCATTATTTACAATTGCCAAGATATGGAAACAATCTAAGTCCATCAACAGATGAATGCCTAAAAAAGATGTGAGATTTTATATATATATATATATATATATATATATAATCTCACACACACACACACACACACACACACACACATATACACAATGGAATACCATTCAGCCATAAGAAAGAATGAAATTTTGCCATTTGCAGCAGCATGGATGGACTTGGAGGGCATTAGGCTAAGGGAAATAAGTCAGACAGAGAAAGACAAATACTGTATGATATCAGTGGTGTCTGGAATCTAAAAAATACAGTGAACTAGTAAATATAACCAAAAAAAAAGAAGCAGACTCACAGATATGGAGAACAAACTAGAGGTTACAAGTGGGGAGGGGCAGGGAGGGGCATTATAGGGGTGGGGAGTGGGAGGCACAAATTATTGGTTGTAAGATAGGTTTAAGGATGTAAGATAGGTATAATTTTTTAAATTAATAAATAAACAAACAAATAAATAAAATACCTTCCCCTCAGAACAAATAAAAAAATAAAAAGCACCTTCCCCTCAAAAAAAAAAGTCTACCTGAGTCTCCAGCCTGCTGGCCTGCCCTACAGATTTCAGACTCAAGACTGCAACTTAAACCCTTAATTTCCAGCCTGCCCTAAATACAGATTTTGGACTTGCCAACACACCACAATTGAGTGAGCCAATTCCTTGAAATAAAAATAAAGCTTAAATAAAGACTTCTAAATTTATTTATTTACAGATATGTATACCTCTCTCCTATTGGTTCTGTTTCTCTGGAAAACCTGACTGTTACAGCCCTGCAGATCAAAGAGCTAGATGGCCCACTTCGCAACTGACCACCTTTGTTAATAAGGACATGTGTCAATATTGTAAACAGAATGCACACTGGTAAAACATCATCCCATTTTACAAACAAACAAACAAAAAAACCCCAAGACAACTAAAAGTCCGTCAATTTAGGTCAATGAAGGTGCTACAAGAAAGGAAAATGCACCCAATATATTGTCTTACCCCTAAACATCCAAGGTATATTAACTATAAATATAGATGGTCACCCTCATCCCTGTTGATGCCTCTCAGAAGCATTCCTCCTAGGAGAAAGGTACTCATGCCTGCCCTAACACACCAGGCTCCCTAGAATGTGTGAAAACCCTCCCCAGTCATCTATTGCAAAAGGCTGGAACTCTGGGACTGAGACATATACTCTAACCATCAGTGACACTCGAAGGTGCACAGTACTTCATGCTTTTGTACATTTATTCATTTCTTCATTTGTTGATTCATACTTTCACTATCTCCAGCTACCACAGGTAAACAATGAAATTACAAAACACTAATCAACAGAGGAATAAATCAAAGATACTGGGGACCCAGAGGAGGAGGTAAATGGGATTTTTGCCAACAATCCTCATGTGGATCAGAGTTATTATCACTATTTTACACTTATGGGGAAACGAAGGATCAGAGAGATTAAGTGACTAACCCATAGAGGACAGAGGAAGGGAGAACTGGTAGAAGCCCAAGAGATAAGGCATGGAGAACACTAAAGTGGGGAGAACCAGCCTCACTTCCTAATTTTTTTCCTGGGACACTTGGGATTTTTTGCTTCTTCAATCCTTCCTTTCCTTCAAGGAATCATTGTCAAGGGAAATCCTCCTTTCTTCACAGTCTTCTCCAGAGACTGAAACTTGCCCCAGGAAAAAGGAAATAGAAAATAGCTCTGTGCCATCTTATTTGTGAGCTGGAAGCTTGATATCCTAGCAGGAGTTGCCTCAGCCTCCCTAATTGGGATTGGAGTCATGCAACCCTCTCAAGTTGACTACATGTCACTTCCTCAGAGCTGACTGGCCTATTTTGATTCTGTTTTAGGAAATCTCCCTCATTAGCATTTGCTGCTCCATTTGGGGGTCAGGTTAGCCAAGTTTACACCTAGAATTTTCTCATATTTCTTTTCATTACCACAGAATATCCCTATGGAACTTGTTCCCCACTCCTCACAGTTCCACATCGCACAATGGGTAATCAGATCTTAGGGGCTGGAGGAGATGGTAACCTTACATGTCACCTCTACTAGGAGGTACAAAGAATTTGTAAAGTAATGAGAAACACTGGTTCTTGGAGTTAGAAGACCTAGATTGTAAGGGTGGGATTTGGGGCTCTAATAAAGGAAGGGAAGAGATTCCCCTTGGCACGGGGTGGACTCTACTAGAGAGGGGTTGCTTATTCTCCAGGGAGGTTAAAGCAATGCTAGCTGAGTTCCCACTGCCCACCTTAACTCTCCCTTTGCTTTCCCAGAGCTGAGTGAATTGGAATTATCATTGTCACCAGCACATTCCCAAATGGCATTCTCAACTCTAATGTTTTTTTAGTAAGCCATACTGGAAATGTGTACATTGGGCTTGGTCTAGAAGGAATAGCCACATGAAGAGTGTCAGCGGTCTGGGTAGAATATTAGCCAGGGGTTCAGATCAGCCAATCTACCTGCTCTTTTCACAATCCACCCATCGGGAATTGCCTCATTAATGCTCCAATGGACTCTTCCACTCTTGCTTTCCTGCAGCATAATGTCCTGCAGGCTGAATGGTCATCAATTCTATTCCCTATTCTTGAGCACTTGGCTGACCCACATTTCTCCCTTGCATCTAAGTGGGGGCATGAGCTTAGACATGAGCGCTGTGCTTGACTCCTAAAATGTCTACATAATCCTCCACAAAAGGAATCCCTTTTTTCTTTGGGCAGGTGGATCTAGACAATCTAGAAGAGGTCTCCAGGGCCCTGGAGAATTCCAGGGCTCTAGAAAATAGTGGCGTCACACATTGTGGCTTTGTCCAATATCCTGCTTCCCAGCCTATTTGCTCTCCTGAAGAAAATAAAAAGAAACAAAAGAATATATCTTTGGGGCAGAAGAAAACACAGCTGCAAAGCAAACAGCCACACCAAGGGTCCCCAGAGCAGTAGGCTGCTTGCCAGGCTTCAACGAGGAATATCATTCCACTGGTGCCCATCCCCATCCTCTACCATTTCTACTATGATGAGAAATATAGTCACTAACTTCCAACTCCATTAATTTTAGGCAAGTATTAGCATAAATAATCAAACAACGGGCCTCTCGTTCCCTGTAGCTTCTGTTGACATATGAATGAGGCTGCAAAGATGAATTACCAAGTACATATCTCCTTTCTGCTTATCTTTTCAGTAATATCTTTTCCCCACATACTCAACAATATCTTTTCCCCACATACTCCGTAACCCACAACCACTGAGAGGTAGCCAGCACCAAACTCTACTGTCCTTATGGTGGAATAGGGTAGCACTGAGCCCTCACCCCTTTACCCAGTACCCCTGTTGACCATAGTAGGCATCTAGGATGAATGGCACTATTAGGGGTATTGGAAGGCTTAAGTTTGGGGTCAGTCAGGTTGTGGGTCAGCTTGTAGCCAGAGCCATTATAAGCTTAAAGGTCAGGCCAGAGGTAGAGATCCATTTGCAGCTGAAGAATAGAAAGGATGTCTATGTTCTTCATAGGAACTGATCCCAGGAAGTGGCAGCATTAGCCAGGTTTTCTAGTTGACATACATGAATTTACACCCTTTCAGCCTCCACTGCTATTCTGAGGCAGGGAAGAATTGGAAAACAGTTCCTTTGCATTTGGATTTTCTTTGAGAATTCAACTGAAAAGAGTCTCCAGGACCCAGATACCAAACCCAAAGAAAACTTTTTGTCCATGGGAAAGATCTCCTCTTAAGTCTTCTGGGTAGCACTTTCTACAATTTGAATGTAAGCCCCAGGATGGCAGGGATTTTACTTTATACAACATCATATCCCCAGTGCCAGGTAAAGTTCTTAGCACATAGCTAGTGCTTAGTTAATTTGTGTTGAATGAATGAATAAAAGTTGTCCAGGCTTGGTGGGGTAGGAAGGAACTGTGGGTTGACTGGCTGGCCCCCACAAACAGGATATCTGTCAGGAATGCCTGCATTCTCTCCCATTCAACACCCTGACTGAAAGAAACAACCACCCTGCACCATTTCCATGAGTCCAAATCTCCTCATACCTCTCATGATCTCTTGTAGGGTTCCTTTAAACCTCCTCTTTAAGGGCTAAAGTCCCAGTTTACCAGCCTAGGAGTTAACTTCTCAGTTGTGGGATAAACCTTTCCTTTTTCTTTACTCTCACTCTAAAGGGATCTCATAAAGGAGATGCTTAGTTTTCCTTCTTACTCTAGAAGCCATGCTGTTGGATCACAAAGAACCCAAGGGCCAGCCAAGTCTCCAGGGCTCACAGGTCCAGCAATTTGATCCCTTCCCAGATTTGAGCATAATAAACTGGTAGAGAAAGCTCACAATTTCACACCTCCTGCCTTTCCCTCTTTCTTCCCCTAGAGCTCTAGAACCTCCAAAGCCCTCTTGTAGACCAAGATCTGAGACGTGGTAAAGCTGCCCCATCTCCTTCCAGGCACACTATCCCACAATTTCTCCTCACCCTGCTGGCAAGTATACCTCCAGCCAGCCTTATGCTGGTTCTCTAGACCAGGATCAGGCACAGATCTCTATGTGACACCTGTCAGGTAGCCCCCTACCACCCCAGGCTCAGCTTAGATTTAACTTTGTCTCCTATTCCCAGTCATCCTTGAAAACTGACCCAGCCCAGAATCAGATGTACTCCACGAGGGTTATCCCTGTCTTACACTGTGAGATGGCAGCCAGTCACAGACACAGAGGCTGCCATCTGACACTCCCATGTGAGAAGCTCCTGGCCTCTCCTTCCAGAGCCCTCTGCCCCTCCCCTTCAGAGAGGAAGCCCAAACCCACAGTTCTGCTTTTGATCAGCTGCCAAATAATCCTCATAAGGCACCTTGCTTTCAACTCTCCACAGTAAGCCCCCAAAGACCCAAGTAAAAGATGGAAGATGTAATGGGAAGCTGAGGGCCTTGGAAGAGCTGTTTCTAAGCTATGACTATAACAGCTTTGGCTTCCTAGGCTGGGGAGGGGATGGGGAGGGGGGTTACCCATCTCTCCCATTTTTCTTCTTTTCTCCAAAGCACCTTCTCATCTAGGACTCTCATACATCCTGAGATGTCATTCACAGCTAGTGGGCACTGAGGCCATGAGTTCTCTGCCCCCTCCCAGATACCTCTGTAAACAGGTCCTCATCTCCCTGGCATGGCTCAAGACTTCCTCATCCTGCACTTACTTGGTGGCATTATTCTCCCTGCAGTTCCCCCCTCCCCTGCCACCCAGAGTGTCCAACATAGCTTGACACATGACAGCAGCCTGGTTAGTATTTTTATGTTGGCCAAAGGAATGATCTCTTTTTGTTTCTCCCTACCCAGTCTTGTTAGTCAACAAGAGGCTCCTTAAACCCACCCCTCCACCTGTGGCCCGAGTTCATACCAGCTCCACATTCCCTCTGTCCTCTGTCCTACCTGTTCAAATCCTGCCCTGTGTAGTCCCACTCAGCTAACAAATATAGGCACTACTCTGGGGCCCTAACAGATATTAATTCATTCAGTCTTCACGCTGGTAGGTAGACACTACTCTTATCTTCATTTTACAGATGAGAAACTAAGACACAAAGAGGTCAAACAGCTAACATAGGGCGGAGCCTAGATTTGGAGCCAGACTGTCTGCCCCACCTCCTTTAACCATCCCGCCAAGTGGCCTTTCCCACCCTCCAGCACTTAAACCCTCCCTCCCTAGAACGAGGCCACTTATTTAGCGTAGCAATGGGAAGTTTTATTTTGACATCCGATATGGAGTAAAGTAACAGTGCAGAAGTTGGTGTATGCAGACCAGTGTGTCCTGGGCAGGGTCTGAAGGCTGTAACCATATAAGTAGTCTCTTGTTCCTTCGCCCATCATAGGCCCGCAAAGCTTCCGACACCCTCTGGAGCTCTCCACGCCACTGCACTGGACAGAGGTGTTTGAGACCCTCCTTTGTCCAGTCCCCTGAGAGACGGAAGGAGGTGCAGCAGATCCATCCAGGCTCTCCCTGGAGGAGACCCGCCGCGGCATGGCGTGGTCCAGTCAGCAGGCTGCAGATCCCAGGCGCTTGCTGCTCTCTGGCGGCCGGAGCCGGGAGTCCGGGGACCCGGGAATCGCACCTTCTACACTCGGCGCGCCCAAGGGCACCAGCAGTGACCGAGACGCTGGGGAAAGGGCGGGAGGGAGACTTAACTGAGTGGTAAGAGAGAGGAGGCGGGGTAGGGGCGCGGGAGGTGGAAGGGAGCGGACCTCGAGGGGAGAGGGCGGGCGCGAGCACCCGCGGCGCGGCGGGGGTGGCTTCCGCGGGGTCGGAGCACGAGCCAGCGCCACCGCCCTTTGGGACCCCGGAACGCCAGCTCGCCCAGAGCGCAGATTCCCTTCTTCCGGCAACTGTGGCGCCGGGTCCCTCGGTGCCAGTGGCCCCTCTTCATCCCCGACGCTGCCCTTCCTCCCCTCCATCCCGGCCCCGCGCCCAGTAGCTAGCTCCTCAGTGGTCGCCGCCCGCACCGCCCGGCCCCGAGCCGCCGCTTTGCCCGCTCGCCTGGGCACGCTGCGAGAGAGGCGCGCGTCGCCAGCTCCGGCTCTTCGGTCCCATCCGCGGCCGCCCGCTCCGCTCGCGGGCAGCAGTGCTCCACGTCACAGGAACTGAGGCAGGACCCCGACAGGACCAGCGCGCGGGTCTGGAGCCGGAGCCCCCAGCCCTACCAGTCACTCGTCCTGCGCCCAGCCCCGGTCCCCGACGGCTGCGCGTTGAGATGACTTTCCGCTATCTCCTGAACGTCAGTTTCGAGGGACCCTGCTCAGACAGCAGCGCCGGGAGCTCCAGCGCGGGCGGTGGCGGGGGTGGCGCGGGCGGCGCGGCCGCCTCCGAGGGCCGGGCGGTGGACGGCGTGCGGGTGACCGCAGGCGGTAGCAGCGGCGGCGGCGTGGTGGGCGCGGGCAACGGCGAGGACAACCGGAGCTCCGCTGGGGAGCCGGGGAGCACCGGCGCCGGCGGCGAGGTGAACGGCACGGCGGCCGTCGGGGGGCTGGTGGTGAGTGCGCAGGGCGTGGGCGTGGGCGTCTTCCTGGCCGCCTTCATCCTCACGGCCGTGGCGGGCAACCTGATGGTCATCCTCTCCGTGGCCTGCAACCGCCACCTGCAGACGGTCACAAACTATTTCATTGTGAACCTGGCCGTGGCCGACCTGCTGCTGAGCACCACGGTGCTCCCCTTCTCGGCCACCATGGAGGTTCTGGGCTTCTGGGCCTTCGGTCGGGCCTTCTGCGACGTGTGGGCCGCCGTGGATGTGCTGTGCTGCACGGCCTCCATCCTCAGCCTCTGCACAATCTCGGTGGACCGGTACGTGGGCGTACGCCACTCGCTCAAGTACCCAGCCATCATGACCGAGCGCAAGGCGGCCGCCATCCTGGCGCTGCTCTGGGCCGTAGCCCTCGTGGTGTCTGTGGGGCCGCTGCTGGGTTGGAAGGAGCCGGTGCCCCCTGACGAGCGCTTCTGCGGCATCACGGAGGAGGCGGGATATGCAGTTTTCTCCTCCCTGTGCTCTTTCTACCTGCCTATGGCCGTCATTGTGGTCATGTACTGCCGCGTGTATGTGGTAGCGCGAAGCACCACGCGCAGCCTGGAGGCGGGAGTCAAGCGCGAGCGGGGCAAGGCCTCAGAGGTGGTGCTGCGCATCCACTGTCGCGGCGCAAGCACTGGCTCAGACGGAGCCCACGGTGGGATGCGCAGCGCCAAGGGCCACACCTTCCGCAGCTCACTGTCGGTGCGTCTGCTCAAGTTCTCCCGTGAGAAGAAGGCGGCCAAGACGCTGGCCATCGTCGTGGGCGTCTTCGTGCTCTGCTGGTTCCCCTTTTTCTTTGTTCTGCCACTGGGTGAGTGACCCCTGTCCCACCAGCCCCTTCTCTTCCTCCCTGAGCCTGTGACCGTCCCTTCCTGGCACCCAGACTTGGATGGCCCTTCCCAGTGGAGGGTGACTCTCCACCTGAACATGGAAGGTTTACTGCCTGGTCTCTTAGACACGTGCGCATGCTGCTTTGTGGGACACAAATAGGCTCTTCATGCTTGCAGGATTTGTTTTATGAGCTTCTAACTTTTCTGGCCTTCCCCCTTCTTCACTGCCATTACAAGCCCTGGGCTTGTTTTACACTCCCCACTCCTCTAAATACAAAAGGTCAGTGGAAATCTGCGGGCATCTGCTCCCATAGTATGTGGCGAGCAGTGTATGTGCTTGTCTACATATCTCCCTCCCTCCACCACCAGGGCCTACATTCATTCATGGGCAGCAATCCCTGGCCAGTCTACGTGAACATCAGCAGACACCGGAAGCCACCTGCTTTCTCTGTTTGGAAGCTGGGCCCCCCTGGGAGGCCCTCCCCAGCTGGTATCTGTGAATGCTGTGGGCTCTCATTTCTGAAATCTCCTCTTGGGGGGGGGGTGGTCTGTGTGGGGGTGAGAAAGAAAGGGAAAGGGCATCTTATCAAATGGAAAGTTAATATTGTTCATCGTAGTTTCTTAAATTTACAGAGTCCTAGCACTTCTGGAGAATTTTGTTATTTCTTTCACAGGCTTTCCTGTAGTCCTGGGAGGTGGGCAGCTGTTCTCAGGACCTTCCTCCCATGCCTTGAGGCCCCTCCTGGAAGCCTTGGGGCTCGGTCAGCACAGGGAGAAGAAAGGGAACAGCATCTATGGGGTTACTTTTGCCCTGAGTCACTTCACCCACAGGTGCAACCAGCCAGCCCAAGCCAGGACCTCCCATGTACCTGTAATCACCCACATTGAACAGATGATAACATTTCGCCATATTTGCCTCAGATCACTTCCTCTCTCTCTTTTCAGATAAACAGAACAGCCACAACTAAGTTCCCTCCTCCTGTCCCTTCCTCATTTTCTTCCTCTCTCTGCAGAGGTAAATCTGGTGTTTATCACTCCCACACACATGTTTATACTCTTACTACAAACACCTGAATCTATAATAATAAATAGCATTGTTTTGTGTGTCCTTTGGACTTATATAAATTGCACCAGCTGTGCACATCCATCTTCAGTTTGCCCTTTTCACCCAATGTTTTGTTGTTGAGATTTATCCATTCTGGTTATTTTAGCAACAGCATAGTATCCTGTTTGAAAGTATGCCATGGTGTGTTGATGCAGTCTCCTGCTGAGTGTTCGGTTTTTCTAATTTTTCGCTGTTATAATCAACACTGCAAAAGGCTACTGTTTTTTGAGGTTGAGATCATGTCTCCCTCTTCCAAAAAGTCATCCCTAAATCTCCATGGCCTCTGCCCTTGCTGGCAGACACTGCTCTTCCTCAACCCCTCATCTCTGCTGCTCCCCACACCTCGCGTGGGAACCCTGGGGCTATCTTGCGTCTCCCTTCCTGCCGGTCTGCACTGTGCCCAGCCTCCCATGGCATCTCACCAAGTCTAGAACAAAGCCCAGGGCCACAATGGAGCTGAATTTAGTGGAATCTGGTAATAATGAGCAAGCAGGATAGAGGCCAAGCAGGGAAACAGAATATTCTGATCTGCCATGACGTGGCTTGGAGGGCAGGACAGCAGAGAGAACAGGAGGACAGAGCCTGTGGTACAAGCAGGAGTGGCCTGAGGGTTGTGCAGAAAGAAGGGGGGCCAGGAGCAAACCCCCCCCAGGAGCTCTGGGGCCAGGCCTGGGAGGAGGGGGGCATCTTTGGAGGAACAGGGAACATTTTGAGCAGCAACTTTTGGGGTTGAATGTGGAATCCAAGGAGCTGGCCTATTTTGGTAGGAGGTGCCAGTATGTGCTTGGGGGAAGAGGATGTTGGGAACTTAGATAAGGGGACCAAGGATGGATATGGTTGCAGAAGCAGGAGTGTGGGGTACAGTCTCCCAGAAAGAGGAAGGATGGACAAAGAGAAGAGATGGGCTGGGGAAGGAGCCTTGGGGTGTACCCACTTTGAAAGAACCCAGAAGGAGGCAGAGAAGGGGGCAGCCAGGAGAAGGTGGTACCGCCCTCCTTGCAGGCCCTGGTTCCCACACCAGGTGTGAGGAACAGCAAACGTGGGAGGATTGAGAAAAAGCACTGTGTGCCAGCCAGGGCCACAGGCCATGGAAATGAAGGTGCCCAGTAGGGCCACAACCTGGGGTTGTTGAGCAGACCCAGGGTGCCCTTCACCCACATCTCCACACACAAAGCCAAGTGGAAGCAGGAGCCCCAGCCACAGCAGTGATATGGCCAGTGAGCAGCCCCAATAGGCCAAAGGATATCAAAAGCTTTAGGAAGTGGGCCCAGGGTCCCAGTGGTACACGCACAGGGGGCCATGAACAGCCATCTATCACCTGAAATGTTTTAGTCAAGCCAGAGCTGCAGCAGAGGGAGATACAGACAAGGTATGCTGACCTGTGGGGCCATTGGGGCTCAAGTTGCTGGGCAGGAAAGAATGGCACACAAGCACAGGGCACCTAAAATCCTGAGGGTCTCAGAGAGGGACTAGGGGTCATCCCCCACACCTCCGTTTCCCTGTCTGTAACTCGATCTAGGCAGTGACTACATTGGTGAATATATATGTAAAGTCATCAGTCTATACTCTTAAAATGTACACACTTTATAAACTTGACTGTCAGTATCTTATGCCTTAATGAGAGAGAGAGAGGGAGAGAAGGCGGGAGGAGGCAGGAGGAGGTTGTGAGCCATCTGAGGAACTGGCATCCAGGCTGGAAAGCACACTTTGGCAGCCAGGTGTGGAGGGCAGATTCAGCGTTTGCGTCTCAGAGTGCTGGCCAAGTACCGAAGGACCCATCTCCACAGGCTCCCTGAGGTGGTGCAGGGTCCACAGACTCAAGGAGAGAGGCAGGGGGTGCGCTGCAGCAAGTTCTCGGGAATGGCATTACTGTTCCCTGGCCCAAAAACCTGAAGAAGAGGCTGGCATTACATCTCCTATCTGTGCCTTTGTGGCACCTGGCACACAGTAGATGCTTGGTCAGTGTGTATATAGGAGGAAGAAGTGGCAGAACCCATGGCCTTTTCACATCCTTCCGTGCCGAGGATCTGGTTGACAAAGCACAGCCCTCTATTATTATTATTATTATTCCTGTGGTAAGAACATAACATGAGATCTACCCTTTTAACAAATTTTTAAGCATGCAGTATTGTTAACTGTAGGCACAAGGTTGTACAGCAGATCTGTAGAATTTATTCATCTTGCTTAACTAAAACTTTATGCCTATTGATTAGCAACTCCCCATTTCCCCCTCCCCTCAGCCCCTGGCACCCACCATTCCACTCTTTCTTTGAATTTGACTATTTTAGCTACCTTCATGGAAGTGGAGTCATGCAGTCCTTCTGTGACTGGCTTATTTCACTTAGTATAACAGCCTCTGTGTAAGCAGAGACCTCCCTTACTCGCAATGCATTGGGTGTGACCCCCATTTATGTGACCTAAAAAAGTTTTTAAACATAACAGCTAACATTTATTGAGTGATTATTATGAACAAGCAGTGAGCTAGGGGTTTTATTTTCCATTTTTAAAAATCATGGATAGTTTCAAACACATAAGTAGACAGAACAGTGTGATGGCCCCAGCTTCAACTATATCAACCCAAGGCTGATCTTCGTTCATTTCAAACCCTGCCCACTTTCCACCACTGCTTATTATTTTGAAGAAAATCCCAGACACCATATCAGTTCATCTGTAAATTCTTCAATGTATATTTCTAGAAGAACTTTTAAAAAATAACCACAATCCATTGTAACACAAAAAATAGTTGTTTAATAGTACCAAATATCTTAGTGTTCAAATGTTGCTGATTGCCTCATAAAATTTTAGTTTATTTGTTTGAATCAGGGTCCAAAAAAAAGTACATACATTGCATGCACTTGATTTGTCTCCTCAGTTTCTTTGATTAATAAGATTCCCCTACCCCCACCTTTTCCCTTTCAGTTTGTTTGGTGAAGAAACCAGATTGTTTGTCCCCAAGGAGTTGCCCACAGTTTGGAGTTTGCATCCCTATTAGTGCCATTTAACGTGTCCCCTTGTTCCCTGTACTTCCTGTAAACTGGCTTGATCAGATTCAAGTTCAGTGTTTAAGACAAGATTTCTTTTCTTTTGTGATGTTAAGATTGATCAGGGGTTCAGATGCAGTCAGCCTGATTCATTCATTATAAAATGTTCCATCAGCTTTTCACCTGCTAGTTTTAGCAGCCATTGACCATGGCCTGGACCCATTATATCACTGGGACTGAAAGTGGTGATATCCAAATTCTGTCATTCCTTCTGCATTTGTAGACTAAAATTCTAAAAAGAATTCACCACTAGCTGTTTGGTCACTTGAAATAGAGTCCATACAGCAAAATCAGGAGAGCTGCTCAATGCTCTCCTTTATCAAAAGAAGAGTTGGGCTTCCCTGGCGGCGCAGTGGTTGAGAGTCCGCCTGCCGATGCAGGGGACATGGGTACAATCTTTCCAAAGGGGACCAATAGGTTTTTTAGTACCATGTTAAAAGTGATATTTAAATCTGTCACACATTATAGACATCACTATTTTGGGGTTGGCCAATGGGTGCCCTTGGCCCCTAGGGTCCTTGTTACTTCCTGCCTAGGTCAGAGATCAGAGGTCAAACTGAAGCCAGGGTTAAGGGTCAGTTGACAGACATGCTTTAAGCTTTAAATCTCACCAAATGCCTCAGCACCTGCTTACCTACCCCCAGGCTCAGTTCCAGGCTCACTTCTGCCCCAGATCCTGGCCATGAGGGCCCTGAGCATTGCCATAGGACGTGACCACTTCCTGTGTGGCTTGGTCCTCCCAGACCGCCAGAGCCCTTGAGCCTGCTCCTCATGGGAAAGTCTCTGAGTTCCTGATCCCACCTCTGACGCCACCTGAACCCTGCCCCATCCTGCTTCATGTGCTCTATGCCCACCAAAAAGGTCTCCTTGAATGCTAGAAGATTTGCCTGCCCTCCTTTGCAGATGGTGACCCAGCAGAACATTGGCCTGGGCCCCTGAGAGCCAGCATTGGGACGTAGTGGGCAATGCCCCAGCAATTCAGTGCTGGGACTCCTGGACAGAGTGACCACTGTCTGGGAACTTCTCTCCTCTGGCGAAAGCACTGATCTACTCCAACTTATGAGCCATTTGTCAGTGTGGCCTGAGAACTGAAAGGTTCATGTTCAGATCAGGGTCATGTTCAGCCGAGCACAAGGGCCATTTGGCAGGGACTTCAGCCTTGGGCACGCAGAGCTTGGGGTGTGACCACTCCAAGGCCACAGATCAGGGAATGAGTTAAGAAGTGACAACAAGAGTGGAAAAGAGGGGGAGAGAGGGAAGGTGGAGAGAGAGAAAGGGGAGAAGGGGAGGGAGAAGAGCTGAAGGGGAATTGATGGGGTCCAGTGTAGGACACTGAACAGGTCTGTGACTCATCTCCCTGCCTTGGGCCCCACCAGGCAACCTCTGTGGCTCTAGGAACTACCCCTCCCTGCCAATCCACACAGCTGCAGAAGGATGTCCAGGGCCAGACCAGTAGCTCTAGGCCAGCCCCACAGAGCTCAAGGATCCTGAGGTAAACACAGGGCACAGAAGGACTTCTGATCTATTCCTTGTCTATCTCAAGCCAGAGGACCCACCAGTTACCTCTCACCATGGAAGATTGGCAATGCAAGGAATTCAAGAGATTTAGCTTAGCACAGCTAGCCCCACAATATCCTCAACTCTGTGTCTTTATGATCCATCTGAGACCTGGACCCTATTCAGGTCACCTCTTCCTGACAGCCTTTTATGATTGTCTCTGCTTCAAAATGGCCTTATCTCTTACCATCTCTCCCTCCCCTTCTCTGTTCCAGCAGTCCTAACTTCTTGGTTGTCCTTGAACTTGTGTGGTACCCTGCTGCCTCAGGGCCTTTGCACATGCCCTCTCCTCTGTCTGGAATTCTCTTTCTTCAGGTAGATGCATGACTCACTCCCTCAGAGGGCCTTCAGGTCTCAGCTCAAGTGTGCCTTATGAGAGAGGCCGACCCTTTAAAATATTGCAAAGAGGTCCACTGCTTCCCAGCCTCTCTTGGGGAAGGTGCAATTGAGTTCTAGAGTCAGAAGCACTGAGTGAGCAGCTGAAAGAACTAGGAGAGAGAAAGGGAGTCTAGGACTGGGAATTCCATCTCTGCTAGCCCTGTTGGCAGAGAAAGACCTGAATATGGTATATGGTATTTTTAATCCCTCTATTCCTTTCTGGCTAGAGAAAATGGCTGCTTGTGGATAGAAAAGTCACTGGTGAGGGAGGAGGTGGGAAAGGGGAAAGGCTGGGGTACAGCCTAATAGTTCATGGTTGGCTGCAAGCTATGAACAAGACTGGCTGTGAATTATGACATTCTGCCAAGAACAAGTTCCCTTCTGATGATGTCAAAAGAGTGCTGTTAATCACACAGTCCCCCCTTGGCTTCAGCGCTGTCACTCCTCAGCAAGGCTTGGCCAGATTGGCCAGTTTCAGCCTTAACCACCATCTCAGCAGCATCTCCTGGGCCTGGACATTGCTCTTACTTAGGACAGGGGACTGGCCTGTGATAAGGCTGCAGACCTCTGCCGCCAATCTCAGCCTGCCTTAGTTTCCCCAACAGTGTACAGGCCAGGCTAGCCCAGCCAACATGCCAAAGAGTGGGGTAACCTGCTGACACAGGAGAGGCCCTGCCTCTTCTGACTAGTTGATGTTCAGCATCCCTGGACATTACGTTAGACTCCTGACAAAGGCACCCCAAAACAGGGAATAGGGGAAGGCAGGTGGGAGCAAGCTTGATGGATGCATGCAAGAAAAGGCCGAGGAGCAGAGAGAAGCAGGCAAGAGTTGTGTTTGCAGTCATCTCCTACCTACATCCTGACCACCTCTCCTCATACATAGGTCAATGTGTTCACTCCTGTGCTCCAGCCTGCCTGTTGAGTGGAGAGAAATGGGCATGAACATGCAAATTCATGCCCTGCCTTTCTCAGCAGTGGGCGGAAGAGTTGAAACAGTGACCAAGAGCTAATCCCTGGATTATAGGTTTAGGACCAATCAAGAGAGCTTGAAGACACATCCATGCAAAGAGTGTCCTGGGTCACGTCCCTGTACGTAGAGACTGAGACAGGAGTTCTTATGCGAGTGATGGATTGAGGGAAGCTTTCAGGAGGTACCTGGGAGGGAGGGAAGCAGGATAAGTCAGAAAAGAGCTAAACCTAGGATGTGGTCTCAAAGTCTGGCCTCAGCCTGATCCCTGGAACAAGAACGACAGCAGAGAATTGTGCCACCTCGAGACAAGGAGTCTGGCCTTTTCCATCCCCGCTCAGTCTATCACTGGCTGTGGGCTGCCACCTTGGTGGGAAAGTGTCATCTCCCAGTTGAAGCAGCTCCCATTGGTCAAGGGCAATTCTTCATTAGCAGCCAACTATAAGCCATTAGCAACCAACACTCACAGTAGCTGGGGACCAGGGGCACCTGGGTGGGGCACTAATAGCATCAACTTCAAACCTTAAAGGTGACTTTTGAGCAAAGACTTCAAGAAGGGGAAGGAGATGGCCAAGTGGCTTTCTGGGGCTCCTTCCAGGAGGCTGGGGTCTGTTTCCTGAGATGCAGCGAGCAGGCAACAGCCCAGCTTTTCTGAGTGCTCTGGATGGGCATGCGTGCACAGGAGCTGAATTCAATGTGGCAGTCCTCACAGGCCACCCTAAAGGCCATAGAGAAGGCCAATGAATGCCACTTGGTGGAGGCAGAATCAAGAAGTGCTCAAAGGCACACACACTCCAGAAACCACTCTCACCTCCGCAGACCCCGGGAGTGGAATTAATCACAGAACTGCTCCTGGAGAGGTGGTTCTATGCCCAAGTCTGAAGAACTGGAGAGACCTGCTATGGAGAAAGGAAGAGGGCCATCTTCCAGACCAGGCCAAATGTACGAAAGTCCAGAGGTAGGGATGGGCATGCTGCTTGTGGATCAGCTGCTAGAAGGTATTGAGTCTTTGTGGATCCTGACCCCAGGACCCCTGGAAGACCAGGGGAAGTTTTTTTTTCTATCTTTACATGATGTCAAGGAAAGACCAAGCACTTTAGGGCTAGACTGACGCAGATTCAAATCCTGATGCTGCCACTTGCCCTCCAGAGATAACTAGAATCTCTGCAAAGTGGGATGCTAATGCCATGAGAATTAAATGAGAAGTGCTACATACAGGGCCCAGCATGAAGCCTGGTAGGTACTGAACACTCAGAAAGCAAGCGTGAGCTCCCATTTCCTTCCTCGTCACTTTAGAGGCTACCTACATCTACGCAAACAGCACTTATTCACTCACTCAACAGATACTTTATGGCCCCTGCTCTGGATCAGGCAAGTGTGTTAGAGGCTGGGATGAAAAGAATAATTAATCCCATCCCTGTCCTCAAGAAACCTAGAGTCTAGGAGAGTAGATAGAGCAGTAACAAATTTTATTTGTTAAGATGCAGGCGTGCATAAAAGGGCACCTAACCCAGGCTTGGTGGGGGAGGACACCTGACCTGGGCTGGAGGGATGGGTGGACGGAAGCAGAAAGCACCGTGGGAGCAGTTAGAGCCATGCAGGAAGGCAGAAGGAGCCCAGCCTCTGTGGGAAGACATGCTTGTGGCTTCGTATGGCCAATTTGGGAGGGATGTAAGCTGAAGACAGCTTAGGATTCTAAAAAGACTTGAATGCAACGCAAGAAAATTTGGGTTTATTCCTCAGAGCCATTAGAAGCCACCAACGGTTTTCAGAGGAGAAAGGAGAGAAACCATTTTTTTTTACAATAAGTCTCCAGCAGCTGTGTGCAGAGTAGAGGAGACAAGGGACCACTGGGGGCTGTCACAGCCATGTAAACAAAATGAGATGCCAGAGTCAGCAAAGGCTTCAGGAATGAGGTGAAGGGAAGGACTCCACTAGAGAGAAAACTGAATGTACCAGACATGGTGACATATAGCGTAGAAAAGAGGGACTCATTCAGCAAACTCAGCAAGTGTTGAGCGCCTACTGTGTTCAGTGTGTTCATGAGGTCTTCTGGGCAATGGGAGTGCAGCATCAAGCAAAACAGACACTAGTCCTGCCCCATGGACTCTTACTGCAGGGAGAAAGGTGATAGACAAAATGAAGAATAACTCAAATAGTACAAGAGAAGGTGTTAAGGGCCACAGATAGAGCCAGCTGAGGGAGATGGGGAGTATGGGGTGGGGGACACTGCAATTTTTTTTTTATTGTAGTTGATTTATAATATCGTGTTGTTTTCAGTTGTACAGCAAAGTGATTCAGTTTTTTTTCAGATTATTTTCCTTTATAGATTATTATGAGATACTGAATACAGTCCCATATGCTATACAGTAAATTATTGTTGCTTATCTATTTTATGTATAGTAGTTTGTGTCTGTTAATCTCACACTCCTAATTTGTCCCTCCCTCCCTCCCTCTCCCCTTTGGTAACTGTAAGTTTGTTTTCTATGTCTGTGAGTCTGTTTCTGTTTTGTATATAGATTCATTTGTATTATTTTTTAGATTCCACATGTAAGTCATATAATACTGGTCTTTCTCTGACTTACTTCACTTAGTATGACAATCTCTAGGTCCATCCATGTTGCTGCAAGTGGCAATATTTCATTCTTTTTATGGCTGAGTAATATTCCATTGTTTATATATACCACATCATCTTAAACCAGTCATCTGTTGGTGGGCCCTTGGGTTGTTTCCAGGCACACTGCAATTTTAGATGAGAGGTCAGGGAGCCATGTGGATTTCTGGGGGAAGAAGATTCTGGGGAAAAGCAAATGCAAAGGCCCAAGGAGGGAGTGTGTCTGGCATGTCCAAGAAGCAAAAGGAGGGTAGTGTGGCTGGAACAGAGTAGGGGGGGGAGTAGGAGAGGATGTCAGGGGGTCAGGGGACCACATGTCGAGCTGTGAGGGGGAATGGCAGCCCTTAGAGGGTTTTGAGCTTGAGGAGTGACATGATCTAGTTCTATTGGGTTGGCCAAAAAGTTCCTTCGGTTTTAAAGTAAAAATAAAAGACACATCTTTATTTTCACCCAGAACTTTATTGAACAACATAGTCACTGTTTTGTTCCACTACCTTCTGAAATTTTTCAGACAACTTCATAATTCCATCTTTCCAAAACTTTTTATCTTTTTGAGCAAAGAACTGTTCCTTTTACAGTCTTCCAGGGAATTGAAATTTTTTCCATTAAGAGAATTTTGTAAAGACTGAAAAAAATGGAAATCCGAAGGTGCAATGTCTGGTGAATACGGTCAATAGATCAGAACTTACCACCCAAGCTGTAACAGTTTTTGCCTGGTCATCAAAGAAACATGCGGCCTTGCGTTATCCTGATGGAAGATTATGCATTTTCTGTTGACTAATTCCAGATGGTTTTTGTTGAGTGCTGCTTTCAGTTGGTCTAATTGTGAGCAGTACTTGTTGGAATTAATCATTTGCTTTTCCAGAAGGAGCTCGTAATAGAGGACTCCCTTCCAATCCCACCATATACACAACATCATCTTCTTTGGATGAAGACTGGCCTTTGGTGTGGTTGGTGGTGGTTCATTTCGCTTGCCCCACCATCTCTTCCATTGCACATTATTGTACAGTATCCACTTTTCATCGCCCGTCACAATTTCTTTTAAAAACAGAAACTTTTCATTACGTTTAAGTAGATAATCACATGTGGAAATACAGTCAAGAAGGTTTTTTCGCTTAACTTCTGTGGAACCCAAGCATCCAAGCAATTCACATAACCAAGCTGGTGCAAATGATTTTCAACACTTGATTTGGATATTTTGAGTATGTCAGCTATCTCCCACGTGGTATAATGTTGATGGTTCTCAATTAATGTCTCGATTTGATCCCTGTCAGCTTCAACTGGTCTACCCGACCATGGAGCATCGTCCAGCAAGAAATCTCCAGCAGGAAACTTCACAAACCACTTTTGACACGTTTGATCAGTCACAGCACCTTCTCCATACGCTGCACAAATCTTTTTTTTAACGTTTCAGTTGCATTTTTACCTTTCTTGAAATAATAAAGCATAATACGCTGTAAATGATGCTTTTTTTCTTCCATCTTCAATATTAAAATAGCTACATAAAAATTCACCAATTTTGATGTTTGTTTTTAAATGCACGCTGATATGACAGCTGTCACAATACAATCTAACAAAATTGTTTTGAATGAAGTTAAAGACAACTAAGCGCTACTCGAGCCATCTTATGGAAAAAACTGAACAAAACTTTTGCCCAACCCAATATTTTTAAAGGATCGTTCTAGCTGCCAAGTTGAGGGTAGATTTCAGGCTGCAAGGGTACATGCAAGAGACAGTTGGGAGGCTGCTGAATTACTCAAGGGGAGAGGGGATTGTGTCTCAGACAGGGTAGGAGGGCACAGGGAGGAGGGTAGTGGTTGAGTTTCAACCTCATCCCCTTCTGCTGTACACTCAATCACTCCATTCTCTCCACACTAGCCTTGTCATTGTTCTGCAAACATACCAGGGCCACCTCAGGCCCTTTGCACTTGCGGTTTCCTCTACCTGGAATGCTTTTCCCCAAAATGTCCACATGCCTCATTCAGCTCTTTACTCAAACGTCATATTCTCAGCAGTTTACCCAAAATTTATAGCACCACCCCCAGCCACATGCACACACATACATAAACACACACTAGGTATCTTCCTTCCCTGCTTTGTTTTTTATTAGCATGTTTTATTATCTGATACGTTTGCATTTTCCTTGTTTATCATATGTTTTGCTGGTCATGCCCTATGAAATATAAGCTTTATGAGGGCAGGATAAGTGTGAGATGCCAGTAGACATCCGAGTGGAAATGTCTGGGAGGCAGTGAGTCTTGGATCTATGAGTCTAGAATTTGGGAGAGCAAACTGAGCTGGAGATAGAACTGTGGGCATTACCAGCCAAAAGTCTGTGAGCCTGGCTGAAATTGCCAAGAGAATGCAAAGAGAAGAGATTACAAGACTCTTCTTATAAGGGCACTCCTACACATAGCAGTGGGGACATGAGGAAGGAGCAAAGGCAATTGACAAGGAATAGAAAATCCAAGAGAATGGCGCCCCAGAAGCCCCGGGTGAGATGAGAAGTGTCCAGGATGGATGAGAGCTGTATCTGCATGTGGGAGGGCTGGGGTGGAGTGGGGCAGTGGGGCAAAGCAGTGGAGTGAAAAGCAGGTGGGGAAGAGGAGATGGCATGTGTGGATAGAAAGCGTGGAGGGAATGAAGTCATAGCCAGAGAACCAGCAAAGAGGGTGCAGCTGTGACAGAGGCAAGCTCACAAGTGACTGATGGGTCGAGAGCTCTACAACACAAGTAGGGACGTGAACCTTGGGTGGGAGGAGAGACTCCTTTCTTACCAAGGAGGAAGACAGGTGAAGAAGGTTTGAGTGAGTGCCCAACTTCTTTGTCTTGTTTTCTCTGTGAAACAGGAAGTGAGATCAACTGCTTTGGAGAAGGGAAAGGGGCAGACTGCAGAGCCTGTGGAGAGGGGTAAAGGCTCAAAGGAGCTGGTGCAGGAATAGGTGGGGGCGGGGGAGTGGGCTGAGAATGGGTGGCAAGATTGCTTGAAGCCAGGACACAGAGCTAAGGTTGGAGACCCTAAGCGTGTTCAGAGTGTGGGTGAATCTCTCCAGAGTTAGGCTCTGGCTGGATAAATACAACCCAAATCCAGAAAGACATGCACATGGAAGGACTGAGGAAAGAATGGCTGGGGTGCAAGTGAGGAGAAGTCTCAGCTAAGCAGAGATGATAGGAGAAATCCAAGGGGCTGGCAGGTCAAAGTTCAGATGAGAAAAAGAGAGAGGACAGAAAACTGCAGTCAGCAGTGGAATATAGATTTAAGTGAAGAAATGAACTGCTCAGCCTTATGTTTTAAAAGGACACACACACACCCAGCTACTATGTGGAGAACAGGGTACTATGGGGGGCACAGGGGCAGGAATAGAGAGCCCACTTGGAAGGGCACTGTAGGTAGATGATGATTGTAGCTGGGACCAGGGTGGTAACGGGGGATGGTGCAAAGTGGGGGATTCAGGACTAACAGGAGTTGGTGATGGATGGGGTGCAGAGTGTGCCAGAAAGAGAGGGGTCAGAATGTGTGGAGCACCTACGATGTGCCAAGGATGGTGTGGGGAGCTCTCCATTTAAGGATCAGATAGATGGGAAACTGGTAGTTACCCGCAGTGTTCTTGGCATTGAGAAGTGAATAGATGTGCTAGGGGAGGGGGGAATACAACTAACTCTGCTGGGTCGGGAGGGGATGGTGTGACGAAAGCTCCCAGGAGGAGGTGCCACTGGAGCCAGCACTACCAGGTGGAGGAACGAGGAAGGGCAGTCCAGGATGATCCTGTGCAAAAGCACAGAGACAAGACTGGGGAGCCCGCTGTGGCCAGAGGGCAGTGAACAGTCAGTGTGGCAACTTAGCTGATGCACACAAAGACAGAAGAGAAGCGGGAATTGCAAGAGAAAGGAGAACAAGGGGGTGGTGCTGGGCACCTGGATGGCGGGAGGCCGAGAGAGGAGGGTCCCATGAGCACCTGTTTCCAGTGACAACTGTCAAGATGAGTTAGCACAGCTGTGCTTTATGCCTGCAAGAACGGCTGTGGACAATGTGGGGAGTAGGAGAGGGAGCCAGCTCAGGACAGAGAAGGGGAGTGCCAGGTACTGGGAGACAGAGGCCTTGCCTCAGAGCCCCCATGTACCCATTGAAGTTTTCCTGTAGCTGGGCTTCTGGGGCTGGCAGAGGCTTGTGCTGGACAGCTGGAGAGGACTGTGAAGGCAAGAGAGGTGAAACCAAGTGGTCGACCTAAGAGGCCATAAGTCAGAGTAGCTGGAGGAGGAGAAAGTTGGGAGTGGCTGAGAAGGCGCTTGTCCACTGATGCCCTGACAGCAGGGCAGTGCTGCAGGGATAATGCCATTGAGCACCCTCGGGAGTCTCAGGACAGTTACCCACCTCGTCCATGGCAAAGGGGAGGGAAGTGCCCACAAGCCTCTCTCCCCCGACCCAGAGATCCTTGAAAGAGGCTGTGGGCAGAAGAGAGAACGCTGGGGCAGGCAGGAAGCAAAGAGTGAGGCAGGGTGCAAGGAGGCATAGGGGGTAGACTGCAGCACTCTGGGCAGAAGTAGGTGTGAGGCTCAGGACTGCCATATGTGAAAGGAACAGAGTAAAAATCTCTTAGGAGCTCCTGCCTGTGAAAGCTGGAGCCCAAGGCACAGACGTCTGCATTTTCCAGGCAAGATGTCTGTGCACAGAGGGCAGACAGCAATGAAACAAAATTGTGGCAGCTGCTGTCAGTGCCCCACCCATCCCCCCTGAACATGGGTCACTTTCCGCCCCAGCAGCTGCCTCCATATCTTCGCCTGCAGCATTCTCTGACCAGCAAAATCCTCACTGTCCACCCACACAGCAAGCAGGAAGTATGGAAAATTAACACCCTGAGGGAGCAACCCAAACACTGGCTTATGATAATGGGAGTATAGATACCCCACCTCCCTCTCCTTACTGATCCTGTTCTCCAGTCCCCCAGAGCTCCCAGTGAGAGTGACTAACTTGTTAACTCTCCTTTTATTGGCTTCCTTCTCTTCCCTCTTTTTATCACACTTCACTACTGGTGTTTCATTTACCTTCCAAATTAACAACTTGCATTTGAATCCTTGTCTCAGGTCTGCTTCTGGGAGACCCCAAAGTAAGACAGAACCCTCAGCAGGACACAGTAGGAAAAACCTGGGGCTGAAAGGCTGAGTTTGTATCCCAGCTCCTTTGTGTGTAAGGGATTCCCAGCTGGCAGCAGGCTTCTGCATAGGTTGGTTGAGCATGAATTAGAATTTTAATGCTTAAAACAAGGCCCAGGCCACACTACTATATGCCATGTTGCCCACCAATCCGAATCAAAACCACACCAATAACAAAGCCCTTTGGCTGGCTTTTGGCTTACTGCTTAAAGCATAGTCCCCTGATTTGTCATCCTGGGCTAAATATAAAAGAATTCTAGCCTGAGTCAGAAAGTTATTTTCAGCACTCTGTCTTATTTTGCAGCCATTAAGGGATGCTGTTCAGAAGGCTGCCTTCCTGGAGGCTAAGGTCAACACTGGTGGCCCCCACATTCCAGGGACAACTGCCCAATTCTTCTCCCAAGGGAAATTATCTCCTTACATTCTGATTGATGCCCCAGCCTCCCCCAAACCCACCAGGTCTCGGCTACTGTTTCTGGCCACTCTCCAGAGCTGGGAACGGGGTCCCTTCCCAGGGCTGAGGTCTCCTCTCTCAAAAGCCACAGAAGTAGGGAAAGGGGCAGTGAACAGACTCCAGTGTTTACTACAAAACTGCGAAGTCTTGTGCCCTGAAATTTATGAATTGTCACAAAATCCCTTTAGAGAAATTGTTGTATGTATCTCACAGAAAAGAAGAGTGAGACTTAGATGGCCAAATAACTTGCTCAAGGCTGTGTGACCAGGGTTTGAAAATGCTGTGCCACGCAATACTGCCTGACACTCCTCTTCCTCCACAGTGTCTCTTAGCATCAGGAATCCCACTGAGTGGGAGGTGGGTGATATGCAAGGGTCCCCAGGTCAAAGAGGGGGGCATGGTGCCTCTGCTCCCTCAGTAGGGGACACTGCTCTTATTTCTTTGAGGGCAAGGAGAAAAGAAAGCAGGTCTTGCTTTGTCAAGGACCATGATTTGTCAAGGAACACTACCCCTGGTCTGCTCAGCCTGGCAGACACCTGAAGCTTTTGCCTGGGATGGGACGCTCCTGCCGCCTACCCCCAACCCCTGCTGATGTTGAGGATAGTGAGGGTGACAAAGTGGCCTCTGCTTCCTGGGTGATGTCTTTGCATTTTGTTAGGTGCCTTTGGAGACATGACTCCTTGAGGTCTATGGTGGGGAAGACAGGGGAAAGGTATGCAGGGAGGAGGGTCTTCCTGGCACAGCTCAGACCCCAGTGTCCCCACCTCCTCCTGCCTGGCACTCTGCTCCCTTTCCAAGCTATCCCAGAAGCCTTCCTGACCACTTCCCACTTCCACTGGGACAGCCCCACTATCCTGCATTCTGACAGCTCATGGGCATTGTGTTTATTGAGGCATAATTCTAGGTTCTATCTCTTGTCTGCTCAAAAATATCCATGGCTCCTAACTACCCACAAAATAAAAGCCAAACTTCCCAGCATTTAAGGCCCTTCACCATTTGTCTCAAATGAAGTTTTCTGAGCATATCCTACAGGACATTCCCATGCCCCAAACTTGTTATCCTCTTGCCCACCTGTCCCTTCCACTCCTGATACCCTCTGCCCTTCCTCATCCTGCCTGGCTCCTGTCCATCCTGAGACCCTGGAAGCCTCCCACCCCAATATACTGAGCACCACCATCATCCCACCTGCATGCCCATGATATGTGACCCACATTGCTACCGGGAGAGCAAGGCCTCAGGTGTTTGATGACAGCCCAGCACAGTGCCTGGCTCAGGGAAAACCTTGGTCAACATTTAATTCAGGAGTTCTTACCCTTTTTATGCTAGGGACTACTTGGGCATCTGGCAAAGTGTATGGAGCCTTTCTCAGAGTTACTCTTTCAAATGCAAAAAATAAAATCCAAAGGATTGCAGATGAAATCGACTTCATTTAATTGAAATCTGTGATTTAGTCTCCAATGTGTTTCCATGTGAAGGCTTTAAATAACAAGATCTAGTGGCGTGTTCTAGTGACTGACACTTCCAAATAGTGAGAAGCATAGACAATATTCCAAAATATCTGTAGCAACTGCTAATATTAGGGGGTAAACTGCCAATATTGCACCAGTTTTGAGCTACAAAACAGTGATTTCATATTGTTTTGTCTAATTCTACTCAGGTTTGTTGCTTACACTCGCTGGAAATGCTCAATTTCAGGTAAACGTGAGTAAAGTTGAAGATGACTATTTTTTTCTCATTCAAGTTCATGGACACCCTCGAATTATATCAGGGACTCATTGAGGAGAGATATCTTGAGAGCCACTGGTTGATGAATGGCCAGGGCCCCTGAAAGGGGTGGGGGGAGGGGGAGTAGTGCAGAGAGGGTGGCCCCTTTGCACCAGGCGCTGCCTGCGACTCCCTCTCCCTGAGCATCTAACCAGCCTGGGTCTCTGCTTCCCACAGGCTCCCTGTTCCCACAGCTGAAGCCCTCAGAGGGCGTCTTCAAGGTTATCTTCTGGCTGGGCTACTTCAACAGTTGCGTGAACCCGCTCATCTACCCTTGCTCCAGCCGGGAGTTCAAGCGGGCCTTCCTCCGCCTCCTGCGCTGCCAATGCCATCGTAGTCGCCAGCACCACCGCCCCCTCTGGAGCATCTACGGTCACCACTGGCAAGCCTCGAATGGCGGCCCGCGCCCTGACTACGCTCCTGGCCCAGGCGCCGCACCCTCCGGGGCCCTGCTGGCCCTCACCGCGCCCTCAGCCCCAGGCTCCCCAGGCACACGCAAGGCGCAGGCTCCGGTCGTCGGCCGTCGAAAGCCGCCCTGCGCCTTTCGCAAGTGGAGGCTTCTCGGGCCGTTCAGGAAACCCACCACCCCGCTGCATGCCAAGGTCTCCAGCCTGTCGCAAAAGAAGCACGCCAGAGAGTCTGCGTGCGCCCTGCACTTGGAGGTGGAAGCTGTGTGCTTAGGCGTCCGCAGTGAGGCAGCTGAGGGCACCACCTGCCAGGCCTACGAATTGGCAAACTCTAGCCTTCTCCGGGAGACTGATATTTAAGGACCCCTGAGTTAGGCCGAGGAGTGTGCTGGGGGTGGGAGAAGGGTGTGGAGATGGAGGCTGGCTTTGTTCAAGAGGTCGGTGAGAATCAAGGACCCAGAAATCGATCAGGGCGACTGCTCTCCAGAATCCCTGAGGAACTGAGGTGTGGGTGAAGCCCTTGAAGGGCAGAAAGTTATGGGCTCCCCCTCCTGGACACAGATGCCCCCAGCTCCTCCTTTCAAGGGAGAGGCTGAGGGCTCCTTGGGGCCATTTGTTTCCAATCCCTGTTTGAGAAACACTGCCCCATCCATGCCTTGAACCCTGGGTAGATGGCCCCAAGTATGGCCAGGCAGCCCTGTCCTTCCTCTTGGGGAGGAAAGGGCACACAGGCCCTGCCTGGCTGCCCCCAATGCCTCCCCTCCGGAAAAAGTCAGTGGGGCCAAAGCTTCTCAATGGACACAATTTATCCTTACTGCAGACTGGAGGAATCCAGTGGCCTGCCATTGCCACCCACAAGCTTTGGTGGCAGATTGGATGACTGTCCTACAAGCCTGTTGTATTAACCTGTGGGCCCACTTTGCCCTACTGAGGCTCCGCCCTGCCCCTCACTTTGTCTCCCCAAAGGCCTTACTGTTTACACTGTATATAGCTCCTTGTGCCTGTGCCCATCACTTCTTGCTGGGCTCTGGAACCATCAAATGGGGAGAACTTTGTCATTTTTAGACATATTTATTGGTCAGAGTACTTCTATTTTGTCCAAACTGTGCAAACTATTCACCTTCAGCTTACAACCCATAAAGAACTACTTTTTGTTTTTCTAAAATCCTTCAAGTACTAAAGGCCCACAAGAGGGTAAATTGGGTCTGTGTTCACCTTTCTAGTTTCAACCTGTCTCTTTAACTGATGGCTGCTGTCCTTTGGGACTTTAGCATAACCAAAAGATTCGGGCATTTTGTTGGCTTTTAAAACTCACATGATTAGTCTTGGGAACAAACAGTAATTATAAGCACAAAGTTTCGCTTTTTCAGTCTCACCAGATATATCTGTGATGCTCTGAGGGCCTCAGTCTGGAAGGTGGCCATCAGTTAAATGGGTGAAACATTACTTTACATGAAAAAATGTACAAGCCCAAGTAGACAGGTATACATGGTGAGAGAACACCTACCTAGGAACCATGCTTATTGGCTTTGAGTAAAATGTCCAACACTTGTCATGTTCCCAAGAGACTACAGGTAGTTCAGTCTTCAGCTAGATAATATCAACCACATACATCCAACCAGCATGGGAATGATGACTGTAGCCCAATGGACCCTTGGAAGGAGAGCTGGTTAGATAATAATCTGGGCTGTCTGGAGTGGTGGTGTTCTGAAACTGGAAGAACCAACTGCTGGGGCCAACATGAACCAGTATTTTGAGCCAAAAGCTTCCATCCTGTAGTAGGGAGGTAGTCTGTTTAAAAGGTCACCACAATTTCAGACCCCTCATCCCAATATTACAAGGTAAAAAGACAGCCAGTATCTGGGCTTGAGAGCAGAAATTTCACACTGTGGGTCTACAGCAGGTACTGGACTTTCAGGCCTGGTAACCCCCACAAGGCACAGGAGGGGCAGTTAAAAGCAGGTACTGGGAGCATGTTGCACACCCCAAAGAGGGCCCTATCTTGCAGCACACTGGCTGCCCTAAAGCTGGGGACACTGGGCACAGCCCCCACAGTCTTCTCACAGAGGTGGGGGCCAATCCGTCAAAGCAAAGTTCAGCAAGGAGGCAGACCCTAGTGTCAGAGGATTGAACTCTGGGCTCCCCAGCAGGGGTTCAACAGCAGGGGAGGGTCTCTAAGAGGGTTCCCACATGCCAGGGCAGCTGAGCCCACAGGAGGTCGACAGTGAGGACAAGGGAGAAATGTAGGGAGGGAGCCTTCGTCAGAAGGATTTTAGGGGGCCTCTCTATCCTGGATAACAGTGGGTGTAGAGGCAGGTGGGGTCAGCATCTTGCCCAGTACTTTCTCTAGGCTTGATGATCAATCAGCAAAACATATCTGACCTTTAAGCCTCAGCTCATGTCTCCTGCACACGGGACTCTCTGCACACAGCTGCCTCCTCCTGTGCCCTCCACACCAGGGAAGGAGCCTTCCAGGAGAGGGGGATGGGGCTACAGAGCCCCAGAGAGGCTGTGCCACAGCAGAGGCATCCAGCATCCCAGTTCTAATCATCAGTAAAGCACTGAGCTGCTGACCTTGTTCTCAGGACATGGCAAAGAGTCCTGGAGTGGCCAAGAGGAATGGAGGGAATAGCAACAGCCCTTCTAGAGGAGGTAGCCTCTTGCAAGTGATTCTGGGACATCTGGGAGAAGGTCCTCAGGTACCCCAGCCCAGCCCATACAACTGATTAAAGAGACTGTCCCTGAGGTGCATATAAAAAATGGGGCCCTAGACTGCGGGAGGCCCCTGTGAAATGTCAAGGTGACTGGGGGAGCGGGGAAGACTCTCAGTACCCATCAAAATGGGACTAGGAGTTCCTTTACACAATCCTCAAGGGAGTGAGTGAAGCCTGAAGGATTCTGTGAGTGGGAAGGAGGATGGCCTTGTGAAATGTGACAGAAACAGAAGCAAGCCTCCAAGGGCACTGGTATTTGCCCAATTTCCCCCCACCACACACACACACACACACACACACACACACACACACACACACACACACACACTCTCTCTCTCTCTCTCTCTCCCCCGCCGCCCCCCTTCCTGTGCAGGTGCCTCTCTATGCCCTTAAGTGTCCCTCAGGGTTTTTTTTTTTTCTTATCTCAACTTGCTACCCAATCTCATTCACTCCAAATCATCTAAATGACCACTTGTACATAAATGGATCACAAGGGTCTACTCTAGCTCTAAATGTGTGCACCCTCCCCTGGATGACCCCAGACACCCCAAATACAAGCCCACCGGCCTCATGCAAAGCCATGTCCTCTACTCCATGCAGGCATGACAAGGCCACTGATGCTGAAGCTTCAGGCTCCCAGAGGCCCTGAGCCTGCCCGCCCTCTCCACTTGCCATTATCTTCCCAAGACCTTCTTCCCAGACCCCCTGTTCAGAATTAAGCCCTGAGTAGCCCTCAGCCTCTCCAGTAGCTCACACCAAGCTCATCCTGGCTTAGAGTCCACTGATAGAATCCATGACTTCATCCACTATGAGGAAGTGGACTGTCTGACCCTGGGCTGCTCAAGACTAGGTATAAGTGTTCATTAAATCCTAGATTGAAGGAGTTGTCCCATTACCCTTGCCTGGGACACTGCCCCAGTGCCAACCTGATAGCTGGCTGACATCACCATCTTTGCAAGACCCTCCCCTCAGCTGGTTCCACCAGTCCTCAAGGGGCTAGAGCCTGTATTCTTCCCCAGCCAGAGAGCCAGCTACACCCTGGACTTCTGCAGAAAGAAGTCCTCCTGCTCCAGGGGCCCTGCAGCCCACCCACCCCTCCCACCTGGAGCCCCACTCTCCCCTGCAGGCCCCTCACCACCATTACCACCACTACCACCACTACAAGATAGTCCCTTAGTCCCTCCTGCTCCAGGCACTGACAGGTCCTGGGGAAAGGTCTGGGACCTTGGTGACCTCTCAGATCCCTGACTCCTCAGTGCCCTCCTGACCCTGTTTCTATTCCCATCCTGTCATACCCCCAGGAGGTTACATGTTCACTGTCCACTTGGAAAAGAATTTCCTTTTTTTTCTTCTTCTTGTGGTTCAGCGAAGCACAAAACCAGATGCTTGTAAAGGCTAAATCCGTCCCATAGCCTCTCAGCTCAGAATAGCTCTCTGGGGAGCCCAGTGGACCCAGGTGGTGCTGGGGGTGGTACCTTTGGGAAGTGGGGCTGCACTCAGCTCTCCTGCAGGTCTGGGCTGGCGTTTCTTCCCTTCCCCCATCCACCCCTTGGTGGAAGCAGGGAAACAAAGGGAGTGCTGAACAAGCCCCTGGCCTACATTCTCAAATTGCTCTTTGTCTGGAGAAGAATGAAGCAGGAATTCCAGGGTGAATTTGGAACCAAGAAGAAATCCAGGAACTGGGGCCACAACAGGCTGAGCTTTTAGAGCCAGGAGCAGGAGGGAAGGATGCGTTGGAGGAGTACCTCACCCATGACATTTGTGGACGTTCCTTCCAGGAGTTCGCCATTCATGTGACTCCATCATGCTGTTTGCATCCACCTTTTTCTGTCCTGCCAGAAACCATAGGAGTCTCAGCTCTCATTCCTGAGACCAGCCACAAAGATCACGGTTCACTAGCCAGCCTATGGATTGACTAATTTGAGGTCAGGTCTGAACAGCTGAGCAGGCAGATGGGAATGAGATGGAGCATGTGATACAAAACACAGCTGTCTGTGTACAGGTGTCTGTGGGCAAAGTAATTCTCCTAGACGGGGGAGAGGTGGAGCACATAATGAAGGACATCTCTAGCACACTGGATCAGTTAAGCTGCAAGTAATAAGGAAGCTGCTTAAACACTGGTCATTATTTTTCTCACCTGACAATTTATGAAGTAGGTAGTTTCTGGCAGTGTAAGTCACACACACCAGCTCTTTCTGTCTTCGCTTCATAAGTCTTCGGTGTGTTGGTTTTTATCCTCCTTGTTGCTTCACCATGACCAATGGCACCATAACTCACATTCATATTCAAGGGGGAGAAAAACGGAGAAGGGTCTGGGCTATGGAATCTGCCTCCTTTTATCAAGATAATAAAGTTTGCCCCAAACCACCCTTCCCCAGCACACCTCCACTTAGGTCTTAAGGGCCAGAAGTGGGTGCCATGCCCACCCTGCAAGCGAGACTGGTAAAATAAAAAACAAGATGGAGTGATTGGTTTAGACCAGAGGTCTGCAAAGTGGGCCAAATTTAGCCCACCACCTGACTTTGTACAGCCTATGAACTAAGAATAGGTTTATACATTTTTAAATGGTTGGAGAAAAAAAAGTCAGGAGAATATTTCATGACAGGTGTATTGTATGAAAGTTATCTCTTGGCCCACAAAGCCTAAATTTAAAAAAAAAAAATTTGTCGAAAAGTTTGTCGACCCTGCTTTAGGGCAACGTGGATCATTACCTCCCGTTAGAAACACTGCTGTTCTGAACAAAATCACGATTCTGGCAGCAGAAGGAAGCAATGGATATCAGGCAGGCAGCTTTCAGTGTCTGTCACATAGGCGAGTCACCACACTGCAAGCCTGTGACAGTTATCTAATCTGAAACAGCATAAGCTAACAGTTCCCCCTCTCACCACAAACATAACACAAGGGGTTTTTTTTGGAAGCCCTCTACCTCAAGGACATTTTCCCTAACTGACCAAATGTGTGGGATTTTGAAAGAGACTAGTAAAAAGTAAAAGGGAATACAACGAAATATCTGGCTGGCTGTGCCCCAAAAGGCTCAATGAGGTATTATTTGCTCAATGAACTTGCCCCCAGCCAAGGGGCAGGTCCTCAGTATTACAGGTCCAGAAAATGGGTCTGGTCGGTGTTCCACAGAGTTCCACAGTCTCATAAAAGCTGACACAGATGGTCTAACTCACTAGGACATGAAGACCATAAGCCCAAAGCCAATGTGCTCATTTTTAATGGGAACTATAATTTAACTATCACACAAGCCAATGTCCTCATGATGATAAATGAACCTGATGGGAAGCCAAACTGTGGTCTGAAAGCCATTAGTGAGTTCAGAGACCAAGCCAGGAAGTTAAAGGGAAGAGTCACTTATTTAGTGCACCAGGCATGGAGATCGGTCCCCAGGCCAGGGTTCCATCTCCCAGTGCGCTGTGCCTCTGTTTCCATCATATATCCCTCTCCATCCTCCCATCTCATGCTTCAATCCCAGCCTTTTGTCTTACTCTGTACCTTTAAGTTTGCTTTACTTGTCTCTAATCTCATTTATCATGGGTCCAATTTCAGAGTGGAACCCTCAGAAGCCGGTCTTGAGAGCTTTTATGTCCAAGCTCTTAGGGAATAGTCACCCTAGTAGACAAGCCTACAAGTGCCAAATGCCTGGGCCTCTTACAGATTAGGCATTTGGTATTCCTCCAACCCCATGTGGGAAATGCACCTGCTCTGATGGGCCCAGGTGCCCTCTGATGCCTCTCAACCAGTAACAAATGGCCAGGTGACGATCAATAAACAACGCATGCATTTTATAATATTTACTGACCACCTACTATGTGCCCAGTCAATGGGGATACATCCATTAAAAAAAAAATGTCAGTCTCCACGGAGTTCTCATTTCAGGAGAGACAGGAGTGATAGGTAATAACAACAAAACATATAGTAAATGGTGATAAGCAAAAGAAATATAACAGGGAAAGGGAACAGGAAGTGTTGAGGCTACAGGATGCTGCACTTTCAGTTTGAGTACCCAGGGAAGGTCTCAGGTAGAAGGTGTGTGAGAAAAGGCCTGAAGATGGTAATGATGTAAACCATGTAGATTGCTGGGGGAAAGCATTCCAGGCAGAGGGAACAGCAGGTGCAAAGTCCTAACTTAGGAGGAGACCTGGTATGATCAGATTAGCGAGGACTGTCCTACTGCCAAGAATTGTTTTCTGAGCAGCCGAGAACACAGTAATGATCACCCATCCTCCTGATTCCCTGCAGGAACTTTCTACCTTCAGCAAAGACTTTAATACTGTCCAAACTTGTGGGTCTGGGTCAGAAGGGACCTTGAGAGCAGAGGGAAACATTGTAGCTTCTCAGGTGCTCCATTTGGTGGAAGAGGAGTAGCAGCAACTCTGAATTTTTAGAACAAACTTCTTCCTCATGAGCAGAGAACTGGGCAGTGGCAGTTAGAAGATCTTTCTGCAGTCTGGTAGAACGGAACTAAAAAAATGCCACTGGCTTCTATCTCTTCCAGCTCCTTAAGCCAGAGGCAAGCCATGAAATGAATCCTCCAGGAATCTGAATCCCTTGGCCCATTCCTGCCAGGCCCCTTTGCTGGAACTGTACCACCCTGTACCATGGGTGGCTTCCCAGTCTATGGGCCATTGCTCACTCTATCACTAGTGCCTAGAAATACCCTTCTTGGGCTAGATGACTCCCCCATAGAGAGGTGTAACAGTTAACTATTGCCATGATAATGCTGCAAAACGAGCCACCCCTAAATTCACAGGTTATAAGAACAAGCATTTGTTTTTCTTGTTTATGTGTCTGTCTGCAGGTGGTAGGTTTGGTTCCAGGCTTCTGTAGGCTCACATCTATTCCCCTTTCTCCATGTTCTCCTTGAAACATCAGCTATCAGGGACCTGTTCTTCTTATGACAAATGGCAAGTAAACGAGAGGCCAAACCCAACTGTGCAAACATGCTGGGAGCTTCTGCTCATACCACATCATGTCTGTTCATTTTCTGTTGGCCAAAACAAGTCAGATGGCCAAGCCCAAAGTCAATGGGGCAGGAAAATATATTCTGCTCCCAGAGGAAGAGGAAAGAGATTGAATATTTGCTGAATAATCTTTAATCCATTATAGGGAGCTGGGTTAGGACTTCAACACATGAATTTGAGGGGACATAATTCAGCCAATAACAACCTCTTTAGTGGGAGGAGATGCAAGATCACACAGCAAAGCAGGGAGAAATGAAGAACTGAGGTCACTTTTGCCATTAACAACCACAACTGGCAACACCAATCTAGCTTTTGCCCCGAGCCAGAACAAGCTCTATCAAAAGGAATCAGGGTTCCCTGGAGAAATGGCTGTTTCAATGACAGAAGCAGGAAATATACAAGATAAGCCTGGAGCATCTTATAGTGCAGAAAGTAAGGAAGTGCCCAAAAAAGAAAAAAACCCCACGCATTGATGGGGGCATGTCAAAGGGACATAGGAGCCAAATGAAAGAACTCCCAGTGACCAAAGTGGGAACAACTTAACAACAGTATAAAGTAGTATTAGATTATAATCCAAAGTATAAAATAAATATCCATGAGTCCATTCTGATATAAATAAATGATTGAATAAGTTAATAAATAGAGAGAGGTAAGGGAAGAGAAGGGACAATTTTCATACGTAGAAGAATTCCAAATAAATTATGTAGATACTCTACTCTAAAGGAGGGGAGTATAACTCCTTAAGTGTGGGCTGCAAAGCGACTTCCCTCCAAAGAGGACAGTACGATGGCGCAGGGTGGGAGGTGGGTGGTGGTGGGGGTAGGGGTGGAGATAACTTTACAGTACAGAAACCTGACAAAGTCTATCTCAGCAAAGTGATCAAGGTCATGTGATGAGATGAAAATGGCACTTTTAACTCTGTGGTTTTCCTCCAGAAACCTATAACCCCAGTCTAGTCATGAGAAAAACATCAGACAAATTCTAATAGAGGTCCATCCTACAATATGCCTGACTATACTCCTCAAAACTGTTAAGATCATCAAAGACAAGGAGAGTCTGAGAAAACATCACAAGCAAGAGGAACTTAATGAAACATGATGGCTAAATGTAATGTGGCATCCTGGATAGAATTCTGGAACAGAAAAAGACATTAGTTTATTCATTTAACCTGTGGACTTTATTTAGTAATAATATACCAATATTGGTTCATTGATTATAACAAATGCATCATGTTAATGTAAGATTTTTTTCTGTAGTTGGATTTTTAAAAATATTTTATCTATCTATCTATCTATTTATTTATTTATTTGGCTGCACCAGGTCCTAGTTGCAGCACATGGGATCTTCATTGCAGCATGCAGGATCTTTTAGTTGCAGCATGCAAGATCTTTTTCAGTTGTGGCATGGGGATCTTTTAGTTGCAGCATGCGAGATCTTTTTTAGTTGCGGCATGTGGGGTCTTTTAGTTGTGGCATGCAGGATCTTTTAGGTGCAGTATGTGGGATCTTTAGTTGAGGCATGCAGGATCTTTTAGTTGCAGCATGTGAGATCTGTTTTAGTTGCGGCATGCGGGATCTTTTAGTTGCGGCATGCAGAATCTTCAGTTGCGGTATGTGGGGTCTTCACTTGTGGCATGCAGGGTCTTTAGTGTGGCATGCGGGGTCTTTAGTTGCAGCATGCAAACTCTTAGTTGCAGTATGTGGGATCTAGTTCCCTGACCAGGGATCGAACCCGGGACCCCCGGATTGGGAGCGTGGAGTCTTAGCCACTGGACAACCAGGGAAGTCCTGTAAAACGTTAATAATAGGGAAAATGGAGGTAGGGTCTATATACTCACCTTTTCTGTACATCTAAAACTGTTCTTAAAAAAGTCTATTAATACAAAAAAACTGATAGAGTTGAAAGGATAAAGAAATACACAATTATAATTGGACACTTCAACTATTCTCTCAACAATCAATAGAACTAGACAGAAAATCAGCAAGGATATAGAGGAAATCAACAACACTGTCAGCCAGCAGGATCTGATCAACATCTGTAGAACACTCCACCCAACAACAGCACACTACACATCCTTTGCAAGCACCATAGATCATACACCAAGATAGACCATATCCTGGGCTATAAAACAAACCTCAACAAACTTAAAAGAATTGAAATCATACAGTCCAGATTCACTTGGGGAATAAAATAAGTTCATACTTCTTATTTATTTACTTAATAAACTTATTTACTGAAGCATAATTAAACATTTCTAGCACAGAAGCTGGCACACAAAAGTCTGCTGGATGAACAAAATAGTGAATGAACGAATGAATAAAAAAGAAAATATCTTGGGGGCCAATATTGGGGGGGGAAATCTTACTTTATTAACTTATTCAGCATTAATTAAAGGTACTTTCTATGATTCATTGAAATTTTTTTTTTTTTAATTCAGAAAAGCTCACAGAATCCAGGACACAAATGTTCCCTGTGCAGCAAGAGGGTTGCATTCCAAAATGGCCAGCAGATGGCGCCAAAGGATGTGGTTCAGCCCATGAGGTTGTGCTTCCGCAGACCTAGAGGTCCTCCTCACCTCTCCCAGCCATGAAAAGGAGAGCCAGCCCAGTCCTTCCTGTGTCTCCCTCTGCGGCCTGAGGACCCCCACCAACCACTGCTAGGGTAAGGATAGTAAGGATGCAGAGGGAGCAAGTGTAGGAAATGCTAACGTGATGCTTGGCAGAAAGAGAGGCAAGGAAAAGTGGGAGTAAGATGAGGGTTGGTGATGGGAAAGATGTGAGGACACTGAAGTGTGGGTGGCAAGCATGGAGTGGAGAGAATGCGGATAGGAAAGGACAAGCAAAGTCCCTGAGTTTGGGGCACGGGATGCACAAGTGATGGGTCACACACTTCCATCGTGCCTGGGAAAGGTCTAAAAGAGCAGTCCCCAACATTTTTGGCACCATGGACCAGTTTCGTGGAAGACAATTTTTCCACAAACCAGGGGAGCGGGCGGGATGGTTCAGGCGGTAATGCAAACAATGGGGAGCGATGGGGAGCGGCAGACGAAGCTTCGCTCACCTCCTGCTATGCAGCCCGGTTCCTAACAGGCCGCGGACCGGTACCGGTCCTTGGCCCAGGGGTTGGGGACCCCTGGTCTAAAAGGACAGGTGTGAAGGCTAGCAGTTTGTAGATTTGTCGAGGAAGTTGCCTCCAGGTGGCTTCTATTTTGTCCGTGAAGCAGGAGACCATGGTGCCTACTGACAGTTGGTGGGGGAGGGGAGGTGTCAGAGTTGAAGGGGAGCTGACAAGGGAAGCCCACGAGGACTGCTGGCCAGCACCAATGGTGGGTCTGGGGGATGACGCCATTCAGCTCAGCTTCTTCATTCACTTGTTCATTCATTCTGCAAATATTCATTGATAACCCACTATACCAGGCACTATTTTGGACAATGTAACCTACATCCTGGGGAAGGGGTGGGGGGGACAGATGGACAAATAAATAAACAAAAAAATATATGACATCATGGAAAGAGAAGGGCTATGAAGAAACAGGCAAGGGGAGGGACAAAGAGTGCTGGGAGTGCTGTGAAACGGGGTGCTTAGGGAAGTTTTCCTAGAGAAGTGACAGCTGATTAGAGAACTGAATGCAGTGAGGGAAAGAGACTTGCACTACCTGTGGGCAAGCATTCCAGATAAAGGGGACAGCTAGGGCCAAAAGAAGGGGGCCACGGAAGGAAGTGGGGGCCACAGAACAGATCACACAGGACATTGGAAATCACCTTTTATGCTCAGTATGATGGGAATCACTGGAAACCAGGGAAGCACATAACTGGATTCATATAGTTTAAAGGATCACACTGGCTGCTGTGTGGAGAACAGGCTGAAAGGGCCAAGCATGGAAGAAGGGACACCAGCTGGTCATTATGAGAAAACACGGCTTTCATGTGAATATACCATTATGTTTGGCAGACCATTAATTAGACAGGCAGTTCTCTAGAACTGAACCAGCAGCCCACCTCACTCTGCACCTTGGGATCACCTGTGGGCTCATCCTGACAGCCCCGAGCAAATGCAGAGTGACTCAAACCAAAGGCACTTCACTCCTACCTTTGTTTGTAGGTAGGGCAGACATTCCAAGTGGCTCCCATGAAGGGGGAGCTAATATTCCTCACCTATTCCAGAGCAGCAACAGTGGAAAGAGACAGTATTTGCCAAGTAACCCAGGCCCCCTGAAGGAACATTTCTGAGGCTTCCACAAAGCCACAACTGAACACCTTGCCCATGGATTCACTAATGCCCACAGCACAAGAAACCATGCAACAAATTCTACATAGAATCCAGTGCCAGGAAAGAACTTTCCTCTCAAGTGACCTCCCACAGGTGACAGAAATTGTATAGCCGGCATAGGCACAGGTGTTGGCCTGAGCGTGCCATATTAGACACCACTAAGAGTCATTTGAGTTTCAATCAATGCCACGGCTGTTTCAGGAACCTAATCACAGCAAGGAACTCATCCTGTGTCCCTGGTACATCCAGTCTCTGGTACATATTTCTGGTGGGCATATGCACTCATTTCTCTTCGGTATATACCCAGGAGTGGAAATGCTGGCAGGCACATGGCCTGCTTTAGTAGAATCTGCCACCACAGTCTCCCAGTGTGGCTGTACCCAGTTCCACTCTGTCTGGTAATGGCCTAAGATTTTTTTTCGATGGCACCAGCCTCTTCTTTTTATCACATAATAACTAGAATAAGCCTGCACTGTGGCACCAAACAGACCTTGGATCAAGTCACAGCATCACCACCTACCTGAGTGATCTTAGGCACATTACTTGCATTACTTAACTCTCTGGAGGTTTTGCTTCCCTGATGGGATAAATCACCCTCCCCAGCCTGAGCTGGCATCCATGTCAAATAAAGAGACTCTACCTCCAGCACTTATGACTACCCTCCTGACTTGGGCACACCTGAAGCTCCCCAACATGCAATCACCAAATAAACATTTCCAGCCCTTCACCCTCATAGAGTTCTTCAAAATTCCTACACCTGTGATCCAGAGACTCTAAGTATTACTTTCATCCCCCATACGTATGTGATGGGCCACTTCTGTCACCACTTTCCCTAGCACAGTTGGTGGGGAAAATCCAGGACATGGGGAGGGTCCAAGACTGGATCACTTGTCCATTTAAGTATTGTTATGGAAATAGCTCCAAGATATATTATGTTAACTAAAACAAGCAAAATGCAGAACAGGATGAATACTTTGTCACTTTAGCATAAAAAGGAGAGAGAACAGTATACATTTACAGTGACATATCTAAAAACGGATACACAAGATACTAATAACATGCAGCCATTGGAAGTGGCAATGGTATTGGGGACAGGCGTGGGAGGAGGTTGTTCAGTGTATCCTTTTATGACTTTAGAGCTTTAACTACATTGATAGATCCTCTATTCAAAAAAATTTTTTAAATATATACTTACAGTTTTTCAAGTTATGCATCAGGTGAACATGAATCCCTGACATAAACTCCATGAGGGATGTCTGGTGGGTCAACCCTGGCAAAGCAAGGATGCCTATTAGATATGTCCATGTATGTGTGTGTGTAGGGGTGTATATGCATGTAGGAGGGTGTGCATGTAGGGATGTGCAGGCAGGTGCAGGGAGGCGTGCAGAGGAATATCTATGTGTTAGACATGTCCATCACAGCCTGAGGTGAAGGGGAAAAGGATGTAGAGTCATATCAAGGGCACTGCCCTATACTTCTGAAGAGTGGACCCAACCTAAGTTCATACAGAGTTAGACCAGGGGGTGCACCTGACTTTTCATCACTTCCTCCACCACCCAACTCCTCCACCCTATAGAATTCAAACTCTGTCACTAGAAATCTGGAGTAAGAAAATGACTAAATGTTCTTTAAGGTTTTATGCATGTGTGTAAGTGTAGTTGCGTATAGGTGCATGGGTGTGGGGTAGTGTATCTGTGTGGGAGTGATGTATGTGTGTGTGGGTATATAAGGGGTGTATATGTGAGTGTCTGTGTTTTCACTCAGCAAAAAAATGGCTGGACTATCCACCTTCCCAGAAGTCAACAGAAGCTAAGCCAAGGGCCAGACCCAGGGCCCTGTGGCCAGGTGACACTGATTAATAATTAACACATCTGAGCTTGGCATGGAGCCACAACAGGTGTCCCCTCCCATAAAACTCACCTTCACTCCATGTGGCCATGTTACCCGATCAGGCTCTGAGAAGTCTGGCAAATGGCCAACAGGCAGACCCAGGCCTGTCCTGAAGGAGCTGAGGCTGGGCAGTGAGGGGCCCTTACTCCAGAGGGGTCTCACGGGCAGGAAAGGAAACAACCACAAACAGACTGGGGTGAGGGAATGCCCCTTCCACTAAAGGCAGGCACCTTCCTTTCTGGGGGTATAGCCAGACCACAGCACCCACACCATCCCTTCACTCAAAGAGGATATGACAGATAAACACACACACACATACACACACGTACACACACACACACACACACACACATACACACAAGGCTAAGAAAAACGGAAGAGAGAAGCTGAGGAGCACAGGAAGGGCAAGCCTCTTTTATTATCCCAAAATGCAGAGTATTGAAGGCACTTACAATAACAAGTTCGGAGATGAGGGGAGGCATGGGGAGGTCAGAGGTCAGAGCACAGAGGTAAATCAACAGACCCCACCCTGGTCACCACCCAGCAAGGAGAAAAGGAAAAGCTACAGGGCCAGGTCTGAAGCCATTTAGATGTCTAGCTCTACAAAAGATACAAATCCATTCTCCAGAGGATTAGGAAATGAGGAGTACACAACAGCAAGGGGCAGGGCTGAATGTCACAAGTTAGTGGTTCTTTAAGGAACACGCTCGGCAGCGAGGAGGCCCTCAGGTCCCCTGCTGGAAGAGGTCTCGGTACATCTCAATGAGACGGGCAGCCTCCCGCTGGCCAGAGAGCAGAGCACCATGGGTGGTGGAATAGTACTTGCGGTGGGTGGCCTCACCTGAGAACAGCACCTGCATGGGCTGGGCAGGGGGACAGGGAAGTGAAGGTGGAGGAGCAAGAAAGGCTATCTGTCTGCCCCAGAACCACCCATCCATACTACAAGTCAGAGAGGAATAAGCAGGCATCTGAGATGCAGGTACTATTTCCACAGGATGAGGAGTTGCCCATCCCCATCTTCCCCTGCTTCTTCCCCAAACATCCAGGCCTCAGTCCTTTCTGCTCTGAGGCTTTCATGAGTCCTGTCTCTACAATTTCAGAGACTCACTGTGCCTCTTACTAGTGAACTCAGGGAATGATTTAACCTCCCTAAGCTTTGATTTTCTCATCTCCAAAATGGGTTTATACCCTCTACTTCTGAGAGTGGGTGTAAGAATTAAGTGAAATAATGTATCTAAAGGACTCAGAACCTGAAAGAATATAAGCACTCAATAAAGTTAGGCAGTAATTTAACAAACCTTTATGGAGCCTCTATTAGGTTCCAGGGACTGTTCTGGGCACTTGGAAGATAAAAGGTGACCAGGCAGCTGCTTTGAGGAGCTTCCTTGCTGGTGGGGAAGCCAGACACGAAACCCAATTACTAAATGGCGTCATACGTGACGTGATGGGTGTTTGGGCGAGGTGCTGAGAGCCCAGGAAAGAGGCCCACTGTCAGGGAGATCACACAAAGCTTCCCAGAGGACAGGACCTTTGGGCTTCTTCTCGGAAGATGCTGGATAAATAAACAGGCAAAGGATGTTTCAGGAAGAAGGAAAAATGGGGGCAAAAATGCACCAAAACAGGCCTGGTCTAGGAGACAGTGAGAATTTTGGTATAGCCAGGGCTTAACCTTAAGAAAGGAAGCTGTTTAGGTGGGGTCCAAGCACAGAACTAATGCTTGCATTCCAAGCTTGAGTCTGGATTTTACTCCAGTACATCTCAAACTGAATGTGCAAAGGTACCAGCTGGGGACCTTGGTAGGATGCAGTTTTTAATTCATCAGGTCTGGGGTGGGCTGAGAGTCTGCACATCTAACATGCTCCCACATGATGCCAGTGCTGCTTGTCCATGGACCACCCACCTTGAGTAGTGAGGTTTTAACCCACCAACAAAGAGCCCACAGAGGTGGTTAAGCTGAAAAGGGGGCACATATTGTGGCAGAGGGCAAGCTCCCTACTCCCACATCCATTCTCTTTCTCCTCAGTAACAAAAATCCTGTCTTTTAACTGGGTCCATTGCCATCCAGGAAAAAAAAAAAAAAAGATGTATCCCAACCTAGTATCCCACTAGCTGCTGGTGGAGTCATGTGACTAAGTTCTAGCCAATCAACTTCAAGTGCACTGTTGCTTCGAAACACCGACTCAGCCCAGGGGTTCCCTTCTTTTACCCATCAGCCTGTCACAGATATGAGAGCAAGAGCAGCAGCCTCCACAGACCTCTTGGACCACAAGGTGGCCTGGAAGATGGAGCCAGGTGCTACTGATGCTGGGCCCTGACACCTACCTCCGGATTTCCTTTTATGTGACCTAAGTAAAGTTCCATCTTGTTTAAACCACAGTTTGTTTTGTTTTGCTTTTTGTTATATGCACTAGTCCTAACTGATGCAGGTGACAAGAAAAGGTGTGCTTTTCAGGAGGATGGCTGTAGCAGCAGTGAAGGCCTTCTCCTCTCTCTCCCTGAGCACAGCCAGGGCAGGCACAACACATGTTGGTTGACTACAATCTTCTTCACCAATTACACCAAAGAATTATTTTAAATATAATTCTGTTGGGGTTTTAACATTTATTGTATGTGTGTGCTTGGTGGGGAAAACTCAAAATTTACTTCATGGGAACAGAAATATATAGAGATAATTTCTTTCCAATTTATTATTTTTCTGTGTATATTATTACATAGTTGATGTAATTTGGGGGAGGGTCAGTATTCTCAATTTTATTTTCTAAAACATATTGGGGAAAATAAACAAAACATACTCGGTCAGTGCTGTCCAAAAGAACTTTCCACGATGACAGAAATGCTCTATAGTGACACACTCTAACATTGTAACCATGAGTGACACGTGGCTCTCAAACTTGAAATGTGGCTAGTGCAACTGATGAACAAAATGTTGGATTTATTACTTTAAAGCTAATGGCTACCATATTGGACAGCACAGCGTTAAATGGCTCAGTTTTTATAACCTCAGGAAAGAGTTTAACACATCTCAATTTGACTCTGTTCTTCCAGATGTTGAGTGCACATTGTCTGTTTTCTCCTTCATTATGGGAGCTACTCCATCTATCTTACCTTGGCACTCCTCAGTGAATACTACCCTTCCACTCCTCCCCTGGACCAAACACACACACAAAATGCCCACCGCACCCCTCACAGATCCCCTCACTCTGCACTCCCTCCCTCACATACCCAGCACACCCACACTCACCGCTGTCTTGGAGCTCTCCGTGTATGGCAGGGGCTTGGCCAGCTTCTCCACATCTGCCCCACTCGAGCCCACCTGTGTATATGAATAGGATCCCCGGAAGTAGGGGTTGCTGCCCCAGGCTGAGCGCAGAATTCGCCGAGGCTTTGGAATGTTGGGGTTCCCTGTTGGGTAGTGAGAAGAGCCAAGGCAGGGGAGAATATGAAATGGCTGCACACAGAAGACACCCCTGAGAAGACAACTCCCACTCTACCTCTAGGGCTCCAGGAAGGCCAGGCTGCTACGGATAAACATGGAGTATGGAGGAGGGAGGGATGGAGGCTGGGGTTCAAGCTGTGTACCCCTCAACGCCTCGTTGTGACCCCCAGCAAAATACCTCCTCTCTGTGGACCTTAATTTTCCTATCTGAAAAACATTCCAGATAATAATGTTCCCCCTTCCAATTTCAGGGGTTCTTGTGAGGCTCTTCTGGGATAGTGGAGGAAAGATGTTCAACTAAAAATCAGACAGAAAAAACCACAAATCCATCTCTTAGCAAGACAACATGAGTAGGAAATCGGCAATCTGAAGTTTTGCGGTGAAATCTGAGTTTTTCACCAACAGCCCTTAGAAACAGAGAAGAAATACAGAGCCTGTGGTTTTGAGTGTCTCAAGTTCCAAACGGGGGGAGAGCCTGCAATTTAGGAGGCCAAGGCCAAGACGCAGTGCCCTACCGCATCTCTCCCAGTGGGCACACCACCTCAGTGTCACGACCTAGGGATGAGGATGCTAGCACACAGTTCAGGAGACCCAGAGGGTCTAGCGGAGGAGGGCAGACGCAGCGAGGCCCATGGAGCAGGCAGCGGGACAGGGACAGGGACGCACCTGTGAACTGCCGCAGCATCTCTGTGCAGATCTCGGCCACTGCCTCGTCATCACACTTCTCCATGACAAGGGCCTCCTCCCCACAGATCCAGCCACTCAGCACGTGGCCGTAGCGCTCAGGCGGGTACAGGACATCAAAGCCACAGATCTTGCGGTACCAGAGCTCGGGTGGGTAAGTGAGCGTGTGGCTCTCCGCCTCGTCCTCCCACACAAACTGTAGGCTGTTGCACTCGGGGCCCCAGAAGGGCTCCTCGAATTCTAGAAAGATCTTGTCGGTGGTGCCGATGCCCAGTCGGTGGATGGCAGCCACCTTCTCAGCGGGCAGGCCTGGCCGGAAGAAGCTGGCATGCTGCGTCTTGAGCACGCCCAGCGACACGGTCACAATCACATGGTCCGCCGGGATCACCTCACAGTCCTCGCACTCCACCACCACCGGCCACTGCTCATCCTCATCCTGCCTCTCCCCCTGGGGCTCCTCTCCACCCTGGCTGCCCTCCCCAGTGTCATGATTATGGCTACCCTCACCCCGGGGCTCAATCTCAGGGCCCCAAGGGTGGGACGAGGCCTGGTCCCAGTGAACACAACGGACGGGTTTCCCCAGCTGGATGATGTGGGCCGGGATGCCCTCAGCCAGCAGCTCCACAACCCGCATGAAGCCCGAGGGGATGATGTGGTGGGCACCGGGAATCTCAGTCCACTCCCCAAAGGCGCTCAGGGACACCTCGTCCATGCTGTGCGAGCTACTCTCACAGCTCTCCACCTGTGGGAAGAGCCAGAGGGGAGCCAGGTGACCGCCAAGGCTGGGCAGGGGTAGGAGCAGGACTTTAGGGCAGTGCCGCCCTCCTCGGACCCAGATTCCCCAGGGTCAGTCTTCCTCACTCTGGCATTTGTACTCAACAGAGCTCCGAGATGGCAAAGATACCTTCAGGTACTGCTGGATCATGGCGAGCTTCAGGCGCTTGGTGGCCTCTGGATCATCAGGGTCGTCCCTAATGCGGTTGCGCACCTCCTCTCGGGTGAACACCCCCACGCTGTTCTGACTCTCAGCATTGACTGGTTTACCGTGCCGGAAGAACTCTTGGGTCAAGTTATAGACCTACAAAGAGACCCCAGGAGACTGAAAACACATTCACTCATCCTACCTCCATCTCAGACCTAAGAGCTTCACTTCAGTAGTCACCACCTCCAAGGTGTTCCCGGATGTGCTAAGCCCACGGGGCCTCTCCTTTGGTAAATCAACATCGTGCTCAGTGCTGCACTGAGGCTGAACCAACAAAATCGAGGTTTGGGGCTGAACCTGGGCAGTCAGCTTCCTTGCTTCCACACACAGGAGGTGGGGTGGGTCCCAGAGGCTCTCTTACTCAGCCCCTGCTTAGAACAAAGTGAAATGTCTGGTGCCTATACAGCCTGTAGGGAAGGTACTGCCCCTACATGCGCTCTACATGGCTGAGCATACTGCCCACTGAAGAACCCAGGTCTACACACATTTCCCTTTTCCAAGAACCAAATGCACAAATTCTTCCCCTGACATTCCTGCTCAAGTGTATCTGCTTCACCCTATCCCAGGAGGGCAGTCTGGAGCTGTGGTCTGGCCAGTGTCTTGGGGGAGAGGGAGCAGTAGGGGCCTTGAAATCTGATCTTTCTGGAGACCCTCCCAATCATACTCAGGTCCACACAAAGTGTACCCTTTACTGCAGGACCCAGACGCATTTAAGGAAGATGGCCATGTTGGGGCAGGGCATGTGGAGAGGAAGGAGGCCCCAGTGCACCAAGGAATGGAAGTACATTTCACGGGCATATTTTGGCAAGAACTCCAGACCACACTTCATCAACAAAAAGCAATGAACAGTTCCTTGGAGTGGGGGCCTATTGCCTTCCCTGCCTGCCTGATACATAACTCCCACCAAACACTAGGCAGGTCTCCCTGAGGAAAGTAAGCCAGTCCTGGGTCAGGCTGGGATCCCCAAAGGTCAAGGTCTGAGCCCCAACACTCACTCAACAAACATTTACTGGGCTATGTGCCCAACACAAGTTGTAATGTTGAGGAAGACGGACATGGAACCAAGCTCCTGTCCTCACTCAAGCTGGAGAGATATCATAACTGGGCTGTTTCTATATGATGTGCTGTGACAAGAAAGAACCCAGGGGTTGTGAGATCAGCTCAGAAAACCTTGGACAGTCAGGAGATAGCCAAGTAGACAGTGGAAAGGAGAGGGAAAGTATTTCAGGCAGAAGGAACAGCATATTCAACGACAGGGGAGAGGGAGAGTGTAAGATGCAAAGTGGCTCTGTCTTGCTGAAGTGGGCAGTGAGCAGAAAGACAGTTGCAAGAGAGGACTTTGGAAAGGCAGGCAGGGGCCAGGGCACGAAGAACTAACAGTCATGTCAAGGACCCTGGACTTTATCTAAGACCCTGGCAGACTTCCCTGGTGGCGCAATGGTTAAAAATCCACCTGCCAATGCAGGGGACATGGGTTCAAGCCCTGGCCCAGGAATATCCCACATGCAGCGGAGCAATTAAGCCCATGAGCCACAACTACTGAACCTGCACGCTGCAACTACTGAAGCCCGCGTGCCGCAGCTACTGAAGCCTGCGCGCCTGGAGCCCATGCTCTGCCACAAGAGAAGCCACCACAATGAGAAACCCGCGCACGGCAAGGAAGAATAGTCCCGGCTCACCGCAACTAGAGAAAAGCCCGTGAGCAACAACGAGGACCCAATGCAGCCAAAAATAAATAAATGTATTAAAAAAAAAGACCCTGGCATCACTGAAGGGTTGTGAGCATGATCACATGCCCACTCTCCCTCCCACCTCCCAGGACACTGGTAAGTTTGGGCTCCTTGGCCGAACATCTGTGGCTGATGCTGATTAATGGCGTGTTTCCCCTCCTAAAGTGAGTCTGAATTTGGTCAACACACATTCATAGGAGTATGTCTGCCCTGCAGCCCGGCCCTGGGGCTGCTGAGTAGAGGAAGGAAGGTGGCATGGCCCACCCCTCACCACTCCACTCAAGGGAAAAGCCTCCACATAAGATAGAAACATGAATTAAACATGTCTCTGAATATAAAGAAGAAAATGACTTAAATTATCCCTTTTTCTTCTCCCTACAGTCACAAGATGCTGGGCGTTTGGTCTTAACTGGAGTCCTCAGCAAATTCCTCACCCAGTTCCACTGCCAAGGAGTCAGGCTTTCAACTTGCCTCCTCCCTACCCCGGGTTTTTCCCTTCAGTGATAAGCAACACAGTAGCTAGTCAGCTTATGTTAACTAAAGACCAAAATGCCCAACTGAGGACAAACAAATTTAGTCCATCTATGTGATTCTTTGTGTCAACCACTGACTAGGACAGCCTTAACTGAACATGCATTTGTCATGTTCAGTCTCCTGTCCTGGGTTAAATGACATCTTCCCAATGTGATGCAAGGGAAATGGGACAGGTCTGTAACAGCTAATAATACCCCAATTCTCATTAAGCACTTTTCATTGGGATCTCATTTAACCGTCCTAACACTATGAAGTAGGTATAACTGTGTCCATTTTACAGGTGAGGAAAGTAAGGCTCAGAGAGGCTCAATAACTTGCTCACGATTATACAGCTAATAAATGGTAGAACTGGTATTGGGTTGGCCAAAAAGTTCCTTCGGGTTTTTTTTGTTTTTTGGTTTTTATAAGTTAGTTTATTTATCTTTAGCTGCGTTGGGTCTTCGTTGTGGCGCATGGGCTTCTCATTGCAGTGGCCTCTCTTGTTGCAGAGCACAGGCTCTAGGCGCATGGGATTCAGTAGTTGTGGCTCGCAGGCTCCAGAGCGCAGGCTCAGTAGTTGTGGAGCACAGGCCCAGTTGCTCCAAGGCATGTGGGATCTTCCCGGACCAGGGCTTGAACCCGTGTCCCCTGCACTGGCAGGCGGACTCCCAACCACTGCACCACCAGGGAAATCCCAGTACCTTCGGTTTTTGAGTAAAACTAAAAGACACATTTTTCAATTTCACCAAGAACTTTATTGAGCAACATATTCACCATCTTGTCCCACTACCTTCTGCCATTTTTCAGGCACCTTCACAATTCCATCTTCCCAAAACCTTTTACCTTTTTGAGCAAAGAACTGTTCCAGGTGCCTTTTACAGTCTTCCAGGGAATTGAAATTTCTTCCATTAAGAGAATTTTGTAAAGACCGAAATAAATGGAAATCCAAAGTTGCAATGTCTGGTGAATACGGCGGATGAATCAGAACTTCCCAGCCAAGCTGTAACAGTTTTTGCCTGGTCATTGAAGAAACATGAGGTCCTGCGTTACCCTGATGGAAGATTATGCATTTTCTGTTGACTAATTCCAGACACTTTTCCTCGACTGTTGCTTTCTAATTGGGAGCAGTACTTGTTGGAATTAATCATTTGCTTTTCCAGAAGGAGCTCGTAATAGAGGGCTCCCTTCCAATCCCACCATATACACAACATCATCTTCTTTGGATGAAGATCGGCCTTTGGTGTAGTTGGTGGTGGTTCATTTTGCTTGCCCCACCATCTCTTCCATTCCACATTATTGTACAATATCCACTTTTCATTGCCCATCACAATTTGTTTTAAAAACGGACCATTTTCATTATGTTTAAGTACAGAATCACATGCAGAAATACAGTCAAGAAGGTTTTTTCGCTTAACTTTTGTGGAACCCAAACATCAAAGCGATTCACATAACCAAGCTGGTGCAAACGATTTTCACCGCTTGATTTGGATATTTTGAGTATGTCGGCTATCTCCCGCGTGGTATAACGTTGATCACACTCAGTTAATGTCTCGATTTGATCGCTATCAGCTTCAACTGGTCTACCCGACCATGGAGCATCGTCCAGCAAGAAATCTCCAGCAGGAAACTTCACAAACCACTTTTGACACATTCGATCAGTCACAGCACCTTCTCCATACACTGCACATCTTTTTTTGCGTTTCAGTTGCATTTTCACCTTTCTTGAAATAATAAAGCATAATATGCTGAAAATGTTGCTATTTTTCTTCCATCTTCAATATTAAAATGGCTACACAAAAATTCACCAATTTTGATAAGTTATTTTTAAATGCACGCTGATATGACAGCTGTCACAATACGATCTAACAAAATTGTTTTGAATGAATTTAAAGACAACAAAGTACTACTAGAGCCATCTTATGGAAAAAAACGAATGAACTGTTTAGCCAACCCAATATTTGAATCAAGGTAATCTTGCTACAGAGATTAAGCTCTATATGATAACTACTGAACAGATTAAGCTCTATATGATAACTACTGAACAAACTCATTTATTTGTTAACAAATATAATACATTCAAATGAGTAACCCTTCAAAGTCATCACCTTGGGAGGGAGGCTACATATTTATTATGAAACCACCCTCAGGCAAGGCTTCACATTCTTAGAGCACACCTCTTCAGAATGGCCTCCAGCACTGTCTAACAGCTACATAAGGAAATCTCTCTTTTGACTTCTCTTTTGACTTCATTAACACCTCTTCCTTCTGACCCAAAGCAGCACCACCCAGAGTGATAACCCACCTTTATCCATCCTACTTTCCATGACTCACACTCTTGGCTTTCAAAAATCAAACCCACAAGCAGAAGTTGATGATGATCTACTTTGAGGGACATTTAAAAGAACAAGTAAGTCATGGACCCTGAAAGTCATTCTCAAGAGGCATCCAGGCTTGAAGCACTCATAATAACATGGGAATCAGGACGTGACTGATTCCCAGTAGACCAAGAAGGTCTACTTTGAAGAATACTAATTCTTACCTGCTTAATAATAATATTAGAAGTGAGAACACACAACACTATAGGATTGTACATAACATACTATGTGGGTGCACACACATAAGACAGTGAGTGTGCCTGCCCTCCATTGAGCAGGGATAACCCCAAAGCAAGAGTCATTTCTCCTTTCCCATGCCCAAAAGACATAGAAAATGTACAATAGGTGGCTGTTGACCAATTTACTGACCTGAAGTGAAGGGTCATTACACTATAAATGACAAGCTATCAGAAGGCAAGATCTACATGTTACCTTGCTTGTTCTTTGCAGTTCACAGCACCACTGAAAGTTACTAAAAATATTAACATTCTTTTTAAAAACCTGAATAAGACAAGGATGTGTGTCATTGATATTTCTATCCAACACTGTACTGGAGATTGACAGTGCAGTAAGGCAAGAAAAAAAAATTAATAGTTTTAAGTTATGCTGTCCAATACAATAGCCACTAGATCTCTATAGCAATTTAAAATTAAATTAAGCATTTAGTTTCTCAGTATTACTAGCTACATTTCAAGAGCTCAAAGGCCACATGTGGCTAGTGACTGCCAAACTGGATAGATGTCTAAAACATCTTCATTATCGTGGAAAATTCTATTGGACAACGCTGGTCTGAGGATTAGAAAGGAAAAAGCAAAATTCTCATTCTTTTGGTATATAGGATTATACACATAAAATTCCAAAATACCATTAGAACATAAATTAATGTGGTATATTAATAGATATAGTATTAGAGTTAAAATAATAATTTAGCAAGGTAGCTAAAATCAATAATTAAAAATCAGTTATAAATACCCATGACATTTTGCACATAACTAGAAAAAATAATCTTAAAATTTATATGGAGGGCTTCCCTGGTGGCGCAGTGGTTGAGAGTCCACCTGCCGATGCAGGGGACACAGGTTCGTGCCCCGGTCCAGGAAGATCCCACATGCCACGGAGCGGCTAGGCCCGTGAGCCATGGCCGCTAAGCCTGCGTGTCCGGAGCCTGTGCTCCACAACGGGAGAGGCCACAACAGTGAGAGGCCCATGTACCGCAAAAAAAAAAAAAAAAAAAAAGAAAGAAAGAAATTTATATGGAACCACAAAAGATCCCAAATTGTCAATGAAATCTGAGAAAAAAGAACAAACTGGAGGTATCACACTCCCTGACTTCAGACTACAAAGCTACAGCAATCAAAACAGCATGGTACTGGCATAAAAAGAGACACATAGATCAATGGAACAGAACAGAGAGCCCAGAAATAAACCCACACACAATTAATTTTTGATAAAGGAGGCAGAATATACATGGAAAAAAGACAGTCTCTTCAATAAGTGGCGTTGGGAAAACTGAACAGCCACATGTGAAAGAGTGAAATTAGAACACTTTCTCACACCATATACAAAACTAAACTCAAAATGGATTAAAGACCTAAACGTAACAATGGAAACAATGAAACTCCTAGAAGAGCATAAGCAGAACACTCTTTGACATAAATTGTAGCAATATTTTTTTAATCAGTCTCCTAAGGCAAAAGAAACAAAAGCAAAAACAAATTTAATTTAATTTAACCTAAAAGTTTTTGCACAGCAAAGGAAACCACTAACAAAACAAAAAGCCAGCCTACCGAATGGAAGAAAGTATTTGCCAATGATATGACCAATAAGGGGTAAATATCCAAAATATATAAACAGCTCATACAACTCAATATCAAAAAAGCTATCAACTCGATTAAAAAATGGGCAGAAGATCTGAATAGACATTTTTCCAAAGAAGTTATACAGATGGCCAACAGGCACATGAAAAGATGCTCAACGAGCTAATCATCAGAGAAATGCAAATTAAAATGACAATGAGATATCAGCTCACACCTGTCAGAACAGCTATCATCAAAAAGAACACAAATAATAAATGTTGGTGAGGATGTGGAGAAAAGGGAACTCTTGTGCACTGTTGCTGGGAATGTAAATTGGTGCAGCCACTGTGGAAAACAGTATGGATGTTCCTCAAAAAATTAAAAATATAACTACCATATAACCCAGCAATTCCATTCCTGGGTATATATCCACAGAAAAAGAAAACACTAATTTGAAGAGATACTTATACCCCAAAGTTCACTGCAACATTGTTTACAATAGCAAAGCTATGGGAGCAGCCTAAGTGCCCATCAACAGATGAATGGATAAAGAAGATGTTAGACAGATAGGTAGACAGATATAAAATATATAGTTATATAGTTATATATATTATATATATATAATGTATATACACACACACAATGGAATTTTACTCAGCTATAAAAAAGAAAGAAAATCTACCATTTGCAACAACATGAATGGACCTAGAGGTTTAGTGAAATAAGTGAGACAGAGAAAGACAAATACTCTATGTTATCACTGATAGGTGGAATCTAAACAATAAAACGAATGAACAGAACAAAACAGAAATAGACTCAGATATAGAGAACAAACTAGTGGTTACCAGTGGAGAGAAGGAAGGGGGGAGGGGCAAGACAGGGGTATGGGATTAAGAGATACAAACTACTATGTATAAAATAAATAAGCAACACGGATATATTGCACACAGCAGGGAAATATAACCATTATTTTGTAATAACTTTAAATGGAGTATAATGTATAAAAATGTTGAATCACTATGCTGCACACCTGAAACTAATATAATACTGTAAATCAACTACACTTCAATTTAAAAAAAAAGATGCAGTTATAATTCTATACACGGGGAACAATCAGAAAATAAAGTATTTTAAAATTACCATTTAAAAGAGTATCCAAGAGCAATAACAACAATAATCATACCCACTTACCTAGTAATAAATCTAATAAAAGATGTTTAAGGACTTTATGGGGAAATATTTAATCATGAGTATCAATAATCTCTTACCTAGTACTGCTCCACTCATTGTCTTCATTCTACCCTCAAATTGTCCTGATTTTCCAAATGCAGGGCCCAGAGAATGTGCAGACATGACCAGGATCGTAGAAGACCCCAGCAGGTCGCCCAGCCCCCTCAAGTCTGATACATACACACACACACACGCACACGCACACGCACACACACACACACACACACTGCCAGGGCGCTCGCTGCCCCACAAACCCTTGTGCCCAACTATCCCCCTAATACCTCACCTCGTTGTATAAATCACTGAATTCCTCAACCACATCCTTGGGGATCCTGCAGCCATGGTTGGTGAGGTAGCAGGCCACGCCATTCTTGGAGTAGAGGCTGATGCGGCCCACACTGCGCTCCCCATCAGTTGTCTCTTCCAGAAGGCCATTGGCTTCTGCTAGATGATAGATGGGATTCCCGTGGGAGCCATGGATCCACGTGGCTCCCAGCTCAAAGGTGGCGTGTCCTGATGGCAACAATAGGCTCTTATAGGGGCAAGGAAGAGAGCCAGAACACTGCCTCACCCTCCTTCTTCCAAGAGGATCCTTCCATCCCCAACAACAGGGGGAAGGAAGGGGATTAGGTACCGCTCTAGCAACGAACCAAAATCTTCAGTGAAAATATCTCAGTAGAAACCACATGTGGCACAAAATGGATTCTACTTTATAGCTAACTTCTACCCTGAATAACTCTATGATCTGACACCAAGTCATCTCACTGGAATAATTAGAAGACTCTCCTAAGATAACACCAGACAACAGACCTCTCCTCCCCCTCAGGAGAACTTCTATGGGTACCAGTGGGTACAATGGGCCCAGTGAGGGGAGCAAGGATCCTTGAAATACCCAGTGAGGAGGCCCAGCCTTCCAGACCCAAGGTCCCCATTTGGCCTTATTCCAATTCCTCAAAATCCAGTGGCCCAAGAGTCTAAGCCACTCTGCCAGATGGAAAATGGTCACCTCCCAACTCAGTCTGGGGCAGAAGAAAGAAGGCAAACATTCCAGTTTGGAAGACTCCTCCCCAAGGCAGTCTAAAACAGACTTCTGGAGAAAACTAAGCTTTCTCATCCTATGGCACAGGTGGCAGAACCCTAAGAGTCTGACTGGGGCAGAGGGAAACTCCTGGGCCCAAGCTGGGACAGGGCTGGTGCCTCATTTTACCACCCCATCCATAGCCAAGGTATCAGATGCTCTGAGGCAAGTTGTCACTGTGCCTGTGCCTATTTCCTCTTCTGGGCCTCAGTTTCCTTTTCTCATGCTGCATGCTGTGATACATTTGTCTCCTCCCTTGCCTAGCTCCCAGGGAAGCTGAAACAATGAAAGGAAAACAGAAAGGAACATTTTTTGGTGTTTCGTTTTGTTTTTGGAGGCCTGATTCAAGACATCATGTGTGGTAACTTTTTTGCCAAGATGGTCACAATAATCCCTCCTATCCTTACACACATGGCCCTTTGCAACGTGACTTTGCCAGTCCTGCCATCAAGAGATGGAGTCTTTCCGCACCCCTTGACTCTGGGCTTGGCTTGTGACTTGCTTTGATTAACAGAATGCAATGAAAGCAATGTTTGTGGTTTCAGAGCCTAGGCCTCAAGACACCGTGTGGCTTCCACTCTCTAGACTGTGACCACCATGAAGAGAAACCCAAATTTCTGGAGCCACAGAATATCAGCAAATAAAATGATGTTGTTTTAAGCCACTACATTTTAGGGTGGTCTGTTAATGCAGCAATAGTTATCTAATACACTATAACAGACAACACTCACCCCTCACCCCAGGAACTGGGCATTTCTCTTTTTTGTGTCTTCTCTTTCCTGGGCTGCTTCTAATTAAACCATCAGTTACTTAAAAAAAAAAAAAAAAAGAAAGAAAAGCTCTGTGTGCATCTATGTGCCAAACACAGAGCAAGAGAAAACACAATCAACCTCAAGCCACAGCCAGCAAGACAGTATTTCTTGGTGACTCCGGAATCAGAGGCAGGAATGTGTGGGTCCCTTTGTCCAGGGAAAGTGGGCAGACCAGAAGGCACGAAAAGCTAGAAACCCAGTGCCCTTCTTCCTCCACGGGGTTCCTGGGGGGTGGGGGTGGGGGGCACTGGGGACATTTATTACTAATTCTCCTTTAGAGCCTCAGGCTCCCAAGGTCTTTTGCCTGGTTTGAGCTCCCAATAGGAGCAAAAGGGGCCTGTACCCTCCCCAGGGTACACCAGGGAGCTCCAAGTCATAGTCACCGGGCAGTGATGTCCAGGCATGGGGTATCCAGGCATAAGCAGGAACGAGGTGAGCAGCTCAAGGTCAACAGCAAGGTCAGTGCTCCACTCCATCCCCCAAGTTTTACAAGGAGGTGGGGTGGCCCAGAGTATACCTCAGTCTGAGGATGTTTCCTGCCCTCTCCCACAGGCCTCTCACCTTTGTCATCCTTGTTACATCCTGCATCCAAAGGGTACCAGGCACCATCTCCACATCTACCTCACGGTGTCCTTGGGGCTTCTGGTCATCGCCGCTGCCCTTACCACCGGGATTCACAGCTAGCATCTCACACTGCTGCAGGTCCAACTGCAGCCTGGGCTTTCAGCCCTGGGTGTCTGCACACACAACACACACACATACGCCCTTGCCTGGATTTGCTCTCCCGTATCCTGGCAGGGTCTGCCTTGATCTGATTCTTCACATATATCATGTGTGCAATTCCATGTGTGCAATTACCCCCTTCCTTCTTTTCACTACCTATCCAACTCCCCTCATCACCTGAGGCCCACCCAAGCTCCCTCCCCTCTGAGGAAGGCTTCCTGCCATGTGCATCCCCTCAGCCTCCTGCAGCCCCATCCTTTCCACCTCCCTCCATTCTACAATCACTTCCCTGCACAGCACGTCTCGGCTGCCAACTACCACTGAAACTGGGCTGTTTGTCCTCCCGTCTTCTGCTTTTATGTCAGACCCTGAATGTCTTATCAAGATTCAAGAACCACAAATGGAGCCATCCCATCCCTAAGGCTCCTAGTCAGCCAATCAGGTGTTGAGCAAAGAGTCTCAGGGCTTCCCAGCTGGCTGTCCCCAGGTTTGCACATGCCTTGGACTGCACTTTCATCCTCACTGCCAACACATACTCCTGTGTGTGCCAGGGGAAGACAGACATAATTTCACATACACCTTCCAGGAAATACTCTAAGGGAAGACTTTTAATGTGATCAAAGTTTTTGAAAGAAGAGAGAAGGTTGCTCCTCAACCTCTGCTTATTCTAAGTCTGTCCACCTACTTCTCTGAGCCAATTGCCCCATTCATCAAAAGTTAGCACACAGAATCTGCTTGGCCTTGCTGTCCATGTAGCAACAGACACAAAATCTTCTGGAGGGTCAGTGTAGCCCACACACTCCAGGCCACCATGAGTGGTCCCACTGGGCCATTTTCATGGTCAGACCCCCTGGTTGGGAAACCCCCCTGACTTCTACCTGCATTTCAGGCAATTTCCCACCCTCTAGGACCCCTGACAAAACCTGCCCAGCCCTAGGGTATGTCTCTTATCTGGCTGCTTTCTGCAGAGGCCTTATTTCTCTGCAACCTGGAGAGACCCTCCTCCTCGACAATCCTAAGACCTGCCCATCACTCACAAGGAGGTCCAAAGTCTTCTTCCACCTCCACTGCCCTTAACTCCTATTGTCCCAGGGCTAGCTCTCAGTCATGATAACAGTAATTCATATTCAAAAGTTAACAACTAATAGAAACTTGCAGAATTCCCCTTCTTGTGAAATAGAAACCAGTCTACCCACTGCGAAGTTTGGTCCTGGGTGTCCCTTCCCTCCTAAACACTGTGAACTCTAGATCGTGTTCCAAAGATAAAGGCCAGAGCCCCACCCTGCCCACCTCAGAAGGGTGCTGAGAGTGGCAAAGGAAGGGAAAATGCCCAGGCAGCATGCATGATAGAACACTAACCCCCGGGAAGAAGATAAAATAACGAGATTTCAGGCTAGGTCAGGGCACTGGGAGATAAGAAGTGACCTTAGGAGATGACTGGATTGAGGTGAACTGAGGCACTTACCAAGCTTCACGCTCTGTACGCGGCCTCCAATGCGGCTGGAAGCCTCAAGCACAGTGACATCCGTAAAGCCCTGCTCCAGAAGTGCTTTGGCAGCAGCCAGGCCAGCCAAGCCGGCGCCGATCACCACCACACGAGGCTGTCCCCTTCTCCGCAGGCCACGACTGAGAGGGTCATCCGCACTGTCACCACTGGATTCACAACTTTGCATACCGTCCACACTCGCCTCCTAGGAACCTGCAGGGGGCAGGGGGTCACAGCTCACCTGCTCTGCCTTCACTTCCCACCTGCCCCAAGAGATGCTCACAGGCTCTGCCTTCAAGGGGGGACCCTGAGCCCTCTCAATCCCTTCCGAGGACCTGGGCAAGAAGAGCCAACTCCAAAGGATGTGGGGAAGGAGGGAGGGAGCCACAGGGAAGGAAACAGGCAGGGAGGATGCACCGTGGGCCCCCATCAGCAAAAAGGAGAGCTGACAGCCCACCCCAAATCCCTGAAATCCATCAATCCCATCTCAAACCTAGTAGGCACCGCCTCTTCCCCAAGGATGAGACAAGAGTCAGTAAGACAAGAGTCCTGGTCTTGTATGACCAAGAAGGTCAAAATCAGGAGAAACTGATCCCGGTGCTGCTAACCCTGGACCAACACAGCCTAGCACAGCCCAGCACAGCCCAGTACCACTGCTGTGGTCCAGCTCACACTGACCTCAGGATGCTCTCATGAACCCCAGGATGCTTGTACAGACCTCAGGGTGCTGGAGCCAACCCCAGGATACTTGCACACACTGCACTAGACCCTCTGCTCTCCCTCCCTCCCCTGGCCCTTCCCTGGCACTCACTCTCCCTTGCCCTGTCTTCTCTTCTCCTCTTGCTTTCAGCTAGTTTTTCACAGCCTCAATGAGGTGGCAGTTTGGTAGGCAGGACACAGTCCCACCCTCCCCCCAGAAAGTGCCACGAGGCTGGTATCGAATGAACCTCTGCTATTCCGGGTAGGTCTCCAGTTTTTTTTCCCAGGCCACCCAGCCCCTCAGTCACCACAAAGCAGCGAAGAGCCCAGGAAACAGTGGACCGTGAGGACCCGTGGCACCAGAGGCCAGACATCAAATTGACAGTTACGCTAAGCCAGCTTGCTCAGAGACGCCAGCCTAGGGAGCTGACAGGAGGCCGAGGGGGTCCGTGAATCTGGCCCCAGGGCTGGGAGAGGCTACCCTTCTATTCCTGGAGTGACTACAAGGGTTTGAAGGTATCTGTGGGCCATCCCAAGGGGCCACTCAGATCTGATCCTGTCCCCATTCCTTTCCTGACCCAAGCTGCCTAAGGTTTCAGTGGCAGAAGTTGCATACTGTCCAGTTAGTTATCCATACTATCCATAGTATCCAGGACCTAACAACAGGGGAGTGAATGTGAGTGGAAAGTAGCTGCTGGGCAGTGGACAGGGGGCATATAAAAAGCTGTCACCCATACCTAATAAAGCTAAGTAAAACCCTTCCTATGACACAGCAATCCCACTCCTAAGAATACACCCAAGAGAAACAGGGTATACTCCACCAAATAGACATAGAATGTTCATAGCAGCTTTATTCATGATAACCAAAAACAAATATCCCAAAGGTCCATCAACAGAAGAATAGATAAATATATTGTGCTATTTGTAGCATATTCATACAAGGGAATATTCTTCAGCAATAAACAGAACTAAACTACTCTCAACAGTATTACATTGAACAAAAGAAGCCAGAGACAAAAGAGCTCCATACGGTATGACTCCATTTATGTGAAATCCATGAAGAGGTAAAATGAATCCGTGATGACAGAAGAGAGATTGAGAGGAGGGGAATGAGTGAAAAGGGTCAGAAGGGAACTTTCTGGGGTGGAAGGAATATGTATCTTTATATGAATGGTGGTTACACAATGTACATAGTTGTATACTTAGGATTTGTGCCACTCACTACATATATGTATGCATATACATCTCAATAACTATTCAGATACTCATTCCTGGTTCACTATAAAAAATAAAATAAAAGCTGTGCGCTAACTACCTCCTTCACACGCCTCAAGGTCTGACCACTTAGATTTCCACTCCACCTCTAACATCTTTTTATCACAGATTTTAGAAGGGGTCTTTTTCTAAATATTCTCAGTCTGAGAAGCTGCTCCTTGCACCTCCCCCGCCCACTTCACCTGCCGATGCCACACCTGGGCACGGACAGGAATGTCACCCCACTCCTGCTCTCAAACTCCCTCCAAACTACACCCCACCCCCCACCCCCGGGCGGCCGACTCGGTGCGGGACTGGTTCCCTAGAGGGCCGGAAGGTGGCGCCCGAGGCCCAGAGACCCTCAGAGGCAGGGGCTCCCCACACAGCCTGGATCCCTGCCTTCTTCTAGGAGAGCCTGTGTCCCGGCTTTCCCATTTCCTCCCTCCTATGTCTTTCTGTCCTTCTGCGGTCCACCTCACCCCCCCACCCCCGTCCCAGTGATGTTCTGTTCGGCCTCCTGGGAGCATGGAGGTCAGAGCTGGCGCGAGCCCTTTCCTCCCCTCCCCCTTACCCTTCCTCCTCTCCCCCTCTGCCACCTTCCCGTCCCTCCCCCAGGTTCTGGCGGAGGACTAGAGGACTAAAATTAGAGGTGAGGGTGTGGCTGCCTGCACCAGAGGCCAGCAGGGAGGAAGAGTCCGCCCCGCGGCGCTGGCAAGTAGCGTGCTCTGCGACAGGTTTGTAAACACACAGGGAGCTAAGAGCTGCTGCTATCGGCCTCCACAGCTGGGCACCCTGCTATGCTAAGCCAGAGTCGAGACTGCCCACCAAGCCCCCACGCCCCAGTTCCCCGGGACTGGGGGGGCTCCGCCTGTGCGCTGCTCTCTGGGCCTCCAGCCCCACCCCCAGCCTGAGGCGGCCCTCCCCAAAACAACCACTTTTACACAGTAAAGGGGTGGGATCGCTACAGTGGTTTTCAGACCTTACTGGTGGAACCCCTTCTCGAAAAGCTCCTGTGGAGACCAGGGTGTAACTGGGTTGAAACTGGAGTTCCCGCTACTTCCTGAGGTCCCTAAGGTCTCATGGCAGAACCTCCCAGGCTCCCTGGAGCACCTCCTATGAAAACCCAGGGATTAGGGTAAACTGCAGCCTTGGGTAGAGGTAAGGAATGCTTGTGGCAGTGGTTCATTCCCAGGGGGCTACCTGAACTTCCTGGCTTCCCAGCCTCCCTTTCCTTCTCTCTGAAGTGGCCCAGCTTGTCCTAACTGCATTATTGTGACAGTTAAATAAGGCCCTATATGGATGTCAAGAGACTGTCAGCATTTTTAAGAGCCCTGTGCGGGAAAATCATTTGTAAAGCTCTGTAGCTAAATTATGAATACACTGCCTTTGGTACAGGCTTCAGGAATGGATTGTGGGAAATGCAGGCAGGCAGTCTGCCTTTAAGATGAACACAGAAAGGACCCCAAGTTCCCAACATATTAGAGACCTTCAACTCAAAGAGACATCACACATATGGTGCCATGGTGGGAGCAAGTAAACAGGGACCATATAGGTCACCTATTCCCCTGGCCCTCACTGCTAACCCCATAGTTCTGTCTCTCCACAGGCCTTGTCCCAGATGAGCCTGTCAACCCCTGGGGCTCCCGCAAGAAGCCAGATAAACCACATGCACAGTCCACAGATGGCAAAAATGAGGCATCTGCCTCATGGTCCCCCATAATGGCCCATGGGGCCAATGTACCCTGGGATCCAAACTAAATGGAAGAGAGAAAACTGTATGTAGCAACACCTACTGTGTGCTGGGCCCTCAGCTAAATGCTGAACTGGACTTTTGGGCCCTCTTATCTCAGGATGCGGGGGGGAGCACATTTGTTTTCTGTTGGTTTGTGTCATCTCTTCCTTTGGAATTTTTTTAATCTTACAAGAAAATGCCTAAGAAGAATCACTTAATGTTCCTTGGTGCCTCCCTGTCCTTCTCTTGCCTTCAGTAAATAAAATAAATAAATAAATAACATCCCCCTCCTTGATCTGTATGCACAGGAGAAACAGAACACCCTGAACTTTTTTGAGCAGATAAAGGAGAGAAGAAAAAAGTGTTGGCTCAGCCAGGCAGGGAGGGGGAGGAGGGAGGAGGGAGGCACAGGGCAACAGACACTTGCCTACTTGCTCCTGTTTCCAAGGCAAAATAGGGGTGGGAGGCTGGGGCCGCCGTGTCCCAAGGCAGGCCATGCCTAGTAGCTTCAAGAAATCAGGTCCACCCCCATTCAACATGCCCAAATGCCCCACTGCCTCCCACCCTTACCCCACCCCGCTCCACACCCACACCCACCCCCACCCCCACTTCTCTGGCCTGCAGGCCACCACCTCCCCCCCGCAGGCCAGAGCCAACACTACCCTGACTGAACCTGCCCAAGAAGCCAAATTGGAAAGAAAGCAGCAGGGAAAGAAGAGGGAAGAAAGGCCTGTCCCATGGCAGGGTCACCAAAGAAGGATGGATGAAGACTAGGAGGCCCTGGGAGTGAATCACAAGAAGGGTCAGTGGCCCAGGTTGGTGCAGGACACCGCTTCCTCCTCAGTGTTGGAGTCCACTTCAGCTCATCAGGCAATCAGCAGGTCATTTCCCTCCTTAACACTGACCACTACAACAAAAACAATGCCACAAGGGGCCCAGCCTCCCAGGTGCCCCATACCCTTCCAGAGTTGCCCCTCAGAAGAAACAAAAGAAGTCTGCCATCCTTGGCTCCCTTCTGAACACAGCCTACTCCCAAATATGTCTGTCTCCCTGTCCTTTCCCCAGGGTCACTCCAGGATGAATGACCATTTCCCAGAGAAGAGTATGGCCAAGGTATTTAGCCCACCTGGACCTTAGGGTCCAGCCTCCAACAGCTGAAGCACTCTAAAATGGGCCCACCCCAGGACTTCCCTAGCAGTCCAGTGGTTAAGACTCTGTGCTTCCAACGCAAGGGGCACGAGTTGGATCCCTGCTCAGCGAACTAATAAAATCCCACATGCCACATGGTGTGACCAAAAAAAATTAATTAATTTAAAAAAAAATGGGCCCACCCTTTCCAATAAGCAGGCTTCTCTCCTCCAAGCCACACATTTGCTCATGTGAGCTCTGTCCAGGGCTTTGGGGGCCACCTGCACCTTCCCCATCAGGGACTTACAAGTGTCATCTCCCAACAGATACTCCTAGTGCCCTAGGGCAGCAACCCAACCTCAGTTTCCCTGAAGGAATCCCTCTCTGCCTCAGGCTTCTAACAGGACGAAGGGAGGGGGAGGGAAGCTGGGGTACTGGTCCTGAGGAATCTCTCTGGACTGCCTGGCAGTTTGGGGGCGGGGGGGGCTGCAGATTTGGATTCTCGAGGACCCCCCAGACAATGCAATTATTCTTCAAATGTAAAAAACGCCCAGAAATCCCAGACCAGCTGCTTTGCACAGTGGCCCAGACAAAGGGGCTCTGTGTCTGCCCATGAGGCTCCTCCCACCCGTAAAACCCAAGGAGAGACTGAGCCTGAACTCCTCCCAGCCAGACCCTCCCAGTCTTCCTCACCCAGGCCAGCCAGCCAGGAAGTGAAAGAAGTCGGATTTCTGGGCCAGGCCTGGCCAGCCACGGAAGGTAGGTTGGGGTGGATAAACATGGGGACAGGGCAGGAGCAGCCTGTCAGCCCAGAAGACACAGGGGGAAGGGAGAGAACATTGGCCTGGGAGCCCAGAGACCTGGATTCGGGCCCCAGCTCAGCCTCTCTTGGCAGGTGACCCCAGACCAGTGTCTTCCCTTCTCTGGGCCCCACCTGGCCAATACCTCTGAACTCACCCCAAGGACACAGCATCTGTACCCCGCCTCCTGGACGTAGTTATCTAAGCCCCGTCTGATGCTTAACTGCCTGCCTCCTTCAGTCTTTAAACTTTCCCATCTGTAAAATGGGGATACAGCTACCTGGTGGGACTGCTGGGAGAATTAAATGATAGCACAGGTAAAAGGTGTGGCCACCTGCCAGGGCCCCCTCAGAGTGGGAGGGAGAGGGAGGATAATCCCCAAAGAGACTAGTACGGAGGAGGGAGCCACCTCTCCCAGGACCCAGAGCTCCATTTCACGTGTAAAAGAACCCAAGTCTTCACCTGAGCTTAGACTCCAGCCTCAACCTTGGCCCCAATCCTAATATCAGAGTGGACCTTGATATTGACATCAGTCAGACTATCCCACAGCCTGTGTTTGACTGACCCCCAACCCTGACTCAGCCTGACCATCCCACCAGTCTTGGCCAGAGAAGGGGTGGGGAGTAGGCATCAGATACAGTGGCCGTTAGCCAACCCTAAGCTCAATCAATAAAAGAGACAAGGCACGGGGGCCTCGTTCTGCAGAGCCCTCCAGCCAGCAATGTTCTCTGGCCCTCACAGGCCGACATGAGGAAGGGGCTCTAGGGGCCCCATCTTCCTTCCTGGCACTTAGACTTTTCTCCAAGCACAATGTCTTTATTACCCACACCTCTTCCCTGCAACCAGATGCGTAAAGTCCCTAAAAACACAATTTTAAAAGGCTTTGTAAGCCTTTTTCAGAAGAGAAGTGGGGAGCCTGTATTGCATGGAAAAAGACAGCCCTAAACTCAGTGTTTGAGGGAGGGGAGGCCAGAGCCAAAGGCATGGCCCACAAAGGCACTGGTGGGCAGGAGGGGAAGGTATTCCTGGAGAGGTGAGTGCTCTGGCTGGCTTCTGTTCCCCTTGATGCTCTGCAAGGTGGGATAGACCTGAGTGAATTGTTTCAGGACCCCAGCTTATAGCTGCCTGCAGAGACAGAAACTGGAGACTACCTGAGTGGGGGTGGAGGAGGGGAAGAAAGCATGGACAGAAGTCAGAGAAAGGGTTGGGTCTTTCTGATGGGCATAAAGCTCAGCTGGCAGTGGAGAGAGAAACAGAGGTGCAGATGGACCAGGGCAGAGTCCAGGACTGCATTCCTGCCCCCATACTCACACCCAAAGAGCTTTATCCCAAACTCCATCCTAGAGATCCCATCCACCTTCAGCAAAAATGAATGGATCACGCTCTGACAATAGATCAGATCAGGTACTAGTCATCTAAGCATCTCCTATGAACCTTTCAAAATCTGGGCCAGCCCCACCAGCTCAGCTTCCATCTCTGATCCATGCATGCCCTGGTTTCCCATCTTTGTGTGTGTCTGCACACAGAGATCCTAACTGGCCAGGTCACCTCTCTGCAAGCAAGGCCCACATTCTTCCCCTTAGATCCCAGATCTTCCAGAGGCAGGCACAGCCCACGCTCCCTCAGCCCAGAGAGAGGTCAGGGGTCTGACATGATGGCTGCCACTCCTGGAGAAGATGAAATTGCCCAGACAGCAGCTTTTGTCCCTAACCAGCATTCCCTTGGGTGATTCCATTAGCACCTGAGCTTCAGTCACCCCATCTGTAGAGTGGGAACAGTCACCCCTACCTTGAATGAGGCCAGCCCTGACCCCAGACCCTATTAGCCAGTTTCCTTTTCCTCAGCAAAGTCCTAAAGGAACAGGTTTCACTGTGGCTCCCTTTAGCAATCCTTAGGATGAGAACTCATGGCCTGTATTCCCTCCCTCTGAGCAGGATGTGACACCCAAACTCTAAACCCGCCCCCCTAGGAAGTCATCAACCACAGAAATGTAAGAGACCACAGAACTGGTTACTATGCCAGTGACTACACTGGTGCGAGACTGCCCTTAGTGACATCAAATCAGGCCATGAGCAGGGGAGGGCTGATAGGAGATGGTACTCACAGTCACTCACTACCCTGGGAAAGGCTGAATCTGGAGAGAGAAAACCAGCCTCAAGACCATACCAGCCCTGTTCTGAGGCACCCAAGTCACCATGGCCCCTGGGGAACCCCAGGAAGGCACCTTTCTTCCTCTCGCTCTCTCCCTTTCCCTCTCTCCCCACCTCCCTTTAGTCTTTCTCCCTTTCTCTCTCTCTCTCTCTCTCTCTCTCTCTCTCTCTCTCTCTCACACACACACACACACACACACACACACACACACTTCCCTTATGTTTCCCTTGATGACTCAGCTTGCTAAATAGCCTCCTCCTTTGGGAATACCTTACTGTACCATGGTTTTCATACAGGCCCTTGTTTTTGAATACCAGGGGTTTGAGGCTCCACAACTTTTTAGATGAGTGACCTGAGCCTCAGTTTCTTCATCATTAGAATGGGGATAAAGAGTCCCTGCCTCACAGGGTTGAGTGTGACAATGCAGAGTGCTTAGCCCAGAGCCAGGCACGTAGCAGCAATGGTTTTTACATTAGTTTTCCTACAGGCCTAAGTCTGCACACTACCGGGGTCACCACAGGGATGGCTGGGCCAGGACATCAGACATGGGTGGGGATGGGAAATCCAGCCAGTAGAGAGGTCACAGACCCTCCTGCATGATGACTCCAAAGCAAGACCTCCAGGCCTCAGAACTACACCACCCCACAGTGGCACTGCTATGGTCTGATGACGGGGAGGAATAGACAAGTAAGAGAGAAGGGCCACACCACTTACTGGGGGCACTTGCTCCACCCAGGCAAGGTCTGTGAGGCTGAAACTGCAAAAACAGGACAATCTGTATGGTCACCAGCCTCCAAGATGGCCCTCAATGATCCTCCCCTCATGGTACTCATGCCCTACAGTCCCCTCCCAAGCTGATCTGTGTAGCCAATAGGATATTGTAGAAATATGGAGTGTGACTTTCAAAACTAGGGCATAATACACACTGTGGCTTCCACCTTGCTCTCTTAGACTGCTTACAAGAGGGGAAGCTAATCACCATGTTGTGAAGAAACCCACATAAGCCCACTGAGAGGCAAGGAACTGAGTCCTACCATCAGCCAAACCATCCTGCTAAAGCATGTGACTGAACCACCCTGGAAGCAAATCCACCAGCCCCAGTGAAGCCTTCTGATGACTGCACTCCCAGCCATCACCTTGACTGCAACCTCCTAAGAGATCTCAAACCAGAAACAACTAAACTGCTTCCAAATTCCTGACCCACAGAAACTATGAGGATAATAACTGTTTATTGTCATTTTAAACTACTAAGTTTTGGGGTAGTTTGTTACACAGCACCAGGTAACTAACAGTCAGCAGTTCTCTCTCCTCGGAAACCCCTCAGAGTAAAGACCCCAAGGTAAACTCCCCATCCTACTCAGGGTCCCAGCTCCCTCTTTTCTAAAACTCAGGGCTGGGGTTAAGTGAGCAGAGAGCCTGGCCCAGACCCTACAGCATACAAGGCCCAGGAGACAGGAATGCCTTCCCAGCCTGTGCATTAGACTCACCTGGAGATTTTTACAAAAGACCGATACCAAGCCCGGAGATTGGGTCATCTAAATCAGACTCTTCCAGGTGGGGTTCAAGCATGGAAATTTTTTAAGGACTCTACATGATGCTAACATATAGCCAAGGTTAAGAATCACTTCTCTACAGCAGATTCCAAATGCAGATTCCAGGCCAGCCCAGAACATCTGGGATCTGCCTGTACAGGAGTAGAGGAGGCAGAGAGAGCAGAAAGGCCAGGCAGTACCCAAGGTCCACTCCCCACCTTCCAGCTTAGGCTGAGGGTCTCCCCCTGTCCTCCCTCCCCAGCTGCTGCCCGACTCCCAAAGCACTCTGCATTGAACACCTGTAATGTACCTCTGCTCACAGGGACTGCTCCCTCAGAGAGGACCCAGGGTGCAGGGATGGGGTCTAACTCTGAGTGACCCAGGGAAGACTCTGTTTTCTCATCTGCAAAATGAGTATTGCCATCACACCTGCTCTGCTCTCTAATAGGTATTAGGCTACCACTCAGAAGTTTTCAGAGAGATTTATGCTTTGTCTCCCTCAAGGCAGCTTCCCACTCCTTCACAGCAGCATTATTCACAATAGCCAAAAGGTAGAATCCACTCAAGTCTCCATTGATGGATGAATAAACAAAATGTGGTACATGCACATAATGGAATATTATTCAGCCTTGAAAAGGAAATTCTGACACATGCTACAACATGGATGAACCTTGAAGACATGATGCTAAGTGAAATAAACTAGTCACAAAAGGACAAATACTGTATGATTCCACTTACATGAGGTACCTAGAGTAGTCAAATTCACAGAGACAGAAAGTCGAATGGTGGTTGTCAGGGGCAGGGGAGGGAGGAAATGGGGAGTTAGTGTTTAAAGGATACAGAATTTCAGTTTTGGAAGATGAAAAATAGTTCTGAAGATGGATGGTGGTGATGGTAGCACAACAATGTGAATATATTTAATACCACTGAGCTCTATACTTAAAAATGGTTAAAATGATAAATTTTTATGTTATGTATATTTTACCACAATAAAAACAACAAGAACAACAACAAAAAGTTGAGTGAGTGCTACTCTGTACCAGGCACTCGAGATACTGAAACAGCCAGATGCCTCCCCTTGGAGGATCAGGGGTGACAGGTGCCACAAAGCAAAGCAGGAAAGGGGAGAGGCAGCTGCTCTGTGTAGGGAGGTCAGGGAAGCCTCTCTGACAAGGGGACACCAGAACAGAGGAAGTGACAAGCAGGAGAGGACCAGAGGGCAAAAAGTGCTATAGTGACCTCCTAGGGACTTGCTGAATGACGAAATATGGGGGTAAGAGCAAGGATGGGGTCAGGATGACTTGGGTGACCAGTCATGACACCAGGACCAACCCTTACAAGTTCTGTGTCAAGTGGTCATCTCCTTTCCCCTTCACAACAAGCCTGTGAGGTAGGAAAGACAAAAAGTTGGTGCAAGACCCACACGTGGGAGGAGGGCCCCGGTGGTCTGACTGCAGAGCCCAGTTCTCTCCTTGGGGCTATCACAAGAGTTGGGAACGCTTCTCCAGGCCACCTCCCATCGAAGGGCTGAGCCTGCCTCCAAACACACAGCCCAGGGCCCCTCTCCCAGCCCCACTGCATAGGGCATCACATGCAGGCATAGCCCTGACCAGCCCCTGACCTGGGTTAGTGTCCCCACATGGAGATCCACCCATTCAGCAGATGGGGCACTTGAAGCCTGGGAGGTGTGAATTGGCAAATGAAGAGGTAGCCTCCCGGCAGGCTTCTCCCCTCTCCCTGACAGAAGCCACAGGCCTCACAGTTCTGGAGGGAAGGAGGACAGCACAGTCAGCACTTTCCCCTGACTCTTTCAAAACCACTGACAAGAACTGAGGCTTGTGAGACAGCTCAGCCGGTGCAGTTCCCCCTTGCTGGCCCCTCGTGACTCTGCACAAAGCCCGTCTGTGCTTCGGCTCCAGCCCCTGGGGGAGGCGGGGGAGCGAGGGGCGTCTCCTGCAGGCCAATCCTCTCTCCTGAGCCACGGGTGGGTCCCCACTCTGCCCAGCCCAGGACTCGTGCTCCTGGCCCACAGGGCAGACCGTAGCCCTGACAGCAAGGCTGGGCTGTCCAAGGCTTTTGCAGGGTTCAGGCAGTACTTGTGGGAAGAGGGTCGCCTCCACTGTAAACTCTCTTCCTGCAAAGCTCCCTCTTCTATGCTCATCCCCCACCCCGAACCCCCATTCAGCATGGTTTATCACAGAGTAAAGGTGGCGTGCATGATCACAACATGGAAAAGAGAAAACATCCCCCCAAAATCCAGCCAACAGATAAACCCCAGAGCAAATCTCTATTTATTAAGTCCTTCATGTGCCAGGTCCCGTGCTGGGCACTTTCCATTCATGGCATCATTTAATCCTCCCAAACATCCTGGTGCCCATTTTATAGATGAGGAAATATCAGAAAGGTTCACAGGTGTGATGGAGGCCACCCAGACAGAGTGAGGGGTAAAGCAGGGCTTGAGAATGCTCAGCTCATCTCTCTCTACCCAGCACTTGCCCACCTCTCAGGCCCTCACTCAGCCTCCCGGGGCAGCAGGCCTAAGGACAGCCCTCAGCCTGGCACTTCTGTCTTACCCGTCCCCACGCACTGACACTGCACACATTGTACCAGGCACCCGGGGCTAGCAGGAGGTGTCCCCAAGCCTGGCAGCTTACCCCAGCTACACTGCCAAAACTGGGGCTGCCACCGCGAGATCACCTGCCTCCTGGCCAGGGCGTTAGTCAGGTGGGCTGCAGGCCAGCCACCCTGGTCTCCCTGCCCCACAGGGACTGGCTTAAGGCTTGCCAGACCACAGCCCTTTGCCCTTGATTTTATCCTCCATAAAGAGTGACAAGGATAGTGGTCTAATGGCTTTTGGCAGCACAAAAGAAAATTCTAAGAGCAACTAAATGATTATTCCCTCTAAACAGTTACCTGCTGTTCATCTGGCCCAAGATTTTCCCCTCCTGGTAACTCCAAGGTGGTTTAACTGTGCTCTCCTAACAAGTCCTAGCACAGGATCTCCTGACACAGGATCACCCAATAAAGGGCTCTTCATAAAGTTCAACCCTGAAGCAGAACACCACCCTCCCCCACCCCTGCCAACCTCAGAAAGAGCTGGAACTAGGTCTGAAAAGCCAATGGTGTTCATTTCAAAATGCACCCATGGGCCCCATGATTCAATCCATAAAACACCTATGGAGTTAAGATGCTGAGCTCAGACAATAAACATATTCTTCAAGTTCTTTTATTGAGTTCAAAGAGAGACTTAATAACTGACCAGCTTTTGGAATCAAGAAATGTCTGTTCTTATAATTCTATCATCATTGTTACCACTATTTTTCACTGGGTACGTCCAAGGTTCAGAGGGCAATGCTAAGCATTTCACGTGGAATATTTCGGTTAATCTTCATGTCACTATCCCCCTTCTTCAGAGGAAGAAACTGAGTTTCAGAGAGTTTCCACAACCTGTCGTCTAACATAAGGCACTCCAAAATATACTCAGTAAGATACTAAAGCTCAGGCTTTACTCTTTTTTTAAAACCAAGGAATGAATCAAGTTTATCACCTTTTCTTGAGTTACTTTCTCAGATTAACTCAAAAGTTTTGCATTAATTGTATATGATTTTTTAATTTTCCAAAATAGAAAAGATAAAAGAGATATGTTTATTTAACATTTAAAGGCCTCATTTTAAAATCTTTCCTATGAATGTCTGCCTACTGGTGGTCCTGCGTGTCTCCTACTTAGCTGACTCAAGGTCTAGTTATTTGCCAGTCCACTAGGAGCACCCATCAGTGTCTTCTCCCTAGAGTCAGGAGTTTGGGGGAGCTGGGCTGGGCTGGCTTGGGGAAGAGGTCTGGTTGTGGGTAGGAAGGCATGGCTGAAGGTTTGGAGACGGGCTCTGAGGGGTCTGTGACTTGAGGAAAGGGCATGAAACCAGATGTCCTAGAACCTGGGCTTGAGACCCAGTCATGCCATTTGCTGGCACTGCCAGTGTTCCCATTTGTGAAATAGCTCATGCCCTGTGGGCCACATGGGGAGGACAGGAATTATGGGTCTACCAGGGCCTGGCACAAGGCTGCAGAGGGTGGCTGGGTTCTTTGTTCTGTTTCCTAATAAATTACAACTCATTTCCAAGTGCTGCTTCTCTTGGTCTTAAATCACACCTTCCTTAACACCCTCCTGCAAGAAGCAGCTAGATGATAAACGAATCTGGACTGAGGGGCAGGGGTACTGGACTTACCCTCGCCGCACAACAGCCAAGCTACCCTGGTCTGATTGAACCCAAATGCTTTTCTTCATCCTCCCTCCTACTGACCCCTGATTTAGAGAGAGCAAGAAAAAGCCTTGGGCTCCTGCCTATTTGAGGAAGAAAGAGACAGGGCCAAAGGAAGAAGAAAGTGCAGCTGAGCTGGGTAAGAAAGCTCGCTGAGCACCCCCTACCAGGGCCTCCCTGAGGGCTGTTGTCACTACGTAGGCCTGTTACCCACATCGCACCATTACAGCAACTTCTGGGTCGCTGTTTGAAATGCTGTACCCCATCACTTTCACCTGAGCTGCTGAACAAAGAGTCCTCACACCTCAGAGGATATGAGGTGTGGTGAGGGGCAAGGCAGGGTGGCCTCACTGACCTTCTCTCCCAGCGACAGGGGAGGCAGGACGAGCACGAGCCCAGGGACTCTCCCTGTCCTACACTTTAGACACCCGTTCCAGGAAGGTGACAAGAGTGAGATTCCTAAACTTTTGGGGAAATGACTCAGAGCTCTGATAATCTGAGGGTCATATGAGCAACTCGCCCCTACCCATGCCTGAGACATGAAAGCACACAGCAATTCTCTGAGGAAGCCCAATGAGGGGGGAGGGGTCCTGTACCCCCAACCCACCATCACACCCTGCCACTTTTCTCACTAAACCACTGATCTGATCAAACCACGGCCCTGCTCAAAAACCTTCAATGGCTCCCAGTGGGCTAATGAATGAAGGCAGGTCCCTGACACCTCCTCCCTGCCCTCAGCCCCGCTGTGTCCTACATACACCCACTGGACCCCAGGACTCCCATACCCAGACTAGGCCCACAGGGCCCAGGGTGGCCTGTGAAGTCTCCTCACTCTGCCCAGATATCCCCACCCTGCTAGCCACTCCCTCAGGAAGTCAGTCCTCACTCTTTTCTTGCCATTCTGGAAAATCACCCCTCTGTTCTAATCAAGACCCTATCCTGAGCCTGACATGCTCTCTGCTGACCTTTGTGCCTCTCAAATCCCTGACGAGTGTCCCCTTCCCTGGGTCCTTCCTGGAGACACTGCCTGCAGCCATGTCAATCACACTGAGAGCAGCCAACAAGAATGTGGGTGTCACAACAACCCTGTCAGGGAGGTAACATTATCCCCATGGTACAAATGAGGATAGTGAGGCACAGAGAGGTTTTACCTTCTTGCCCAGGGATCACAACCTCACTCTCTGAGATGAGAGGCTGGGAAAGAACTTGCAGGGCAAGAAGATGGGAGGGAAGGATGGGGTAGGAGGCCCTCCCAGAATCCAGAAGACCCAGGCCTGGCTACTGTTGGGTCCCTTGCCCACCCACCCAGTGAAGCAAAGCTGCTGCCACTAGAACCCAGGGCTGGTTCTGGGCCCCAGTCCCCTCCAAGCCATCCCTCCCTCTACAGTACCCTTTTCTTCCACTAACTCTCCAAATGTACCCATCCCACCAAGTCCACCTCCCCCAGGAAGCTATTGCTCCATCCTACCTTCCCTCCCTGGCACTTCTGGGCCCACCCATCACCCGTGTTTGTAGTCTCTCATGGAGCAGCATCCTCCCACATCAGCCCTTCCAACCAGGTGTTCTATTGGTCAGTTGGTCATTATTAGGATGTCTTCAAAAAAAAACATGTCTATGGTCAAATCAGTTTAGAAAACACCAGTTTCTTTTCTACAGCATTTGTCAAAGCCTTTAATTTTCTTAAATGCATTCTGAATCTCCCATAGGATAGTGGAGTGGATTTTCCAGTTTCTACCCTTGTTTGTTCCCTGAACCCTTGAGGTTTCTCAGAACAGTCTTTGAGAAATGCCACCTCCTCCCACCCCCTCAGGACAGCCTGGCACAGCAGGGAGCACATGGGTAGGAATCAAGAGGGGGAGTGGGGGGGTATCCTTTTAGGAGTTATAAGTGACATTTTGAGAGCTTAGCCTGAAAGCCCCTCTTGGCACTGCCCAGGGCAACAGAACCTCTGCCTTTAGTGTCTGCCCTTCCCACCTTTCTTTGGGTGAGTTGACTGCCTACCCTCCTGCTAGGGTCATCTGACCAGTGGTATCAGATACCACCCTTCAGGCTCTGCAAAGCCCAGAGAACAAGGGGTCTTGGGAGATCCCCAAATCTAGCTGGACAGCTCTTCTGGGCAAATTGCTCATTCGACTCCATCATCAGCACGCAAGTTTCAATAGTAAACCAAAATTAAAATGTATTAAGCTGCCATTCTGGGAAGATATAGTGCTCTACTCAACAAACCCTGCAACTCTCCGCCCTGCTCCCCAGAGAGGGGACTGAATCCCTCAATTTACAGGAAACTGAGTCCTCAGAGCAGAGCACACACTTGCCTGTAGTGTCTCAGCCAGGGGCAGAGCAGAATGAAGCATCCAGGCCTCCCCACTTCCCGGTGCACTGGGGAGGTGGCCTGAGTGGGATAAGACCCCAACAGCAGCTCATGCAACCATCAGGGCAGCTACAAGGCCTCACACAGGCCAGGCGGGGGTCAGGGATGCTCGCTGGGGGTGAGAGCTCAGCAGCTGGGGGAACTTTAGGGGCTTTCAGGGGAAGATGGCATGTCTAAGGCTGGCGTAAGCTGTTTCCCCAATCTCCTTGGCCCAACCCTGGCTGGAGGAAGAGTGCTCACTCCAGATTGGCTAACCACAGGGCTGGGCTTGGCTGTGGGGAAAGATAAGATGCCCTACATGCCATCTCCATGTCACCCTGCCCTGGGGCAGTCGCCTAAAACACTTTCTCATGGTTTTGGGAGCTCCTCAAAGTCAGGCACCCTAGAAATCAGGCCTTTCTCCCAGCCTGAGATCCAAGTCCCCAGAAGCACCTCACCCAGCCCCACCCCGCCAACAGAGTAGCCCCTGCATCCCATACCCTCCACATGCTCCCCTCTGCCCTGCCCCCATACAAGCAGTCTATATGCCTCCCCCAACACAGTTCACAGGAGCCAGGACAGTCCCCTTTATCTGTTTCGGGTCTCACCTGATCTGTGCCCATCCCTGTACCTGCCTGGCCCAAAGTCCCCAGTCTCAACCCTTACTACACAAAGATAACCCATGGGCCAGCAGCATCATACCACCCAGGAGCTTGTTAGAAACACAGAGTCTCAGGCCCCACCCCAGACCTGCTGAATTGGAACCTGAATTTTAACAAGCTGTCCACATGTATGCTAGAGTTTGGGAAATAATTTTATGGACCACTGCTCTAATCAACTCCTTGCACCTATGGCCTATAAGCTTCCATGGCTCCCCAGGGCCTAGTGAGTCAAGTCTAGACTCAGTGGCTTGACAATCAATGCTCTGATTGACTTGTCCAGGGCTCCCCCTCCACCTCAGGAATGCCATCCCCTCCTGTGTCGGTCAAAGCTACCCAAGACTTCAGGGCGCTCTAAAAGCACCACCTCCTCCAAGAAGCTGGTCTGAACTGCACCTCATTACATCACATCTGGCATAGCTCATTCTTATTTCCTGGTGAGTGGGGACCCTGTCCTGTGTTCCCAGTGGCCCCAAGCACCAGGGTGGGGCATAGAAGATGCCAGATGCCAACCACAGGTAACAAGGCCCAGTGTCCAGTTGTTGGAAAGTCCACCCTCAGCTCTAGCCTGCTGGACTCAGGCTCTGCCACAGCCTTCACCTCAACTCAGCAGACAAGGACTCAAGCAGTGTGGACAAGCCTCCTGCATACTCCAGAGAAGGAGCACTCCTCAGAAACATGGGCCTAGTGAGCTTCCAGCAGCAATGTGCTTGCTCTGGGCCTCAGTTTCCCAAAATGCAGAAGAGAATGCCACTGAGTCTGCCTCCCTCTTTTCCTGGGGGGCTGGGAGGATCTGAGATAGATGAGCAGATCCCCTAAACCCTGGGGTCAGAACTTGCAGCCAAGAGACTCCAGCCCTGTGTGGTCAGCAAACCCTTTCTCAGCCTATTAGCCAGGCCCCTGGGAGGCCAAGTCACCTGCCCAGAGGTGTCCTCATGACCAACCAGGAAAGCCTCAAAGGACAAGGCTGTCTGTAGGAACTGGCTGGCCCAGTTCCTACAGACGGGCATCCCATGGGGAGTCTTCGCTCTTTACCCTGGGTCTGCAAGAAGGTACTCAAGCATGTAACCTCAAGGAGTTCCTGGCTTCTACAACCTCTGGGGAGCAAAAAAAAAAAAAAAAGTCTCTCTAATCTCATTTTACAGACAGACAAAAAGGGGTAAGGACAGGGCCAATACTGAAATGGATTGAGCTCTTTTCAGTTCCCATTTCTCTGTTCCCCCAGCTCTGCTCCCACCTTCAGTCCAGCCCTACTCAGACCCCCATCCAGGTTTCCCAAGGCCAATTCTGAAGCTCCACCTCACAACATCCTAGATGGAATAAAAAACAGGCCAGTTTATCTGCAGAGTTCCTACCTCACCTCTCTGGGCTCTCCAGAGGCAGATGAAGAGGGCAATGTGGCAATGCTGAACCCAGAGAAGTGACACTCCAATGGTGGCATCTCAAGCAGGGAGCTGTTTTTGTACGAGAAGTAGTTGTCCTCCCTAGCTCCCGGAAATCACAGTGTGCGTGACACCCAACTACCTGGTCTGGACCCAAAGCCCCTCCTGGAAGAAACAGAGAGACTCAGCTGCCCACTCTGAGTGAGGACCCCTTCTACCTTACAGGGTGTGACTTCTTTCCTACTTCCCCAGCCCCAAGGCCAGGCACCTCTGCGGGTCACGAGAAAACATTTGTTAAGAAGACTTCAGCTGGTGCATATCTGAGAGGCATGAAAGAAGTGACAGAGTAGAGTGTCTTAGAGCATTTATTCTGGAGCCAGCCTGCCTAAGTTCAAATCCTTGCTCTGTCACTACCGAGCTGTATGACTGTGCCTCAGTCTTCCAGTCTGTAAAATGGGAATAAGACCTACTTTACAGAGCTGTTAAGAGGATTCAAGGAGGACTTCGCTGGTGGTGCAGTGGTTAAGAATCCGCCTGCCAATTCAGGGGACACGGGTTCAAGCCCTGGTCCAGGAAGATCCCACATGCCGCGGAGCAACTAAGCCTGTGTGCCATAACTACTGAGCCTGTGCTCTAGAGCCCACGAGCCACAACTACTGAGCCCACGTGCCACAACTAATGAAGCCCATGCACCTAGAGCCCGTGCTCCGCAACAAGAGAAGCCACTACAATGAAGAGTAGTCCCCGCTCGCTGCAACTAGAAAAAGCCCATGTGCAGCAACAAAGACCCAATGCAGCCAAAAATAAAAAGATAAATAAATAAATTTATTAAAAAGAAAAGAGGATCAAAGGAGCTAATATTTGCAAAGTCTTTAGAACACTGCCTGGCATGCAGTGAGTATACCAGGGCCCTGGCCTAGCCTCTTGGCCTCTGCTTGATTTCTCCCACCCAGGATAACCTCATTTCTTCCATCTATCCTAGCTCAAAGCCTTTCCTAGGCATGCCAGCCCAGCCCTGATCTGAACCCCTATCCCCTAGTTCCAGCGCTCACCTCCCAATGTTACCTTGGTTCATCACCAGTCCCCCTGTCCAGGGCCAAGCTTCCCTCTACCAGATCTGAGGTCCCTCAGTTCTTAGCCCTCCATTCTGAGAGCACTAGCCAAACAGCTCAATTCTCAGTTGGCTCCTCTGTGCAAAAAGGGGAGCTGTAGGTGGAAAGACAAGGGTCTACAGAGACCCCCAACTCCAGCTTCTTCCTCCCCTTCAACTCCCTGCCCTGAGGGCTAGGCACCCAGCAGCCACCCAAGACACTGGGTAAAGTAAAGCCCTGGCTGCCCAGGCCATCCCCATCTCACGAGTTAGAAATCACACACAAGCACACAGGCACACACCCCTCTGTTGACCCAGGCTGGATTTCCACCAAAGAGAGCAAAGGAAATCATCTCTCCCCAACCCACAGCAACCCACATCACCTCCACACACCCCCAGACCCACCCAATCTCCCACTAGGCATACAGGCCTGCCTTTGAGCCTTCCCTTTTTCCCACTGACCCCCTCAGATTCTTGCAGTGATTTGCACAACTGCTTTCACGGAAAGAAAATAAAAATCCTTAGGATCACCTGAGGTTTACAAGGGGCTTCTGCACTGCCCTGACCTTTCCACCTGGCTCAATATTTCCTGAGTATCAGCTACATGCCAGGTACTGTGCTAAATGCTCTAGATTCAGCAGTGGGCCATTCAGTCAAGGTTCCAGCCCTTAGAAAGCCAGAAAAAGTAAACAGACAACTGCAACAAATGGTTATGAACTGTGATAAGCAAAATGAAGAAAGTAAACCAGGTGCTATGATGAATTACAGGGAATGACGGGCTTCTACGAAGACTGGGAAGGCATATTTAAGCTGAGACCTGAAAAATAAGAAGGAGCATAGCCAGCCCAGTAGAAAACCTTGGAAGAACATTCCAGGCAGAGAAAACAACACAGGCAAAGGACACAGGGCAGGAAAAAGCTTAGGTATTCAAGGGGCAGAAGTGATTCAGGTGTGACTGTCAGGAAGATGAAAAGGGGACAGTGTTAGGATAAGGCTAGGGGAGGTCAGTAGTGACCAGAGCTTGGAAGATCTGAAAGGCCAAGGAAAAGATCTGAAATTTCATTCCAAGTGCAACAGGGAGCTATTGAGGGTCTTAGAGCAATAAGACTAAATATTTTTCTAAATTGTTCTTGCTGCTCTGTTAAAATGGATTTGAGGAGGCAATTGCAGACTTAGGGAAAGCAGGCAAAAGCTACTACAATATTCAGGCAAGATATAAAAGGTGGCTTGGCCTGGGGCAGTAGCCTAGGGCAGCAGCAGTGGAGTCAGAGCATGAAGAATAGGCCTGAGATAGATTTGGCAAAAAGAACCAAAAGCACTTGCTGTAGCACTAGATGTGGAGAGGGAGGAAAAGGGAGGAGATGATGCCACCCGGTTTCCTTTAATGGTGGGTGGGTTACAGGCCCTTTACTGAGATGGGAAGGCCTGCGGAGAGTCATGCTTGGGGAGCACAGTCAGGGTTCTGTTTCACCCATATTAACTTTTTCATACCTATGACACCTTAAGTCATCAGATGGGTGGCTGGATAGAGAGGTTGGGACTGGAGATAAAATTTGCTACCTAAAATCATGAGAATGAAAATGATATACACTTAAGACCTGTGTTTGTAAATAAATGTTTGATTTTAAGAATTATAAGAAAAAATGAGAGCTTGAGGGGTATGTAAATAGAAGGGACTCAGGGGAGAGGAGGGGGCTGAGAACAGAGCCCAGGGATCCTCCAACATTCAGAGTGAGTGAAGGAGTTGTCCTTAAAGACAAGTAAGGAAGGGCTTTGGTGGGGGGAAAGGGGGGTTGGTAAGGAAGAAAACCAAGAGAAGCCAAGAAAGGATATGGGAGAGAATGATCAAGACCAAGGGAGGTCAAGGAAGACCTACTTGTGGGGGAGTGTAAATCAAGGGAGACCTTTACTTGGGTAGTTTCAGTGAATCGGTGGGACCAAAGCCAGGTCAAGTGAGCTGAAGAACCCAGGGACCACAGGTACAGACAGCTCTCTGGAGAAATTTTGCTGTGAAGGGAAGTGGAGAAGTGTGTCTTTAGCTAGGGGAGAATGAGGGATGAAGGCAAAAAAGGGGGCCATAAAATGGAGGGGAGCGGTGGCAAAGCATGTTCTTACACTGTTGTGAATGATCCAGGGGGAAAGTAGCCACTTTTAATACTGGAGAGAGGGGAAGTAACTTGAAGAATGGGGGACAGGGAGCAGACCATCTTGGAACCCTAGTTAGGCATTAGCCTGTGGCAGGAGCCCAGCTAACAAGAGGAAAGGGGAGGGGGGCAAAGAAGCAAAACGCAGACGTGGGGCCTTCGCTACACACACTTTCAGATGCACACCTACCCATTCCAGTGACCCCCCTAGACACTTGCCGTTTTGCTACCTGCTCCAAACACGGACAATTTACCCACCCCCTCCGCGGATTGGCACGGGATGTGCCACCACAGGCAGACTGTTCAACCAACCTGTGGGCACATTTCACCACAGGTGCCAGCCACCGCGCTTCTCTTATCAGGCCATACCCCCCTTCCTGGTGCAAGCTCCGAGGGGGTCCCCAGGCCCCTCACCGGCTCTACCGGAGCCCCAGCCCCCACCCCTGGGCAGTGGCTTCTCCGAGTCCCTCTCCCAAATTAAGCATTCGACACTCCCTACCCCATCCCGAGCCTGGCTCTCGCCTAGCCCAGCGCAGCCCGTTAGCCCCCAGTTGGCTCTTCGGAGAGAGATACTCCCCACATTGTCCAGGGGATACCCCGAGGAGACCACCTGGACGCCCTTTGGGAGGGCGGCCCAGCCCCTCCCCGTGTCCCAGCCGTCGCCCCGGCGCCTCCTCTTCCCTCCCCAGTGCCCATGCTCTGGGCGGCCCAAGCCGTCGCGGGGCGTCCGCGCCCGGCTTTGTCTGCGCCCACGGAGCGCGCCGGCCGGGCGCCGCCGGTGCTCCCCAGCTGCACGCAGCCCTAGGGTCCTGCCTGCCTTCCACCCTCCCACAGCCACGCGAGCGAAGGGGCGCGGCGCCCACCGCCCTCGCCGGCCTCCGGGAATGCCGGGCACCCTGGCCCTCCCGCCAGAGCGCCGCTCCGGCTGCCGGAGCCCAGTTTGCGACGAGCGGCTCTCCACCTCGGCCTCCTCCGCCTCCCCTTCTCTTCAGCCGCCTGGCTTCCTTCTCCAGCCGCCGCCGGGACCGTAGGGGCCCGAGCCAGCCGCTGCGGCCTGTGTGGGGCCCCGCTCCGCCTAGCGTCCCCGGCCCACCCCTCCCAATCTGTTCAGGCCCGGCCCCCTCTCCGCCTCGGGGCGGGGACGCGCCGAGCTCCTCCCCCGACCCGCCCGCCGTGGGTGGGGAGGCTGGAGGCTGCGTTGGCAGAGAACCTCAGGGACCCTCCTTGCGGAGGGACCCGGGCCCAGCGCTCCCCACCTGGGTTCCACGGCCCCCTCCTCAAGCTGGGCGCCGAACGTCCCCACCTGTCCCCAAAAGAAAAGCAGGCAGCCCAGCCTTGCGCGCCCTGTGCTTGGGCGTAACGTGGAGCCGAAGCTGCCTGCCAGGTGACGAGCAGAGCAAGGATGCAGGCCTCAGTTTACCCGCAGAACTTGAAACCCTCCTGTTGAAAGGAATGGGCGCTTCTCTCTCCTCCCGGAGCTGCCTTCACTCCGGCAGACCCTCCACTGGATCTCAGTTGTGGTCAGAGGGCTCGTCCCCAAGGGGCCACCTCCAACCTCATTTTCTCTGCAACACTACTGCCGCACCCAGCCACCACCACCCCCTCCCATACCTCCTCGCATTAATCTCGAACCTTCAACTGCAAGGGGAAAGGGGGCATTCAGGCTGGAGCCTGTCCCTTCACAGCCACGACCTTGAGTGGAGGTGGCCTCTGTAAGAAATATCTTTCACTGGTACCTACTGCCTCGTCCTGAACTTAATAAAACCCGAAGCAACTGTAAGTATGAGGGTCATTTTTTTCCTTAAAAAAAATCAAAGATTTTGAGGTTGTTTATTCTTTTTCTATTTGAGATTCTGCTCCCCAGTAGTCTTTCATTGTTCTACTTTAAGAGGGGGTAGGGGGCAGTGGTCTCTGACAATTTCATTCTGTTTAACCTGTGAGCATCTCCAGGGCCTCCTGGGGCTGATAGAGATCCAGTCCAACGGGGGCAAGCCTTCTGTGGAAGCTGGGTCCCTGCCTGAACTGTCTTTCAGGCTGAGGAGGGTGCCCCACCTAACCTGGACCCCACAGGGAACCCACCAGTCCCCAATGCAGAGCATAGGTCCACATGGGTCCAGAGGCCAGGAAGACAGAGGTGTTCCTTCAGAAATGGAGTTTGATGCTCCCCTGAAAGAAGGACACTCTTGAGTACAGACTGCAGGCCAGGGACAAGGTGAATTTCAGGTGAGGTTTCTTCTTAGCACAAAGTCCTTGTCATTGCCCAAGCTATTCCCTCCACCTAGAAGCCTTTCTCCCTGCTCCTAACAAACCCCTGTGTCCCCTTGGAGTTAAATGTCAGGTTAAATGTCACACCCTCCTTTGTGAATCCTTCCCTGTCACCAAGGAGAGCAGAATGTTTATAAGTGGACTCTCAGGATTAGCTTTCTTGGGTTTGGATTCTGCCTCCATGTGGCCCTGAGGAAGTTAATCTGTGTTTCAGTTTTCTCATCTGTAAAATGGTCTCTACTCCAAAGACTTGTATTAAACAAGATTAAGATGGACTTGACAGGGCTTCCCTGGTGGTGCAGTGGTTAAGAATCCGCCTGCCCATGCAGGGGACACGGGTTCGAGCCCTGGTCCTGGAAGATCCCACATGCCATGGAGCAACTAAGCCCATGTGCCACAACTACTGAGCCTGCACTCTAGAGCCCATGAGCTGCAACTACTGAAGCTCGCACGCCTAGACCCCGTGCTCCACAACAAAAGAAGCCACGGTAATGAGAAGCCCACGCACCGCAATGAAGAGTAGCCCCTGCTCACCACAGCCAGAGAAAAGCCCGTGCGCAGTAACAAAAGACCCAACACAGCCAAAAATAAAATTAATAAAATAAATTCATTTAAAAAAAATCTTACACTCTTTAAAAAAAAGAAAAAGGTGGACTTGACAAATTACAAATGATGGGAAACTATTTAAATTGACTTGTTGTAAGCAAATAGGAAATGTACAGGCTCACATAACAGAAGACTTCAATGGTATGACTGATCCAGTACCAAGAAGCTCAAAAAATATCGACTTGGTCTTCCTCTTCTCATCTCTCATCTCTGTTCTTTGCAGCAGCAGGATGGCTGCCAGCAGCTCTAGGCTCCATCCTCACAGCCCAAGTCCTCATTTCTTTCAGCTGTCCCAGCAGAAAGCAAAGGTTACACCAAGTGGGCTCTGACTGGGTCACATGTCATTGTTGGGGCCTGAATCACAAGCCCAACCCTGGGGTCGATCCCATCTAAACCACAGGGCTGGAGAGTGAGGAAGGGTGAAGTCAGGGTTTACCATTAGAAGATGAATGGACCCCAAACTGTGTGCCAAGCACACAGTAGGTTCACAAAAATGTATTAGCCATTATTGAAGACCTTCATTATGTTTCAGTGGTGCCCACTACCTTCTGAACATTCTTCTATGTTTGGGAAGCTTTCCTGCACCACCTACTTTCAAAGCCAGAAACATTCTTTCCCAATCTCCTGGCATCATCCAACTCCTGCCAACCAGATGCACTATTGCAAATTTTCATATGGAAGTGAGCAATGTCTGGAGACAGGCATCACCCAGAATCCATTCAGGAGGAGAGTACTACTGGTGGCACCTGGCTTTAGGAACAACAGTGGCAGAGGTGCTGGAGTACCTGCCAAAAAAATGAAGGCACACATTTCAGTTGTCTATTGCTGTGTAACAAACCACCCCCAAAACTTAGTGGCTTAAAAGAACAATGATTTCTTCCTTACAATTCTTTTGGTGTACTGGGCCCAGCTAGATTGTTCTTCTGCTGCATTCAGTATTGACTAGGGACATCAACTGGAAGCTTGTCTGGAGCTGAAACAATCCAAATGGCTTCTCTTTCCATATGAGCTTTCCAACAAAATATACTAACAACATGGCAGCCTGCCTTCCCAGAGGGTGAAAATGGAAGCTGCCAGGCATCTTAAGACCTAGGCCTAGAACTGCCAATTCATTATTTCTGTCACATTGTTAGCTAAAGAAAGTCACAAAGCCAGCTCAGATTCAAGGGGAGGATAAACTGACTCTACCTCTTGATGGGAGGAAGTGGGGTGCTATATTAGATTACTAGGGCTGCTGCAACAAAGTCCCACAAACTGGGTGTCTTAATCAATGTATTGTCTCATACTTGTGGAGGTTGGAAGTCTGAGACCAAGGTGTCGGGGGGGTTGATTCCTTTTATGAGAGAAAGAGAATCTGTTCCATTCCTCTCTCCTAGCTTCTGATGGTTTGGTGTTCCTGGGCTCGTAGATGCAACACCCCAGTCTCTGCCTTCATTCCTTTATCTTCATGTGAGTTCTCCCAGTTTGCCTATGCGTATCTCTGTGCCCAAATTCCCCCTTATAAAGACACCAATGGACTAGCGCCCACCCTGATGACTTCATTTTAACTTGATACCTCTGTAAAGACACTATCTCCAAATAAGGTCACATTCTGAGGTCCTGTGGATTAGGACTCCAATATATCTCCAACATATCCAAGATGTCTATTGGGAGGGACATAATTCAACCCATAACAAATGTGCATACAGGAATAGAAGGAATCCTTAGGAACCATCTTTGCAGATAATCTACCACAAAGCAGAAGCCCCAAAAAATACCTCTCTCATCTTCAAGAACAGATTCCTTGGGTAGGCAGTTTTAACTAGGACCTGGAACTTTAAATGCTCCTTACACATCAAGCCACCAGCATCAGCCTTGGGTATAACCTGTTTTCCTGTCCCCCCAAGGGAGACTTTGGAGCCTGATTGGTGCAAAGTGGCCTGGAGTTAAGACAGCTCCTCATTGTTTTCTCCAGAATGACAAGAGGAAGAAGGTCAGGCTCAGGCACCTGACCAGCTGTGAGGCCTTTAGCAAGTTTGCCAGATTCCCTTTTCTCATCCTTTAAATGGGGGTAGTGATAAAAGCCTGTCTCTCAGGGTTGTGGTGAAAATTTAAAAGAATAAAGGATGTGGAAACTGATGTCTAAACCATCAGGCCCCCTCTAGATATCAGTAATTATTAACATCAGTCTCTGCCACGTCAGTACAGCTGACTTACACTGCATTTTGAGTTGAAACATTAGTAAAGCGTTAATCATAGACTTCACGTGTGTGGAGAACTTCACAGTTTACAAAGTACTTCCACACCCACCATCATAGGGAGTTGGGTCTCCCTGTGTTATGAGAACAGAGCCCTTGAAGAAGGGCTTTAAGAAGTGTATTAGTAACAATAATGCTGCCTGCTATAGCAAGGAGACCCAAAAATACAGTGGTTCAAACATAATAGAAATGTATATCTTACCCACATGATAAAGAAGTGTTCCCATTTCATAATGGCCTTCCTCCACATAGTGATTCAGGGATCTAGGCTCATTTCAACTTATGCCTTCAGCAACCATTAGAGCCTTATAGTCATCTGCACAATGCCAGCAGCAGAGGAAAGCCTTGGCTTGAAAAATGACATTACTTCAACTCACATATCATTAGCCAAAACAAGTCACATAGTCATACCTTAAATACAAGGAAGGCTGGGAAATGTGTTCTAGCTGGGAGCCCAGGAAGGGTAGGAAAGTGATTTTTGGTGAACAGCCAGCAGCCTCTTCCATGGGGAAGTTTATACGGTTCTAGAAGGGATGGGTCACATATTCCCAAGGCAGTATAGTTTCTGGTTGGAGGATGCAGTGAGTTGACGTATGGGCCATAATTCTTCATTTCCCTGTGTAGTATTGTGCTCCCATATTATTGCCATGGACTCAGGGAAGTGGAGTATATTTTCCCACCCACTGATATTGGGCTTGACTGTATGACTTTCTCTGGTCAATGAAATGGGGTAGAAGTGGTAGTGTGTCAGTTGTGAGCCTCAGTCTTAAGAGTTCCTGCATGTTTCTACTTCCTTCTTATGCTTTCACCATCTCCATTAGAAATGCTCCCTTGGATAACTACTGCCCTTCAGTCTGGGGCCAAAGAATGAAGACACAAGAAGCAGACCAGAGCTCAACCCAGCACTTAGAGCCAAACTCCATAAGGCCATTTATCTTGAAGCGCCTGTCTGATGCAAGCCAGCACCCAGCCAACTTATAGATACATGAGATCAACAGTCATCTCATTCAACCCACATACACATGAGAAATAAATACTAGTTGTTTTATGCCACCGAGGTTTCATGGTTGTTGCACAGCACTGTTGTGGCAATAGCTGCTGATATAGAAGGACAAATAAAGAGTATCATCGTTCCCCACTCCCAGCCTTTTACAAGTTATGTCAATTCCACCTGATTGAAGAAAGAGTTAGAAAACAAGAGAGTACTTGGCTCAAAACCAGGCATGCAGTATATGAATATTGCATCTGAAGTCAAGGCCAAACTGTATACTTTATCTTGTCCTCACCACACATCCTGACTGGTGTCCTTAGGTTTCTCCTCCAGGACAGGATTCCCTGATCTTCAGCCAACATCCTTGGTCACTGTACATTTATTCTGATGGAATAATGATGCACTAATGAAAATACACTAACAGACACAGCCAAAGGATACAAGCTCCATTGCTGTAAGTCTTCAGCTTTGTACACCCAGCAGCAGGAGATACTGAGCAGACTCTAATGGAGGGACCAGCACCTGTGGCCTTCAGATTCCCATTAAAGGAGGCCAGCTGCAGCTAAGACCACCCCATCAAGATGAGCCTTCTGAAAGCAATCTTGAGAAATAAAAACAGAGCTGGAGGAATCAGGCTTCCTGACTTCAGACTACACAAAGCTACAGGAATCAAGACAGACTTTACAAAGCTACAGGAATCAAGACAGTATGGTACTGGCACAAAAACAGAAATATAGATCAATGGAACAGGATAGAAAGCCCAGAGATAAACTCACGCACATATGGTCACCTTATTTTTTATAAAGGAGGCAAGAATATACAGTGGAGAAAAGACAGCCTCTTCAATAAGTTGTGCTGGGAAGACTAATACACCATTGTAAAGCAATTATAAACCAATAAAGATTTTTAAAATTTTAAAATTAAAAAAAAAAAGATGAGCCTCCTGACAGATCCACTAAAGCAGGTTCTTTCAGACTGTATACAAAGCACTGGGGGACTCTGTTAAAGGCATGTTCTGATTCAGCAGGTCTGGGGTTGGGTCTGAGATTCTGCATTTCTAACCAGCTCCCAGGTGAAGTTGATGCCTCTGATTCTTAGGCCAGACTTTAAGTAGCAAAGCTCCAAAGCAAAGGTATCAACCTTAGCTGAATAATGGAATAACCTAGGAAATTTTAAAAAGCACTGACACCTGGGTCCCACCCCTAAAGGTTCCGATGCAGGGGTTCTGGGGTACCACTTGGGCATCCTGATTATTCCAATGTGTAGCCACTGCTCTGAAAACACCCTCTGCTGTTTTCAGGGGATTTGTGCCCTCTTGCCTCCTCCCTGCTTTTCTGGAGGCTCTGGCTCTGCTTGCCTGCCTGCACTTTACTTTACCAAGTAAGGGAATTTAATTTTCTTTAACTAAAATGATTCCCATTTTGTGAAAGAAGAGACAATTAAACACCAATCAAAAAGGTAAAATAAGAAGACAAAAATGAAGTCCTTTAAATTGAACAAACATGACCTTGTGAAAGTCCCACCCTCCTGCTCTTCCTTTCCTAGTTCACTGGTACCTGGTGCAGAGAATCCCAGGGCCCCGTGTGCAGCCCAGGGCCTCCTTCTGTCCACCTGGAAAGTTGGCCATTGAGATGGGAAGGCCTTAACAACTCCAAAACCAGGTGTAAATACGTGAAATATGTTTGCTTTCTAACCCAATAGTTTAATACCTGTTTTATATCAAAACAAGGATAGAAACATGGAGATGAACTTAAATTTTATGTAGTTTTTTAGATGAAATGCCAGACTTCAAAGTAATTCAGGGTCTGCTACCGATGGCCTCGGGTTGGAGGTGGCGGCCGACTTTTGGAGGGTTTGGAAGGGTTGCCAGATTTAGTAAATAAAAATTTAGGACACCCAGTTCAAACTGAATTTCAGACAATGAGTCATTTCTTAGTGGAAGCATGAGCCCCAGTCACACAGTAATGAGTGATGGAGTTGAGCCCCTGAACCCATCTCTGTCTTGTTCTTCACCGTCATAGTTGGATGCAATCAGGCCAGGATGTAGACCCTGGCGAGCTCCAGAAGACCTCAGGAATTCTGCAAAGCATCAAAGGGCATCTACCTAGACTCTAAGCTTATGTGGGTTTTATTTGTTCCTTGGATTTTTTGTTTGTTTGTTTGACCATCTTTGTCTACTTGGGCTCTTGTGCTCAGAGCTTAGCGGTCGGGGCGTAGGCAATCACCTTGAAAGCAGAGCACCATCTTCTTGGCCTCGATTCCTCCATGCCTCCACCACCATCTGTCCTCCACACGTCTAGCCTTACTCCCACCCTTTCCCCACTCATACCACCAACCCCTAGAAACCTTGTCAATCTCCAGCCTAACCCTGTATAGTAGCCACTGCGCAGGATTTGGAGAAACCCAGAAAAACAAAGACGTGTGTCTCAATCACATGAACTAGTCAAGAGAGGAAGAGCAGAGAAGGGGCGTGGTTAAGGGTGAACCATTCTCCAAGCTCTTTGCCATCTCTGGTCCTAATGCCCTCATATAGAAGTGGGAGCTCTGAGCAAGATGCCTTCTAACATTTAACATTATCCGCTCTGGGTGCTGCCCTTCTGGCTTCTGAGACCTCCCCGACCCTCCGAAGAGCTGTGCATTGTGCACTCAGCTTCAGTCAGGAGATATTTTCTGAGCCCTGAGTCTGTGCCAAGCTCAGTCCAGGTGACTGTCTCACAACATCCCAGACATCAGAGTGGGACAGCCCAGGACCTCATAGCTCTGGTGGGGCAGACTGACCTGGTCATGGCTGAGTGTGTGTGCCTGTGTGTGTCAGCATCCTGGCCCCCACCCCACCCTGGGAAGCTGTGGCAGACAGCGTTGTTGACCACAACGCACTGTGTCAGTGACAAGTAAACAGGATGGGTTGATTGCTGCTTCCATAAGCAGATGCCAGTCACCATCTAAAGAGGAAAGGAAACACTCAACCCATGGGGAGGGGAACCTTCACTACTCACTGTGTTGTAGGATAGAGGGGAGGAATGGATACAGAAAAACAAAGATGGACAGAGAAGCAGTGAAGGAGACAGGGAGAAGAAAACCAGAGCCAGCATCATAGGCAGTACCAAAACCAAAGTCTTGGGCTGCTGTGTTTCCACCAGCTGCTCTGTGCCCCCAGAGGTGCCCCTACTTGCCAAGCTCCCTTGCCTCAGGCCTGCCTCCCCACATCTGACCTCCTGCCCCTCCTCCCATCCAGGCCTCCCCACCCTCCTGCAGGCCCTGATCAGGCTATAGCTTGTCCTAGAAATCCTCAAGGACAAACCATCTCCAGGGCTCCCTCCCTTTTGCACAGAAAAGTTCCAAAGTGTGTCTGTCTCCAGCCGGATATATTCCTGGAGGACACATCTCTCTCCTTTTGGGCCACTTCTGAGTCTATTAATATTGTAGGATACTCAATTTCTCCCATTTTCAAATAGGGACACTGAGCCCTTAGTTGGTCCACCCAGGGCCACCAGAAAATGAACAAATTTAGCCTCCTGCATTTTAGCTCTTCATCTCCTATCCTCTTTCCTGGTCCACTTATCCCTGATCTTTCTTGGCCTGCCTTTCCGGGTCTCTGTGTCTTAATAGGAGCACCCAGGGCTGGTAACTCAGGTAGGTGGAGGCTGGGGCTACCAACTTCCTGGGAGGAGCACTTACTCCTTAAACAGACCATCGTCTGAGTCACTGGGAGGACTGGGAGATCCTGGAGGTTGGCAGAGACTGACTCATCCTTGTCTTTATTTAGTGGAGAAGGAAAAGGCCTCACACATAGGAGAATGGCCAGTTCATCATTGTTTCCCCACAGACTTGAAAGCTGGAATTGAGCCATGTGGAAAAGTGGAGCAGGTCCCTGTGACAACCCTGGAAGACATGACCTGGGGAGAGAAAGGAGAGTCCAGGGTCCTTTCAAAACACTGTGGCAGGAGCAAAGATCAAGATACACAAAGCATTCAAATTCAGACTCAGAAAAATAAAAAGTACATTTGAAGGATGTGTTTGCCTTGTGAAATAATCTTTCATCAGAAAGATCAGAGCTCCTTTAAACAGCATTCTGTTCTTGGCAATTCCCAGGATTTGTTTATAGATCTGTCACTAGTTAAGAGAGAAGACACTCCAGAGCTCACAGCACTAGGAACTTCTGCCGCAGAGAACGGTAGCCGTTCTCACCTACAAGATGCAGATCATCCCCAGTGCCCTCAAGTTCCTTCACTCTAGTTCAGAGCTTCTCAAACTTTCAGAGTTCTAATGTGCATTTTTATCATCTCTACATTTTCTTTTGTGAAGTGTCTGTTCAAATCCTTTGCCCATTTTTTATTGGGTTGTTTGTTTTATCATTGAATTGAGAGCTCCTTTTAGATTTCTTTTTTTTTTTTTTTTTTGCGATACGTGGGCTTCTCACTGCTGTGGTCTCTTCCGTTGCAGAGCACAGGCTCCAGACACGCAGGCTCAGCGGCCATGGCCCATGGCCCCAGCCGCTCCACAGCATGTGGGATCTTCCCAGGCCGGGGCACGAACCCATGTCCCCTGCATCGGCAGGCGGACTCTCAACCACTGTGCCACCAGGGAAGCCCCTAGATTTCATTTTTTAAACTGTATAAAAGCCTTGAAATGATTCCATAATGTGTTTCCTTTAAGCCATATTTTTCTCTCTCTGGTTTCCATCACAAATTTCAAAATAAAGGTAGTCATAATCTTTCTGATGACAGCAAATACTCTGGCCTTGAAATGACTTTCTCTCAACCCCCTAAACGCATTTGGTAGCAGTGGTTTTATTTTCCATTTCAGAAGCTCCTAAGAATTGGGCAAGTGGGGAAGCCATAGCAAGAGAGTGCGTATGATATTGGGAAGTGAATACAATGGAAAAATACATGAGCACATTTACTTTTTTTCTCTTCATCTATTTTTTGCATCTCAACTCTTTCATCTGAGTTCATTTTCCTTCTACCTAAAGTACTGACTGAACAATCTTTAGTAAAGTTCAGCTGGGGATAAACTCATAATTTAGATGTTCTGTTTTATGGAAATGACTTTGTTTCATCTTTCTTGAAAGATGTTTTAGCTGGGTATAGATTTCTATGGGGTTTTTTTCCCCAACACATTGAAAATATCATTCCACTTTCTTCTCACTTCAATTGCCAGCTAACTAAAAGTAATCTTTCTCTTTTTTTTTCTCTCTGGCTGCTCTTAAGATTTTTCTCTGTGTCTTTGGTTCTCTGTAGCATCACTATGATGTATCTAAGTGAAGATTTCTTTTTACGTAGACTGTTTGGAACTAAGCTTCTTAAATCTGTGGATAGGTATCTTTCAGTAGTTTCAGAAATTTTTCAGCTATTGTCTCTTCAAATATTGCCTCTGTTCCCATCTTCTATCTTGGTCTTCAACTTCAGGAACTCTGATTAAATATATATTAGAACTTCTCACTGTATTCTCTCAGTCTCAGGCCCTCTCATCTATATTTTCATTGTTTCCATCTCTTAAGCTTATTATATCACTGTTCAAATAAATGCCCACAAAGTGCATCAAGACTAAAGTACTAAGTGGATTGGTTGCCCACGGCTCCTCTATATCTATTCTAGATGGCCTTTAGCTCGTCCTCCATTGGCCCAGCCAGCATCCTTCCATTATTTTATGCATCTTTGGAGAAAATCCTCAGAAATTGCTTTATAATTTAAAATTAGGGTGACCCAGTTTACTTGGGACAGTCCTTGCTATCCTTAAAGAGGAATCCATAACTCTTTTACTCTCTGAGGTATTCTATTTTGGAAATTTGCATATCCAAACACCTTATTCATATTAAGTATATTGGCATCTTTTGGTTAGCAGCAGCTACATATAACATCACAGTGATTTCCTTGTTTTGGTAACCTATGCTTATGATATTAATTTCTTTAGTGCTTTTAGAATTGACAATACAGTTTTGAGGTATTTAAAGAATGTGTGATTTTGTCATCATTCTCTATTTGCCTAAAATCATAGTTTCATCTTTTTTCCCAACTGAATCACATAACAAGAAATTAAACAGCTTCTGTTCAAAGCAGAAAGCTTCTGGAAACTCATTTTCAAAGCTTTAGTAATAGTTTCCACATGACACGTCAGTCATACCAGCTTCTCACTGTTTTGAAACGTCTTTCATCCAATTTGAGGGGTTTGGGAATTTCTCCTGCCTTTCATTACATTGCTTGGTGAGTGACAGGCAAGCTTTTTAGTCATAACACAGCTTCATCTGCTTATGGATATCTTCATTTTATTTCATAAAATCTCTGGTTGTTGTTTTACAAAAAAAAAAAGAATGATAATTGCTTCAACATCATTTAGCTGCTTTTGCCTGCTGCTCTCTTTCTGCACATAGAATGTGCACAACTTTTTATTTCAATGCTGAGTTAATATAATATTGTTAGGCAAAGTAAAATGGACATTAACTTCCACACATGATGTGCCAACATGCACGTCACTCATGTGAAATGATGGCAATAGGAATAACGATGCCCAAGTTCATCCATGCTCAGGCAATGACAACTGCATCATGACTTCCACCTGGCCAAAAGCGATCACAATTTACCTTCAATTGTGAAATGTATCCCAATAACAGAAATGTTAAAATGTGAAAAAAATACGTACATCTTAGAATTGATGCAATATGATGAAACAAAATTTGATAGCATTATAAGAAGAAATTGACAAATCAATCATCTTCAGGTAAATTTTTAACAAACTTCTTTCAATAATTGAGAAAAAAGTAGATTAAACAATTTTCAGGAATATAGATGGTTTGAACAATAGTATTAGTAAGCTTGATCTAAGGCATATGTAGAACCTAGCACACAACAAGAGGTAAAAAAGCACCATTCTTCTCAAGCACATATACAATATTTACCAGAAAATTGACCACAGAATAAAGCATTTCAAAACTAATGGCAAAGAATGAGTATCATAAATGTTCTCTTAATATAAAGCAATTAATTTATAAATCTGACAAAGAGATAACTAAAAACCACATTTATAAATTATTTTCAACTCATTTCTAAATCAGTTATAGATAAAATAAATTTAGTATAAAATCATATAGTAGTACAAATATGAAATAATAAAAATGTTACCTATATATTATTGGATGTAGTAGCTGCTGTTGGTGCCCCTTTAACAGGTCAACGTGCCCATCTCCAGTGTCTATGAGTATCCTGCTAGCAGCTCAGGTCTGCCTCTTATCCAGTGAATTGCCCTTACTCAGTTCATGGGATCTATCTCACCTGGGAGATTATGCCCCCATCCACCACTCCCACCAGCAGTCTGTAGCCAATCACTGACTCAAATAGGAGTACAAATGTCCAGCCCACTTGCCTCAAGGTAGGAACGGTTCTATGGCCAGGTGTGCTCTACAGCTCCCCATATGTCAGGCTCAAGTAGATTGGCTGAGCCCACATCCTTGCTTAGCTTATTCCTCTGCTTTATCCAGCTTCCCTCAGCTCTGTTATTCTTAGAGCCCTCTCTCAATAAATCGTGTACACAAGAATCCCTATCTTAGGCTCTACTTCTAGGAAACATGGCATAAGATTGATATATAACCATAAATGATAATACTAGAAAAGAGGAAAGGCTGAAAATTGGGTTTTTTTAGTTTAAGTATAGTTGAAGTACAATATTATATAAGTTACAGGTGTACAATACAGTGTCTCACAATTTTTAAAATTTATGCTTCATTTGTAGTTATTATAAAATATTGGCTATATTCCATGTTGTACAATATATCCTTATAGTTTATTTAATACACATAATAGTTTTGTACCTTTTAATCCCCTGCCCCTATATTGCCCCTCCGCCCTTTCCTCTCCCCACTGGTAACCACTAATTTTTTCTCTGTATCTGTGAGCCTGTTTCTTTTTTGTTATATTCACTAGTTTGTTGTATTTCTTAGATTCCACATATAGAAAGGTTGAAAATTGTTGAGTTAATCAGCCAACATTAGACAAGAGGAAAAGAATAATAGAATAAATCTGAAGAAAGCAGAAGGAATGATGTAATAAAATTAAGGAATTAAATACATATACAATATATAAGAAAAAGGCACAACTTAATGTTAAAAATGAAAAAGGTGCATAATGATAGAAATTTAAACTATAAACAACTATGAACAACTTTTTGTTACTAAACATAGATGAAAACTTAGATGAAATGGGTGACATTCTCATTTTATATCTATCCAAAACTGACTCAAGAAGAAATAGAAAAGCTAAATAATTTGATAACCATTTGAAAAATGTAGTCAAAAGTTTAAAAATCTACCCATTAGAAAATAGTCTCTGATGGTTTTATAGGCAGTTTCTTCGAAGCATTCAAGGGACAGATCATTCCAATCTCATGCAAACTGTTCCAGAAAATAAGAAGAGAACATGCCCCAATTCATTTTATGAGGCTAGAAAATCCTTGATGCCCAAGTCAAACAAGAATGAAATGAGAAAGAAATACCACAGATCAATATCTCTCATAAACATAAATGTAAAAATTCAAAATAAAATTCTACAAACTGTATCCAGCAATGTATTTAAAGCAACAATACATCATACCCTAGTTAGATTTACCTCCAGAATTCAGAAATGATTAAACATTAAAATGTATTAAATATTCACCACATTACTAAATTTTTTAAATGCATAAGATTATCTCAAATTTTAAAAAATTTAATTCACACCCATTAAAAATAAAAATTCTTAGTTATCTAAAAACAGAATGTTGATTCTTCCAACCCAAGAATATGGTTTATCTCTCCACCTGTTTGTAACATCTTTAATTTCTTTCATCAGTGTCTTACAGTTTTTTGCATACAGGTCTTTTGTCTCCTTAGGTAGGTTTATTCCTGGGTATTTTATTCTTTGTGTTGCAACAGTAAATGAGAGTGTTTTCTTAATTTCTCTTTCAGATTTTTCGTCGTTAGTGTATAGGAATGCTGCTCAATATCAAAAAAACAAACAACCCAAAACAAAAATGGGCAGAAGACCTAAATAGACAATTCTACAAAGAACATATACAGATTGCCAACAAACACATGAAAGGATACTCAACATCACTAATCACTAGAGAAATGCAAGTCAAAACTATGATGAGGTATCACCTTACACTGGTCAGAATGGCCATCATCAAAAAATCTACTAACAATAAATGCTGGAGAGGGTGTGGAGAAAAGGGAACCCTCTTGCACTGTTGGTGGGAATGTAAATTGATACAGCCACTATGGAGAACAGTATGGAGGTTCCTTAAAAAACTAAAAATAGAACTACCATATGACCCAGCAATCCCACTACTGGGCATATACCCTGAGAAAACCATAATTCAAAAAGAGTCATGTACCACAATGTTCATTGCAGCACTATTTATAATAGCCAGGACATGGAAGCAACTTAAGTGTCCATCGACAGATGAATGGATAAAGAAGATGTGGCACATATATACAATGAAATATTACTCAGCCATAAAAAGAAACGAAATTGAGTTATTTGTAGTGAGGTGGATGGACCTAGGGTCTGTCCTGCAGGGTGAAGTAAGTCAGAAAGAGAAAAACAAATACCGTATGCTAACACATATATATGGAATCTAAAAAAAATTTTTAAGTGGTTCTGAAGAACCTAGGGGCAGGACAGGAATAAAGACGCAGACGTAAAGAATGGACTTGAGGACAAGGGGAGGGGAAAGGATAAGCTGGGACGAAGTGAGAGAGCGGCATGGACATATATACATTACCAAACATAAAATAGATAGCTAGTGGGAAGCAGCCACATAGCACAGGGAGATCAGCTCGGTGCTTTGTGACCACCTAGAGGGGTGGGATAGGGAGGGTGGGAGGGAGACACAAGAAGGAGGAGATATGGGGATATAAGTATACATGTAGTTGATTCACTTTGTTACTCAGCAGAAACTAACACAATATTGTAAAGCAATTATACTCCAATAAAGATGTTAAAAAATAAATAAATAAACAGAATGGAACTACCTAAACCTGGTAAAAGATATTTACCAAAATCCTTTTTAAAAAATCATACTTAATGGAGAAACATTAAATTTTTATCCTTAAAATTCTAGAATAAGACAAGAAAACCCACAGTCACTGCTTCTATTCAGCTGGTACAGGAAGTCCTGGCCAGCCTCCTTCAAAAAGTTCAGGTAAACTAACTCCACATAGAAATAAGCAAAGAAAATTATCAAGGCCAAATCCCATACAGTGTTATTACTTTAAAAAAAGAGGACAAGGAGCAAAGTAACATCCCTACAGATAATGAACATGAGCCAGAAGGATGTGGCCACAAAGAAGATTTCAAAATGTAATGTACTATACCAAAATGAGCTAAAAGAAAATGAGAAGAACATATAAGATAGGAAATAGCAACATAAATCAAAATGGAAAGACTTAGAAATAAGGTGAGAGTGCTCAAGACAGAATTTGAAATAAAATATCATCTCAGAGTTGAAGATTAAACTAGAATGAACACAAGTAAACTTTGTTTTAACAGTACAACCAGAGAATTATATGCATCACTGCCACAAATATCCCATTGGCCTGGATACATGGCCCCATCTAGCTGCTGGGGAATCTGGGAAGTGGGGTCTTAGATGAGCAATCAAGTGCCTAGCAAAAACTTCTACTTCTACTGCCATAAAATAAAAGGAAAATAGAGAATATGGGGTACAATTTAGTAATCTTTCTAACTGCCCACCACTTTGGCCATGTAAACCCTTCTGCCCATACATGGAAAAACCTTTGCCCCTCCCCAAGGAAGATGACCCCAAAGTCTTATCCAATGAATGATTCCAGCTCAAAGTCCAGGTCCAGGAGAGATGTGCTGCTTTCCCCATCAGATCTGGATAAATTTCTCTCCATTCAGTGACCTATAAAATAAAAGACAAATAATCCAGCCCCACCACACATGGTGATGTATACAATGCTGAAGTAGAAATAGGATAATTGCAACAGAAACTCTCATTTGAAAAATGGGAGAATGGGAAACCTGCTCAGCAGTCAGTGGTCTAAGCTATGATCAAGCCGCACTTGGTGGACAAGGAGTTGTAAAATTTCTGCCCTGAGTTTCTCAGCTGGCTCACTTGGCTCTGCACTTTTCCTCTTTGGCCTTGGAATTGCCACTTGGAGATTAATTTTTCTCCATTTTAAAATGGGCTTTGGGACTTCCCTGGCGGTCCAGTGGTTAGGACTCTACACTCCCAATGCAGGGGCCATGAGTTCAATCCCTGGTCGGGGAACTAAGATCCTGCATGCTGCACAGCATGGCCTAAATAAATAAATAATGAAACGGACTTTGAAACATGTGCCCTCCCTGGGTTCTGCACACCTTTCACAACTGACTTCTGACTGGTGCAGCAGGTCTGGTGTTGCTTTAAGGGTTGCAGACCAGGCTTGTAATTTCTTTAGCAGTCCAGTCCCGTCCAACCTTTAGAAGCCTTCAGGTGTATATTTATCCACACTCAATTTGATGTTAAACTTACCCAAATAACAACGTTTTTTCTTTCTTTTTTATTTTTACATTTGAAAACTCTTGACTTTTATTCGTTGGCCTCTGTATTCTGACATCCTCCATTATTTAGCTTAATGGCAGCTCCCTAAGGCCTATGAAACAATAGACTTGGATTTTTCAATGTGTGTGTTTATTTCAACACCACCCAGCAATTCTTCAATTCATGGGGGACACTCATTGAGTGTCCTAAAATTCAACTCAATTCTGACACTATCTACCTGGAGATAACGTCAGATCCCACAGGTTAAGGGCTCAGCCCCACAACACTGCCCCCCTCCCACTTCAGATACCAACTGCTGCAAGTCCAAGTTGTCACCTGTGCTTCTGACTGACTGGCTATAGATCAGAGGTTCCCACAACCCCTTTCTTGGATCTGATTAAGTTCTTGCTCACAGAATGCACGGAAATATTTTATTTACTATATTACTGGTTTATTATAAAAAGATATAACTCCAGAACAGCCAGACAGAAGAGGTGTGTAGTGCAAGGTATGGAGAAAGGGTGAGGAGCTTCCATGCCCTATCCAGGCATGCCACTCTCCCCATCTCCACAGGTGTCACTGAATAAATCATTGGCTATTAGTGATTGAACTCAATCTCCAGTCCCTGTCCCCTCTCTGGAAGTCAAGGGGGATGGGACTGAAAGTTGGTTGCCCTGGAAACCAGCTCCTCCATCCTTAGGGGCTTTCCAAAAGTCACCTCATTAACATAAACTCAGGTGAGGTTGAAAGGGGTTTGTTATGAATATCAAGACACCTTTATTGCTCTTATCACTTCAGAAATCCCAAGGGTTTTCAAAGCTTTATAACCAGAAACCAGGGACAAAGACCAAATATATACTTTCCATGATAAATCACAATATCACAGATGTGAAGGCAACAGCTGTATTCTGATCTTTGCTGCTAGACAGATGTTCATTGTGCAGCCAAGAACCCTTCCTATAAATGCTTGAGAAAGCCTTGGGGTCCCAGTCTTAACACTTGCTTAGAATGTCTTTTCAAAGCCACCTCCTTTAAATACCCATATTCTGGGATGGTTTACCTTCAGGCTCCTTATGCTGGGATCACCCTGTTATGCCAGGTAGCCCTTGGGGAAGGACCTAAACAACCCTCTTTGCCTCTTGTGTGTGGCTACATCTGGTACAAAAAGACTAGTTCCTTTGACCCACCACCTCACAGGCTGCAGTTACTTTCCAAACACAGTCACATTTCCATTTAGATCTCAGACAGTCAGTTTGAGGCACAGTCTTTCACAGATCAACTTTCTTCGGTGAATCAGATGCCAGTCCTGCAAACTCCAGGGGGCACATATGGTGCAATCGAAGACCCTCTCATTTGACTCTAGATAAGGGAGAGCACCCCCTACCTCACCCCAAGGGAGATAGACCCATAGCACTCATTTCAACTCTCTTTCTCTGCCTTGCCAACCTCTTTTATGGGCCAGAGAGGGAAGGGTCATCTAAGGTTCCTAAAGCTGGTTTTAGAGACAGTCTTTCCACATCCTGCATAGATGGTCGAACAGGACTTCCTCTTGGTGTGGAGGTTGGGATGGTGCCACCTATTCTCTTAGGACCGCAGCTGAAATCAAGGCACAAAGAGTCCAATCTTGCCATATGCATTTAACATCCTGCCATATTCAAGGGTGACAAACAACCAGCAGAAACTTCCAAACGTCAGGGATATTTTTTGACTGGAACATAAGGCTAAATTAAGCACTTCCTCTGTGGGAGGGAATGGGTTTTTTCGGGGGGTGGGGGGGTGGCTGATGACTTAATTCCAGCTCTTTTTCATGAATGAATAAATAAATAAATAAAAAGAATTCACCAGGAACATCCTCACTGCTCGGAAATTCCACAGTAAACTCAGCTCCCAACACCATTTCCTGCTGCAGACGGAAGATGGGTTCCGTTCCAGAGATTCTGGGCCCAGCCTTGGCTGGTTTCCCTGTATGGTGTGTTTATTTGGCAGTTAGCACCATCCTCCTGCATTCCTAGGTCCCATCACAGCTTTGCTCTCACTAGCTGGATACTGAGGAACAATGGAGAATGGGAGACCAATTTCAAAGAGCTTTCCCTTCCTCCATCTACCCATCCACTACTTCCAACTCCTTCCTTTTGCTCACAAAGCATACCCTCATTGGTATCTCCCTGCCTTGGGTTCTGCTTATCACCCAAGTCCCTGGAATCTTTCTGCCCTTATCACTCTATTGATACTGTCCTTCAATGATATCATCTTCCATGGACCTTTGTACATCCTCATCTGTCTTATTCTCTTGGGATCATTTGGCTCACTAACCAATTCATCCTCCTTTGGTAGTGTTGTTGGTTTCTTTGGCACCAGGTCCTGGCTTTCCTCTCACTTCTCTGGCCACACCTCAGTCTTCTTCTAACTCTTAAATGTGGCGGTTCCTCCAGGTTTGGGGCTCAGCTCATTTCTCCTCTCAAGCCACACTCATTTCCTAGGTCTGGTGTCATTTGCCATTCATACAGTGAAGCCCCACAAGTCTGTATCCTGGCTCTAGATGAGTCCCCTAACCTTTCATATAAACTCCCAATTATCAGATGTCTCCACTTGGATAAGCCTCAGGAAATTCAAACAAAACACGTGAAAAAGGAAGCTCATTTCCCCCACCCAGCTGTAAAATCTTATTTCTTCTTTCAAATTACCTGATTTATTGATGGCACCAGTGTCGGTCCAGTTGCTCAAGCCAGAAATTCGGATGCTTTATCCAGTTTTGACTTATCTCCCTGCTCATCCTCCCACATCTACTCAATAACCAAACTCTGCTGACTGTAACCCCTTAAGAACCCTAATATCCATCTACTCAAGTTACACTGTGATTTTCTTCCAGATTACTGCCATAGCTCCCCAATAGTCCCTGTTTTTCTCCAATCCATTCTCCATTCAGTGGTTCATTTGTTCAAACAATATTTCTTAGAGCAGAGAAATTTATGTGGGCAGAGAAATTTTCCTGACATGAAAATCTAACCGAGGCACCTTCTACCAATCCTGATCTGCCCCGACTCCACATGCTCCCGTGTACCCTTCAGCTCCCGGGTAAGAGACCATCTGCCTCTCTGAAATGCCTTCTCTGGCCGCCCCCAGCCTCAGGGAGGCACACCTCCTCTACCTCCAAGAGCACCGAGTCCCAGTGCCTCCTCAGCCCCCCACACTGCAGAGTTACCTGTTCCGTACCTCCAACACCAGCACTGCAGGCTCCCTGAGAGCAGGACTGCGTCTTGGTCTGAATTGTTCTACTCAGGAAATGTAGAATGAACAGTAATATAACAAAAGAGGAGAGTAAGTGATAATGTCAGGGAGGTGGGGTTTGCAATAGACCCTGAATCTGCAGACAGTCTGGGCAGGTGAAGCCATGCAGGGAAACATTCGGTGGAAGGAAGTGGCCCAGGAGAGAGGGCTGACTGTGACTAAGCTGGATTGTAGGACATTCTACAAGAAACTGACCTGGATTCTCAGGAATCTTTACTCTTAGGAGATGAAAAGTGTTTAGAAGTGAAATATCATGATATCTGCAATTTACTTACAAATTGTTTTAGAATGTTTTCATTGCTTTCAGAATGTTTTAGGAAAAAAGTATATGTTTTAATATATATAAATATATCAAATATGAAAATATATTTCCAATTTTGAATCTAGGTGGTGGGGTATACTGAAAATTTATATAGGTGTTTGTCATACTGTTCTTTCCATTTTTTTATGTATGCCAAGAAATTTTCATAATACAAAGTTGAGGAAATACAAACTTTCCATTGATGATGTGGGTGGAGAGGAAGCTGACACTCAAGGAATAGGTGTTTATAATTAATCTTATGGTTTCATTTTTAATTATTATACACATAATTCATGTCAATTGTAGAAAGTTTCAAAAATGCAAATAAACACAAACACATCAAATAGAAACCACCCATAATCATAGCTCCCAAGGGGAAAAAATGCTGTAAATGTTTTACTATATTACCATAATTACCCAGGTTTTGCTGTTGTGGCTTCCAAACAGCAAAAACAGCAAACAACAGGAGTCAGAACCCCACATCCCTGAAGTGCCAAAGCAGAGAGGTGGCTAGAACTTAGACAGGTCATCCCACTGTCCTGTCCAGTGCCACCTTCTGTTGCTCCCAATAGGCTCCAAGAGGGTAGCAGATGAGAGCGTATCATTTGTGAGGCCTGAGGCAGAAAACTGGGACTAGGGGAGAGATGGACACCTTCTCAGGGAGCGATAAGATCTCTGGCCTTGGTTACTATCTCTCAGTACTGGAACCCAAGTCCCAGTCTCTCACACATGCAAACACATCTCTGTGTACACAATATGCAAACATACCCCTACACACACACACACACACACACACACACACACACACACACACACACACACACACACATTTGCCATCTGCTCTGAAACTCCCAGAAACTAATTGGAGAAATTAATTCATGTCTTGCCGTTTTTTTTCTATTGAGGACAAAAAGTAAACATTTTCCTTCTCTCTCCTCTCAGGAAGGAGAGTTTGGGGAGGAAAATCATTGACAATTTTTTTGTGTTTCCTGAGCTCCCTAAGAAACATGTCCCTGTGATGTCTGGATCAAGGGTAGATGAGTTGATTCTTTAAGACCAAGAGGAAAATGGGCCCAGCACAGTTGTGGCCACCAGGGCCTGTGACCAGGGCCCTCCCCAGCTTCCCGGACTTCAAGAGGCCCTCCTGGCTGACTGCAAACCAGCATTCAAAGGAGGGTACCAATCATAGCCATCTTGGCAGACAGGGCTTCGGAGCTAGGTTTATTTTTAGTGTTCCAAAGCAAACCAAGTGACATTTTCTTTTTACACCAGGGTCTTGTGCAGTAATTCATACCTATTGTACCAACAAGAGCCTGGGATTTGGGATAAGCAGCAACTTGGAGCAATTGAAGTCTAGACTTAACCTAATTCACAGAGGGGCTCCAGAGAGTAATTCACACCAGAGTGTCCCATCTTAAGACAAGCGGTCAGCCTGTTATACCCCATCCATCAGTCATTGGCTGTGGCCCACATATGATGGGTGAGTACATAATCTCTCAGGCATTTCTGGGCATAGGGATTTAGCACAAGGCAATGCTCAATAGGACCAGCTGGAGGCCTTAGAAGACACCCTCACTCATAGTAGCTGAGGAATGGCGTATCTGCAGCTAAAAGGGATCTAGGCAAGTACCAGACCATCCCCTCCTGCATCTTTTGTATGAGCGACAGCTCCAAGCTAGTTCTAGAAGAGATCCAAGTAGTTCTCACACTTGGAGGGAGCATCCCCTGGAGGGCTCCTTCAAACATACGTTGCTGGGCTGCACCCCCAGAGTACCTGATTCTGTAGGCCTGGAATGAGACCTGAGAACCTGCATTCCTAACAAGTTCCCAGGTGTTGCTCTTGCTGCTGGTGTGGAGTCCAAACTTTGAGAACCACTTCTCTGGCATGTGAGACAGGCAATTCCCAATGATTAAAGGCTGAGTTGTGAGAGCAGATGGGCTTTCCTGATAAAGTCAATCTTAACGTCCTGTGCTCAGCTTCCCTGAGCACTGATTCAGGACAGGATTTGGGGAAAGAGCGCAGAGAAGAGAAAGGCCAGAAGCAAAGAAGAAGGCTCAGCTGCCACAGCATGATTCTCTCACCCTGGCTGGGAGCCCAAGTTTTCTCAATGAAGAATGGGGGCAGGAGGGCCCTGGCTCCTCTCCCAGATAGAACAAGGCCTCATGATCTGAGAACCAGGTTTGAATCAGCTGCTCCTGGCCTCCACACCCCACCAGCGGCTCCCAGGGCCCATGCACTGGCAAAGCAGGGAAGGAAGGTCTCCCCCTTGGCTATCCGTGAGAAGCCCAAGGCCCTGAGAGCAGAAGGGACATGTCCATTGACCCAGCTCATTAAAAGCAGACCCAGGTTTGAGCCCAAGCCTCCCAAGAGACTCCCATAAGCATGGAGAGGCTTCTTCTCATGTGTGTAGTTTTGTCCTGATCCTTCTCACACTCAACAGCAGGCCGGTGGAGCAAAGTTTCAGTGGCTCTCATCCCTTCCAGGTCTCTTTCCTTTGCAAGATCTGGGAAAACTTTCTCTACATTCTCACACAGAACACTTCAGACACCAGGGGATTCCCTGGCTGTCCAGTGGTTAGGACTTGGCGCTTTTACTGAGGTGGCCCGGGTTCAATCCCTGACCGGGAAACTAAGATCCAACCCCACTCCCCACCAAAAAGAACACTTTGGACACAGGATGTGTGGGTTTTTTCACCAACTGGTTGTCCTATAATTTAACTCAATTCTGACACTCTCTACCTAGAGATAGCATCAGACCCCACAGGTTAAGACTGCCCCCCCTACTTCAGAATGTAAGTTGGTGCAGCCACTATGGAAAACAGTATGGAGGTTCCTCAAAAGATCAAAAATGGAACTACCGTGGGATCCAGCAATCTCACTTCTGGATTATATATCCAAAAGAAATGAAAGTAGGATCTCAAAGAGATATCTGTACCCCCATATTAACTGCAGTATTACTTACAACAGGAAAGATATGGAACCAACCTTAATTACCTGTCAATGGATGAATGGATAAAGAAGATATTGTTCATATATATACAATGAATATTACTCAGACATAAGAAAGAAGGAAATCCTGCCATTTGCAATAACTTGGATGAAACTTAAAGGCATTAATTATGCACAGTGAGATAAGTCAGACAGAGCAGGACAAATAAGCCAAACTCAGAGAAAAAGGGAGTAGAATGGTGGTTGCCAGGGGCTGGGGTGTGGGGGAAATGGGGAGATGTTTGTCAAAGGGTACAGACTTCCAGTTGTAAGGTGAATAAGCTCTGGGGACCTAATGTACAGCATGGCAATTATAGCTAATAATATTGTAGTGTATGCTTAAAAGTTGCTAAGAGAGTAGATCTTAAATGTTCTCACCACAAAAAAAATGATAACTACGTGACAGGATGGTAGTGTATGTAGGTCCATCCTAAACTCCCAATTCGTCTCACACTCTCCTTCCCCACCATGTCCACATGTCCGTTCTCTGCATCTGCGTCTCTATTCCTGCCCTGCAAATAGGTTCATCTGTGCCATTTTTCTAGATTTCACATAGATGCATTAATATATGATATCTGGTTTTCTCTTTCTGACTTACTTCACTCTGTATGACAGACTCTAGGTTCATCCACATCTCTAAAATGACCCAATTATGTTCCTTTTTATGGCTGAGTAATATTCCATTGCATATACATACCACATCTTCTTTATCCATTCATCTGTTGTTGGTCATTTAGGTTGTTTCCATGTCCTGGCTACTGTAAATAATAGATAGCTAGTGGAAACAAGCTATAAAACACAGGAAGCTCAGCTCAGTGCTCTGTGATGACCTAGATGGGTGAGATGGGGGGAGTGAGAGGGAGGTCCAAGAGGGAGGGGATATAGGTAAACATATAGCTGATTCACTTCATCGTACAGCAAAAGCTAACACAACATTGTAAAGCAATTATACTCCAATTTAAAGAAAAAAACTATATAACAGGATGGAGGTGTTGGCTACAAATGGTGGTAATCATTTTGCATCAAATCATCACATTGTACAACTTAAATTTATACAATGTTTCATGTTAATTATATCTCAATAAAGCTGGGGTGGGGAGGGGAAGACTACTCTCTACCTCAGACACCTATTGCAACTCTAGGCCTCCCATACTTCTGATGGATTTTGGCTATAAATAGGGTGTTCCCATAACTGCCTCCTCAGTTCTTATAATTTGCTACAATGGCTCACTAACTCAGGGGAACACTTACGATTACTAGGTTATTATAAAGGATAGAAATGACCATCAGATGAAGAGGTACACTGGGTGATGTCAGGAAACATTCCCTATCCAGAGACTCTGTGGGGACCCTACCCTAAGTTACCTCATTAACATAAACTCAAGTGTGATAGAAAGGGCTTGTTATTAATAACAACAGACATTCATCACTTAGGAAATTACAGAGGTTTTAAGAGCTCTGTGCCAGGAACAAAGATCAAACATACAGTTGACCCTTGAACAACGGGGGTTTGAACTGTGTGGGTCCACTTATACATGGATATTTTTCAATAGTAAATACTACAGGACAACATGATGTGCAGTTGGTTGACGCCGAGGTTGTGAAGAAACCTCAGAACAACTGTAGATTATACTTGGATTTATGCCCTTGTTGTTCAAGGGTGTATATTTCTTATCACACACAAGGGAATGAACACTCTATATAAACTGGCTTTAAGCAAAAAGGGAATTCATTGATTCATATAACTGAAAGGTCCCAGGGTAGCTAGCTTCAGGAATGGCTTAATCAGGGCTCAAACAATGACTGTCTCTCAGCTTTGCCTTCCCCCAGGTTGGCTCCCACCCTGGATTTAAACGGGTGGCCGCAGCTCCAGATCTCACTGCCTCTTAGCAGATCCAACAAGAAAGAAACACTTTCTGGTTACTTAGGTCCTGGATCAGCTTTGGTTAGGCCTGACTGGCTAACTGGCTTAGGCTTAGGTCGAAGGTGAGCTAGGGGGCTGAGAGTGAGGGAAGAGAGGCTCCCCAAGGGAAAATCTTCTACTAGGAAAAGGTAGAATGGAAGTGGAGCAGCAAAACCAGCAGATGTGCACCTCAGAGAATGCTGCCTACTTTTCTGCTTGCCTTGTTGTCTGGTTATCTGGTGGCCTTGTTTTCTAATTATCTGTTTGTCTGGTTACCTGGTTGCCTGATCAAAGGGGACCCATCTTGCCTCCATTAGACCCTGAAGGTGAAGAAGGAAAAGACACAACGTCTAGGGCCCTGGTTCCCAATTAACTGTGGATGGAAGGTATGGTAGACATGTCTGGGGCAACATGAGGGAGAGTCCCCACTTCTCCTTGGGTGATTTCCAAGTAACTGAGTTCCTGGGTACTCACCCCTTGACTTGGCTGTTTCTACTGATTGGGTGCTACATAGATAGGGGGTACAACAGAGAACAAAGATCCTTGTACTGTTACCAAACCGAAATTGGGTCAACTCACCTGCCACACAACAAAGCCAGTTTACTGACACTGGGTTGTAGTGAGGAAAGTATAGCATTTATCGCACACGCCAAGCAAGTACAGTAAGTACCCTACTTACAAACCTTCAAGCTGCGAACTTTCGAAGACGCAAACATGCATTCGTGTGTCCAATCATGTAAGTTAGTTCACATGTCTGGCATACACTGTCACGTGCATGCATCCTCTGCAAGTGGCTGTGCTTTTGTGTACTTTACTGTACAGTACTGTATAGAGTACAGTAGTACAGTATCTTTATTTCAAGCCCAGGATGTCCAGAAGCAAGGGTAAAAGCAGCAGTGATGTAGCTGGTACTGTTAAGATGTAGCAGCAGTGATGTAGCTGGTATCTCCTACTGCTGACAATCCTTCAGCTCTACCATCTCTCACCTCCTCTCCCTCCTCCAGTCAGTAACTCTTCTTGCCTGTTCACTTGATGCCAGCCCCTGTGTGCCAGCTGTTGTACCGTACTACTGTACTTTTCAAGGTACTGTTCTGTAAGATTAAAAGTGTTTTCTTTTTTGTGTTTCTTTTTAACATCTTTATTGGAGTATAATTGCTTTACAATGGTGTGTTAGTTTCTGCTTTATAACAAAGTGAATCAGTTATACATATACATATGTTCCCATATCTCTTCCCTCTTGCGTCTCCCTCCCTCCCACCCTCCCTATCCCACCCCTCCAGGTGGTCACAAAGCACCGAGCTGATCTCCCTGTGCTATGCGGCTGCTTCCCACTAGCTATCTATTTTACCTTTGGTAGTGTACATTTGTCCATGCCTCTCTCTCACTTTGTCCCAGCTTACCCTTCCCCCTCCCCATGTCCTCAAGTCCATTCTCTAGTAGGTCTGTGTCTTTATTCCTGTCTTACCCCTAGGTTCTTCATGACATTTTTTTTTCTTAAATTCCATATATATGTGTTAGCATACGGTATTTGAATGGTTTTCTCAGGGTATATGCCCAGTAGTGGGATTGCTGGATCATATGGTAGTTCTATTTTTAGTTTTTTAAGGAACCTCCATACTGTTCTCCATAGTGGCTGTATCAATTTACATTCCCACAAAGAGTGCAAGAGGGTTCCCTTTTCTCCACACCCTCTCCAGCATTTATTGTTTGTAGATTTTTTGATGATGGCCATTCTGACCTGTGTGAGATGATATCTCATTGTAGTTTTGATTTGCATTTCTCTAATGATTAATGATGTTGAGCATTCTTTCATGTGTTTGTTGGCAGTCTGTATATCTTCTCTGTAGAAATCTGTTTAGGTCTTCTGCCCATTTTTGGATTGAGTTGCTTGTTTTTTTGATATTGAGCTGTTTGTGTGTGAAAAGTATTATAAACCTATTATAGTACAGTACTATATAGCTGATTGTATTAATTGGGTACCTAGGCTAGCTTTGCCGGACTTATGCACAAATTGGTCTTACAAACGCGCTCTCAGAACGCCACTGGTTCATATGTAGGAGACTTACTGTATGGGTGGCTCAAGCTCAAAAGACCCGAAATTCTCGAAGGCTGCAGGGTACATGACTTTCTTCTGATTGGTTGGTGGTGAGGTAACAGGGTGGTGTTCCAGCAATCTCAGTCATCAACCTTCTGATTCCAACCAGTCTGGGGTCTCAGCATGTAGTTACCTCCTCCACCTGGCCAGGGGCCGGGGTGGGGGGGCGGGCGTAGATGCTGCAGAACAACTCAAAGGCAAGTATCAGATTGTTCTGTATATCCCTTGAGAAGGAACTAGGACTCTGCTTTGTCACTGCACTATTATTTCTTGGCTGATTTTCCTTTGTTTCTGCATTCTCTTCCTCCCCTAATTATGCCCTTTGGAACTTAGAGAAAGTCTAAGAGGCTGAAGCCTTTTTCCTAGAAACAAGACATGGGGGTCATGGAAAGGCTTTTATATATGGGAGGGCCCCAAGGGGTCCTGCTCAGTTTGAATCCACCCTTTTCTTTGATGCTGCTTAATCTTGAGGGGAACAGGTGCAGGACAAGAAACTGAATGAAGTTTTGGATAGAGAGGTTAACCATAAACTCGGCAGAGGAACTCCGTTTTAGGGGCACTCAGTTTCAGTATCAGTCAGGGTCCCAGAAGGAAATAGATGCAAATTCAATTTAGGATAATTCTGGGAGAGTTTAATAAAGGGACAGTTTACAAAAGTTTAGGAAGCATATGGGAAAATCTCAAGGGAAGGAACAGCTGGATTCTATGACCACCCCACCCCGGTTCTGACAGGCCAAGGGGAGGGAGCTGTTAGCCAGGAGGTTTAAAACCTGGAGGCAGAGAGGGCTACATGGAGATGGCTGCTTGACAAGAAGTTGTGACCTAGGAGACGGACACAGCCAGGGCCCGGGAGGCTCCAGGAGGGAGCTGGGAGAATAAATGTTCCACCTCTCTCATTTCTCCCTCCCTGCAATTTCCTGCTGCTGACAGGATTAGTCACACCCAACCAGAAGCCAGAGTAAAGGCAGCCCACTGGAGCAGTCACACAGATCAGCCTCTTGGGCTGGGAGAAGCTGGGGGAGTAGGCCGGGAGAAAGCCTAAAGGAGCCCTATGCATGGGGAGTCTGTCTGGGGCACTCTCCAGGGGCTGCTAAGATCTAAATCCAGAGGTCTGGTGGCCAGGACAGAGGAATGGGAACTCAAGGGATCAGACCCATATCCCAGAGCAGACAAGGCAAATACAGCAGTAGAGAAAGGTGAGTAAGGACCCACCCTGGGGATCAGCCAGGCCAGAGGCAGAAAAGGCCCTATATGCTACCAGGACTCCAGGAGCCTGGGAGGCAGCCCAGTGAGAAAGGCTAGGTGGGCAGAGAACACTTGATTCAAGTATCTCTGAGACAATAGTCATCCTGAGCTGAGTAAAGGACACATTTTGACTTTTTCTCTGAGCAGTTCCAGGGCTCCTCCTTGGTACAAGTAAAGTTGCTGACAAGCTCCATCACGCTAAGAAGTAAGGGCTGCAGTCAGAGGCAGCTTCGTGTGTGTGTAATCTGTACAGTCACACAAAGCCCCACACGTGACTTAATGCTCCACTGTCACTGTCTTGAAATTCTTCATAATTTTTAAACAAGAACCCATGCATTTGCATTTTACACAGGGCTCCACAAATTATACAGCTGGTCCTGAGTGCAGTTTGCTAACATTTTCAAAGTACCTGGAAGAGGGCAATGCTTACCAGCAGGGTTTCATGCAGAGTCAGAATACGACAGGCTGGTAGGGGAGATATTTAGGCTGGGGGTGGGGAGTATGCTTTTGGAGTCCCTTGTAGGCCAGGTAGATGCATGCCTACTGCACCCAGGGTAGCTCCACCAAGAACATGAAGACCAAAGGCAAAACAAACCCCAGGAGGCAGCCACAGAAAAGAGTAGCATCCTGATATCAGTGACTGTTGGAGAAGGTCGTTTGCCCTTGGCCCTGCAGGCTGTCGGCTGACGGACTGCCTCACCTCCAGGTCTTCAGCCTGAGATGGTCCAGATTTTGAGACCGCACACAGCACCAACTGCCCTGCCAAGGGTGCCAGGGTTATTTGGCAGCCCCCAGTGCCTGGGGTCCTCTTACATCCTATGACACAACTCAAGCATCTTAGGTGTCTGAAAGGGGGTAGACAGGAGCCACCCTGGGTGGCCCAAGGGCAGGAGGTCAGGAATGGTAGAGCAAGGAGCCACCAGCGAGCCAGACCTGTTCAGGTCTCCCATCCCTCATTCACTGCCTGATATGCTTACATGGCCACTCCTGTGGGTAGGGGAGTACAGAGATGGGCAAGAGAAAGTCTAGTGCTATGTCTCCCCAACAACAAAATTCTATGCAGGGCACTAACAAGGCTCTCCTAGCAGTGCTATGAGGTAGGCACTAGTATTACCTCCATTGTACAAAGTTTTATGGTCCTGGCACCACAGTGGGTACCAGCAGCCAGTAAAAGCCCCAGACAAAGAGATACAGGTGCTGGCTGGTGGCAGTCATAACATTGGGGAAATGAGTGGGGCTCAGATAGCATCCACTGCACCTGGCATGAAGCCTGTGGAATCTGACTGTACGTTGTGCTTGGCAGTACATGAGGGGAAGCAGAGATGCTGCATACTGAGCCCTGTTTGTGAGACCGTAGGCCAGAATTCCTTTATAAACAAGCTCTCTCTAATAATAGCCCTATGAGAAAAGTCTTATTAATTGCCCCCATTTCACCAATGAGGAAACTGAGGCTCAGAATGATGTGTCTTGCCCAAGCCACACCCAGATGGTAAATGGCAGAGCCGAAATTCAAACCCAGGTCAGTCCGACTCCAGGGAAGATACAAAGAGAGCGTGAGGATGAGCAAGATGCAGGAGACAGGAGATGCTACTGGGAAGTTAAAAGGCCTTTAGTGTCATAGGGAGCTGCTGAAGAATTCTGAACCAGTGTCACAATCAGGTTTGAGGTTTCTAGAGGTTTCTCTGGCCTTGTGGGGGGAACTGAGTGGGGCTTGGGGCAAGACTGGAGTCAGGAAAGGCAGGGGGAGGCTTCTGCATTAAAAGCAAAAGTGGGTTGCTCTTAATGAGCCTGTGCTTACCTCACAGTCCTGTGCTGCCCCCAAGTGGTATTTCAACAGATTTGATCCCTTCAAACAAGCATTTGGAGCGACAGTGGAGGGTTCTCATCTGGAGGGATTATTAAAATACAGAGATTCTGACTCAGTAGGTCTGGGGTGGGCCCAAGAATTTGCCTTTCTAGCAAGTTTCCAGGTGATGTTGATGGTCTGGAAACCACACTTTGAGAACCATAGGCTTAGTTGCTTTCATGGGACTACCCTGTCAGGCTGCCCTGTGGGAAAAAGGAGATTAAAGAGGATTTTGACCCTTGAGAGCTACAATCTCAGAGACACCCAAAGCAAACGGGGAATGCTTCTGAAGGTTCTGGGCTCTGAGAACTGTTAGGACTCAAACGAGCCACTTCCGGAGGGGGCAGGAGCTTTGGGGCATCTGTGAAATGGCTGCCTCATTTCCACGTCATTTTATATGTCATCTTTAGCAATAGAAAACATTTTTCATCACTGTTCTGAGACTTTACATGTTCTAATTCAATTAATTCTCACAAGTCTGTGAAGTAAATTCTGTTATTATCCTCCTGTATGGGCTGAGTTGTGTCTCCCCAAAATTCACATTTGAAGTCCTAACCTCCAATAAGCTCATAATGTGACTGTGTTTGAAGATAGGGTCTTTAAAGAGGTAATTAAGTTAAAATGAGGTGACTTCCCTGGAGGTCCAGTGGTTAAGACTTCACCTTCCTATGCAGGGGGTGCGGGTTCAATCCCTGGTTGGGGGAGCTAAGATCCCACCTGCCTCGGGGCCAGAAAAACAAAACATAAAGTAGACGCAATATTGAAACAAATTCAATAAAGACTTTAAAAATGGTCCACATCAAAAATAAAAATTTTAAAGTTAAAATGAGGTCATTAGGGTAGGCTTTAAACCAATATGACTGATGTCCTTATAAGAAGAATAAATTTGGACAGACACATATGGAGGGAGGACCATATGAAGAGAAGGGAGGAGATGGCCATCTACAAGCCAAGAAAAGAGGCCTCAGAAGAAACCAAGCCTACTGACACCTTGAACTCAGACTTCTAGCCTTCAGAACTGTGAGAAAATAAATTTATGTCGCTTAAGCCACCCAGTTTGTGGTACTTTGTTATGGAAGCCCTTGTAAATGAGTACATCCCATTTACAAATAAGGAAACTGAGGCACACAGAGGTTAAATAACATGCCCAGTTGCTGCCTGAACCCAAGTAGACTGGCTCCGAGCTACATTTTTTTTTGAGCCACTAGTACTATGTTCCCCAAAATGAGGGAGTCTTGCCCTCATTCCCTCCCCAGTACTGCCTCCCTCCCCATCACTCACCACCACAGGGTGGGAGATTCTTCACCTCTTCTTGGACTGTTCAAATGGTTACCTGAAACTCATCCCACCACACTTCTCCCGCTTCCATCCCTTCCTCCTCACTGCAGCACATTGCTCCCCTCCACTAGTGATTTTTCTCTGGTCCAAATCAACCTGTCCCTCCTCTGCCTAAAGCCCTCAATGGCTCCCCACTGCCTTCAGGATGAAGCTTTTCAAAGCCAGTTGCAGATATCATGACACATCATTCCTCAATATTTCAACATGTGTTATCAACCCAAGGAGTCGGGATGAACCCCAGCATAGCATAGCAAGCAGGGTGTATAAGTGATGACCACAACTACAGGAGGTCTCTCTTCGCTTGTTGTGGCATGTTAACTGGCTCTGCTGCTTGCTTTTTAGCTTGTGTTTTGAGCTATGGTGTTTGTGCTGCATTTGCTGAGTCCTATTGAGCACCAGCTATAGATTTTACCAGCTTATGTTGGGAAGTTTCAATCGTTGGCATTTAGGGACAGAAGTATGAGATTGGGGCCCTCCTTAAAATGGTCCTGGGTTGTGTACCTTGGCCTGGACCTAGATATGTGTCTCATTGAATTGTATGTCTCAATTCCAGCAAAAGCCATGGTTGACACTAGGCTCAGGGGAATGACTCTTACACTGTAACTATTGGTTGTGTGACCAATGTCCTGTGCAATAGTCAGACCCAGTGATGCTCGCTCATGTGAAAGAGGACAGTCACTATGTGGCCTGCTGAGGACCACATTCCTAAAAGCAGGCGGTTCACTAGGACCTATGAGCTTCAAGTACTTCTGCTGCTGTTGTCAGTGCAAAAGGTGATGGAGAAGACACCATGGCACCCCAAGGCACAAACCCTCGTGAAAAGTGCCTCAAATGCTTTATCCCTGCCCCTCTTAAAGGGCTAGAGGATACCATGACCCCACTGAACAACCGTAAAAGGGACCAAAAGAGACTCTGACATCAACTGAGTGTGATGTCTTATCAACACAACTCTGCTCCCTGCTTAGGCTGTGGTTCCTTAGCCAATAAGGTGACAGTTACCAGGGAGGAGGCCTCTAACCCTGATGACGCTAATTTGAGGCTCTCTAAAGGAAGAAACTTATAAATATGAGAAGGGTAGAGGAGATCTGCCCCAAAGTATAGTCACTAACCACCTCCCCCCGCAAGATACCTGGATGCAGGGGGAGAAAACAAAAACATAAGTCTAAATTCGAAATGACCTGACTGGAAATCCAAAATTTGCTAAAAGAATACATACAACTTGCCTTTTTCATTTATCATGTTGCTAAAATAGACTAGTTCGTTCATTTCTAACTACTATTAAACATTCTATAGTATGATTAAATCATAGTTCGCTTACCTTTTTCTTTGCTGAGGGACAATTAGATGCTTTACATTTTTCATTGTTTCAAGTTGCAAAACGATTCATATAATGTAAAATACTTTATGTAAAAATTTCACATATATATTATTTAAATGTAGTACATTTAAGTAAATATAAAAAGTAAAAGTAAAACATGCATGGATATGACACAGGAATTTCAGGATAATGGTAACCCTTAGGGAGGGAAGAAGAAAGGGAGGGAGAATAGGATGACTTTTAGTTTTTTTATTGTAAAAAGCTCTAAGGCAGGCTTCCCTGGTGGTTCAGTAGTTAAGAATCCGCCTGCCAATGCAGGGGACACGGGTTCGAGCCCTGGTCCAGGAAGATCCCACATGCCGCAGAGCAACTAAGCCCATGCACCACAACTACGGAGCCTGGACTCTAGTGCCCGTGAGCCACAACTACTGAAGCCCGCAAGCCTAGAGCCTGTGCTCCGCAGCAAGGGAAGCCACCACAATGAGAAGCCCGCACACCCCAACGAAGAGTAGCCCCCGATTGCCGCAACTAGAGAAAGCCCGCGCGCAGCAACGAAGACCCAATGCGGCCAAAAATAAATAATAAAATAAAATAAATAAATTTATTTTAAAAAAAAGCTCTAAGGCAAATATGACAAAAGTTGACCTCTATTAATCTCAGTGGTGAGTACAAAGGTATTTGTTATATTATTTTTATACTTTTATGTATATTAAAAATGTTTCATAGTTGAAAATAGTTTTAAAGAATTTAACATGAAATAAAAATGATTCGAAAAAAAAGAATATATACAGTAAAAGGATATAAGGGAGCTAATAGGTTTTTGCAAGTCTGCAACATGGGCTCTGAATTAACTTTCACATCTGCTGAAAATCACCAATTGGCAAACTTTCATGCCTTAAGACCGGAGTTCAAATTATACTTACACCAGGGAATCACACTAAATTTAAATGAGATACCCTCTATAATCTTAGGGGGCAGTCACTAAACATAAAATAGAGTAGAAACAGGTATGCCTCACCTTAACCATTGCCTTGACTAAATTTTCTACAGTCATAGCACCCACTGCCCTAAAATATTCCACAGTGGGCATGGATGCTCTCACCCAATGGCTGATACAATTAAATTAAGTCTTTGGCACTTAACAGTCAGCTTGGCAAAATGGAACCAAATAGGCTTCCATCTTCCCTAACCCTGGTGGCACAGTGGTTAAGAATCTGCCTGCCAATGCGGGGGACATGGTTTTGAGCCATAGTCTGGGAAGATCCCACATGCCGTGGAGCAACTAAGCCCGGGTGCCACAACTACTGAGCCCATGTGCCACAACTACTGAAGCTCACACGCCTAGAGCCAGTGCTCTACAACAAGAGAAGCCACTGCAGTTGAGTCCACGCACCGCAACGAAGAGTAGCCCCCGCTCACCGCAACTAGAGAAAGCCCGTGCACAGAAACAAAGATCCAATGCAGCCAAAAGTAAATAAATAAAATTTTTTAAAAACCCATTATACAAGACTTTTTTAGAGAAGGGGTGATTCTCCACTGTTTTTCCATTTAACAGCCTGTTCATAAACCTAGAAAGAATTAATGGTCCCTCACAGTGGATTACCATAATCTTAATACTGTGGTCTTGCCCAATAAGACCCCCATATCCAATATTTAAATTACTGGCTAAATCCAATCAGCAATTAGAACATATTTTGCTATTAGAGAGTTGGCTAATGTGTTTTGTTCAGTACCTATCTCAACAGCTTCTTCCCCTTCAGAGAGAAACAATTCACCTTTACCTGGCTCCAAGGGGGTACCTCCACAGCTCTGCCATCACACCCAATCTTTCCAGGCAAGATCTTAACCACAGCCATCTTTTTCCAGGAGCACAGGCATGATATCGCACTGGTGACATCCTCCTCCTCCAAGGAAATTCATTTGACACACTCATTCAGGACATAAAAATACAAAGCAATTCACAACTAAGGGAACAGGCCATTGCCCCACACATAGTACAAGACCCATCACCTGAATTTATCTGGTCAGCCAAGGGTCACTTTGTCCCTGACACTGTTAAGAAACAGCTATTGACTCTAGCACCTACAACATTAAAAGAAGCCCAATATCTTTTATGTCTTTTTGGATTCTGGAAGCAACATATTCCTCATTTACAAATTTTTCTTAAGCCCCTGTATACTGATTTTCACCAATCAGCCCACCTTGAATGGGGAGCCTACAACAAAAAGCTCTAGAACATGTTCAAATTGCATTACAACAGGCACTCCTCTTCATACCCCTCCTCCAAAGACTCCTTCACTATAGAGGCTTTCTCATGCCTCCCAAAGTCTCTGGACCAACCACAACGGTCATGAATTGTCCATGGGTTTTTGATGCATTGCCCTCCCTAGCCCCATATACCATTAGAATGGCAAGTGCTGGCTGCATACAGAACTCTTCTGGAAACAGAGGCTCTCACAGACTCTGAGCCTGTGACCCTCCATACCCAGCTGCCCATTATGCCTTGGGTCATGGAAGCAGCTCCCCAAAAGCTCAGCATAACTTACTGAGGCCTTCTTGCAAAAACAGAAATGGTACCTACGGAATAGAACTAAATTGGGGCCCTCTGGTGAGTTCTACTTGCAGGAGGCAGTGGTCGCCCCTGTCCTCTGTCCCTTGCCAAAAGCCATGATGCTGAATGAGGTCACCCCTTGGCTACCTGGGCAGCCCCTGGAATCGAATGAATAAATAGGAAAGGTAGTCTATATATCTTATAGACACCATCACACAAAACAGAGATTAATGGAAAGTTGCTGCTTTTCATACCTTAACCAGGATAACCCTGATAAGGGACAGGACTCAAGGGTCAGCACAGTTGGCCAAACTTCAGGTGGTCATCTTAGCACTGGATACTTTGGCCAACAATTGGCCCTATCTACACACTTTTTAAGACTCTTGGACCACTGCCAGTGGTCTTGCTATTTGGTCTGACCAATGGCAGCAACAATTCCTTATGCAAGGTCACCCCCCTTTGGGGTAAGGAATTCTGAGACTTTCTTGCTTCACAGATACCCAAAATGTAAATCAAAGTCACACATATTTCTGCACACACTAAAACCACAAGTTTACAATGCCTCATCAAAACGTTCCTTATCCCCTTAGGAATTCCAGGCATCATTGATAGTTACCAAGCTACCCATTTCTCTTCTCAGAATACACAATACTCAGCTTCAAAAAAAAAAACCAGCTTTATTAAGGTATTTAATTTGCATACCATATAATTCCCCACTTAAGGTATACAAGTCAATGGCTTTTAGTATATTCACAGATTTGTGCAACCATCACCATAATCGATTTTGGAACATTTCATTCCCCCAAAAAGAATTCTGTATGCCTTAGCCATCACCCCTCTAGCTCCTCATCCCTCACCCAGCCCTACACAGCCACTGATCTACATTCTGTCTCTATAGATTTGTCTAGTCTGGGTACTTCATGTAAATGAAATTATACTCTATGAGGTCTTTTGTATATGAATTCTTTATATATAAATAGTAAAATGTTTTCAAGGTTCATCCATACTGTAGCATGTATTAGGTTTCATTCCTTTTAATGGCTAAATAATATTCCATTGTATGGATATATCACATTTTTCTTATCCTGTCATCAGTTGATGGACATTCACAACTCAATGTGAATAACTATTATGAATAATGTTGATGTGGATATTCATGTACAAGTCTTTGTATGTTTGTTCATTTTCATTTCTCTTGAATATGTATTTAGGAGTAAGAATTGCTAGATCATATGATAACTCTATGTTTAATCATCTGAGGAACTGCCAGACTGTTTTCCAAAGTGGCTGCACTCATTTACACTCCCACCAGCAGTGTATAAAGATTATAATTTCTGTACATCCTCATAAACACATGTTATTGTCTATCTTTTTTTTATTACAGCCACCTGTATATGTGTGAAGTGGCATCTCATAGTTTTGGTGTGCATTTCTCTGATGGCTAATGATGTTGAACATCTTTTCATGTGCTTATTGGCCATTTGTATATCATCTTTGGTGAAATATCTATTCAATTCTTTGCCTATTTAAAAAAATTTAATTGTGGTAAAATTTATATAATATGAAATTTACAATTTTTTTTTTTTTTTTTTTTTTTTTTTGCAGTACGCGGGCCTCTCACTGTTGTGGCCTCTTCCGTTGCGGAGCAACAGGCTCCGGACGCGCAGGCTCAGCGGCCATGGCCCACGGGCCCAGCCGCTCTGCGGCATGTGGGATCCTCCCGGACCAGGGCACGAACCCGTGTCCCCTGCATTGGCAGGCAGACTCTCAACCACTGCGCCACCAGGGAAGCCCCACTTTAGTCATTTTTTAAAGGTACAATTCAGTGGTATTAAGTATATTCATAATGTTGAATAACCATCATCACTATCTATTTCCAGAACTCTTTTATCACCCAAAAAGAAATTTTGTACCCATTAAACAAGAATTCTCTGTTTACCCCTCCCCTTAGCGCCTGGAAACCTCTAATTTACTCTCTGCCTCTATGAATTAACGTATTTTATATTTTTTATACAAACTACATACAGTCATACAATTTTTTTACACTTTTGAAAATAATAGTTTTTATTGAAATAGAAAATCTATCATACATACCTCTTAAAATTCTATTTATCTTCCGTTTTATTCAAGATTCAATGGGGTACCATTTTAAAGAATACTATACAAGAGGATCTCTATTTTAATCATTATATTGGGCTCTTAATTTCATTCTAACTTTATTTTAATCAATCCAAAACAATCCAAAATAACACAATATTGCCATATAAACTAGCATTTCCCAAAATGTGTTATAAGCTACATACACTATTGATAGATTTGAAATAAAATATATTTATAAATACAGTAAAAAAATAATGTATTTATGTTGTTATGATGCAAGAATGCACTTTTAAGAAAGACGTGGTATACCAAACACAAGAATACCTGGAAGTTGCATGGAAATGCTTTTGTATTTAATAACAGAAAACAATGTAATTCTAATAATTGGTTTTTTTATCATTATTAAATTTTCCTAAGCATATGTAAATTATGTATTAATTATTTCATCAATGTGATCATTTTTATAGTTTTCTTTGCTTCAAGTGTACATAGAACTATTAACTCCTGATAGTTTTCCATCAGTAAATTATTACTTCAAATTTTTTTTCATGTTCAGTTAACTCTGGAAAACACTGCCACAGTTAAAAGAGATGTCTCCAAACCAAAGTTCAAATTAAATAGCTCTACGGTTTACATTGCCCCATTCTGAGGCTCAGAAAATACCTGGTAGCTTTTGTAATTGATACTAATTCAGATGGGAGCTGTATTTCAGTTACACTGATTTGTGAGTATTTCTTTGGTAAAAGAAGACAGCGGGTGAATTCCCTTTTCACATGCAGTAATAAGTGCACATTTTCTGTCTTAGTGTTTATTCTAACCAAGATTACTGGGAGTAATGTAACCAGTTTACATTTACCCAAAAAAGGTTTATTTCAAGTGACAAAATTTACTAAAAATTTAATTGCTTATTAAGTAATTCTCTCAGCATATAGTGTTATATATGTTTTTTTTTAATTTTTCAGATTCTTTTCCACTATAGGTTGTTACAAGATATTGAATATAGTTCCCAGTGCTATACAGTAGATCTTTGTTTTTTGTTAATTTTATATATAGTAGTATCTGTTAATCCCAAACTCCTAATTTATCCTTCCCCCCTTTCCCCTTTTGTAATCATAAGTTTGTTTCCTATGTCTGTGAGTCTATTTCTGTTTGATTTTTTAAATAAATTTATTTATTTATTTTTGGTTGTGTTGGGTCTTCGTTGCTGTGCATAGGCTTTCTCTAGTTGCAGTGAGCAGGGGTTACTCTTCGCTGCAGTGTGCAGGCTTCTCATTGTGGTGGCTTCTCTTGTAGCGGAGCATGGGCTCTAGGCCTGTGGGCTTCAGTAGTTGTGGCACACGGGCTTACTTTCTCCACAGCATGTGGGATCTTCCTAGACCAGGGATTGAACCCTTGTGCCCTGCATTGGCTGGCAGATTCTTAACCACTGTGCCAGCAGGGAAGTCCCTCTATTTCTGTTTTGTAAATAAGTTCATTTGTATCATTTATTTAGATTCCACATGTAAGTGATAGCATATGATGTTTGTCTTTGTCTGACTTACCTCACCTGTCATACAATATTGAAATTATGCAATATTGTCCTTTTGTATCTAGCCTATTTCTCTTAGCATAATGTTTACAAGGTTCATCAATGTTGTAACCTGTATCAGTGCTTCATTCTTTTTTATGGCTGAATAATATCCCATTGTATGGATATACAACATTTTGTTTATCCATTCATCTGTTGATGGACAGTTGGGTTGTTTTCACGTTTTGGCTATTGTGAATAATGTTGATATGAACATTCGTGTACAATTATCTGTTTGAGTTCCTGTTTTCATTTCTTCTGGGTATATACCTAGGAGTGGAATTGTTGGGTCATATGGTAATTCTAACTGCCAAACTGTTTTCCACGGTGGCTGTATCATTTTACATTCTACTAGGAATGCACAAGGGTTTCAATTTCTCCACATCCTCACCAACATTTGTTATTTTCCATTTTTTAAATTACAGCCATCATAGTGTATGTAAAATGGTAGCTTGTTGTGGTTTTGTTGTGCATTTCTCTAATGATTAATAATATTGAGCAACTTTTCATGTAATTATGGGCCTTTAGAGAGATATCTTTTAGATATCTACTTTAGAGATATATCTTTTAGATATATTTAGATATCTGCTCTAGAGAGATATCTTTTCAAGTTGTTTGCCCATTTTAAAATTGGGTTGTTTGTCTTTTTGTTGTTGGATTGCAGGAGTTCTTTACATATTCAGGGTATGAAACCTTTACATGATTCACAGATATTTTCTCCTATAGGTGGCTTTCTCACTCTATTGATAGTCTTCATTTCTGTAAATTGGGTTATTTGTCTTTTATTATTGAGTTGTAAAAGTTCTTTATATAGTCTAGATACTAGATTCTATATATTCTGATACTAGAATAAAGATTCTAGTTCTTTATATATATAGATAAATCCCTCATCAGATATATGACTTGCAAAATTTCTCCCCCACTATGTGGGTTGTTTTTTTACTTTCTTCTGGTATCGTTTGAGGCACAAACACTTAATTGTGACGATGAACACTGGACTCTTAAATAAGACATCTAACAGAACTTTCACATCCCTTATCAGACTCAGACTGCAGGTCTCACAGAGCACCAAAATGGCTTACTTAAAAAAGTTCAAACTCAATCAAATGAAACATGGCACATTTCACTCATCAGTCACACATGAAGTGTGAGTGGTAACAAAGAGTCTGACTCCATTTTTTTTTTACATCTTTATTGGAGTATAATTGCCTTACAATAGTGTGTTAGTTTCTGCTTTATAACAAAGTGAATCAGTTATACATATACATATGTGCCCATACCTCCTCCCTCTTCCGTCTCCCTCCATCCCACCCTCCCTATCCCACCCATCCAGGTGGTCACAAAGCACAGAGCTGATCTCCCTATACTATGTGGCTGCTTCCCACTAGCTATCTATTTTACGTTTGGTAGTGTATATATGCCCATGCCACTATCTTACTTTGTCACAGCTTACCGTTCCCCCTTCACATATCCTCAAGTCCACTCTCTAGTAGGTCTGTGTCTTTATTCCCATCTTACCCCTAGGTTCTTCCTGACATTATTTTTTCTTAAATTCCATAATATGTGTTCGCATACGGTATTTGTCTTTCTCTTTCTGACTTACTTCACTCTGTATGACAGACTCTAGGTCCATTGACCTCATTACAAATAGCTCAATTTCATTTATTTTTATGGCTGAGTAACATTCCATTGTATATATGTGTCACAACTTCTTTATCCATTCATCCGATGATGGACACTAAGGTTGTTTCCATCTTCGGGCTATTGTAAATAGAGCTGCAATGAACATTTTGGTACATGACTCTTTTTGAATTATGGTTTTCTCAGGGTATATGCCCAGTAGTGGGATTGCTGGGTCATATGGTAGTTCTATTTTTAGTTTTTTAAGGAACCTCCATACTGTCCTTCAAATTGGCTGTACCAATTCACATTCCCACCAGCACTGAAAGAGTGTTTCCTTTTCTCCACACCCTCTCCAGCATTTATTGTTTCTAGGTTTTTGATGAGGCCATTCTGACCGGTGTGAGATGATATCTCATTGTAGTTTTGATTTGCATTTCTCTAATGATTAATGATGTTGAGCATTCTTTCACGTGTTTGTTGGCAATCTGTATATCTTCTTTGGAGAAATGTCTATGTAGGACTTCTGCCTATTTTTGGATTGGGTGTTTTGTTTTTTTGTTATTGAACTGCATGAGCTCCTTATAAGTTTTGGAGATTAATCCTTTGTCAGTTGCTTCATTTGCAAATATTTTCTCCCATTCTGAGGGTTGTCTTTTGGTCTTGTTTATGGTTTCCTTTGCTGTGCAAAAGCTTTGAAGTTTCATTAGGTCCCATTTGTTTATTTTTGTTTTTATCTCCATTTCTCTGGGAGGTGGGGGTCAAAAAGGATCTTGCTGTGATTTATGTCATAGAGTGTTCT
>NW_020173068.1:434066-441085 GCF_003031525.2 Neophocaena asiaeorientalis asiaeorientalis
TAGGCTTCCTGGTGGAGGAGACTAGTGCCTGTGTTCTGGTTGATGAGGCTGGATCTTGTCTTTCTGGTGGGCAGGTCCACGTCTGGTGGTGTGTTTTGGGGTGTCTGCGGACTTATTATGATTTTAGGCAGCCTCTCTGCTAATGGGTGGGTTTGTGTGTCTGTCTTGCTAGTTGTTTGGCATAGGGTTTCTAGCACTGTAGCTTGCTGGTCATTGAGTGAAGCTGGGTGCTGGTGTTGAGATGGAGATCTCTGGGAGATTTTCGCCATTTGATATTATGTGGAGCTGGGAGGTCTCCTGTGGACCAGTGTCCTGAAGTTGGCTCTTCCACCTCCCAGGCACAGCACTGACTCCTGGGTGCAGCACCAAGAGCCTTTCATCCACACGGCTCAGAATAAAAGGGAGAAAAAGTAGAAACAAAGAAACAAAGAAAGAAAGAGGATAGAATAAAATAAAGTCAGATAAAATAAAACAAAGTTATTAAAATAAAAAATAATTATTAAGAAAAAAAATTTTTTTAAGAAAATAAAAACGGATAGATAGAACCCTAGGACAAATGGTGGAAGCAAAGCTATACAGACAAAATCTCACACAGAAGCAAACACATACACACTCACAAAAAGAGGAAAAGGGGAAAAAAATCATAAATCTTGCTCTCAAAGTCCACCTCCTCAATTTGGGATGATTCGTTGTCTATTCATATATTCCACAGATGCAGGGTACATCAAGTTGATTGTGGAGCTTTAATCCGCTGTTTCTGCGGCTGCTGGGTGAGATTTCCCCTTCTCTTCTTTGTTCACACAGCTCCTGGGGTTGGGGTTCAGCTTTGGATTTGGCCCCGCCTCTGCGTGTAGGCCGCCTGAGGGCGTCTGTTCTTCCCTCAGACAGGACGGGGTTAAAGGAGCCGCTGATTTGGGGGCTCTGGCTCACTCAGGCTGGGGGAAGGGAGGGGTGCAGATGCGGGGTGAGCCTGCGGCGGCAGAGGCCATCGGAACTTTGCACCATCCTGAGGCGCGCCGTGCGTTCTCCCAGGGAAGTTGTCCCTGGATCCCGGGACCCTGGCAGTGGCGGGCTGCACAGGCTCCCCGGAAGGGATGTGTGGAGAGTGACCTGTGCTTGCACACAGGCTTCTTGGTGGCGGCAGCAGCAGCCTTAGCATCTCATGCCCGACTGTGAGGTCCGCGCTGTTAGCTGCGGCTCGCACCCGTCTCTGGAGCTCCTTTAAGCAGCGCTCTTAATCCCCTCTCCTCGCGCACCAGGAAACAAAGAGGGAAGAAAAAGGCTCTTGTCTCTTCGGCAGGTCCAGACTTTTCCCCGGCCTCCCTCCCGGCTAGCCGTGGTGCACTCACCCCCTGCAGGCTGTGTTCACGCCGCCAACCCCAGTTCTCTCCCTGTGCTCCCACCGAAGCCCGAGCCTCAGCTCCCAGCCCTGCCCGCCCCTGCGGGGGAGCAGACAAGCTTCTCGGGCTGGTGAGTGCCGGTCGGCACCTATCCTCTGTGCGGGAACCTCTGTGCTTTGCCCTCCGCACCCCTGTTGCTCTGCTCTCCTCCGCGGCTCTGAAGCTTCCCCCCTCCACCACCTGCAGTCTCCGCCTGTGAAAGGGCTTCCTAGTGTGTGGAAACCTTTCCTCCTTCACAGCTCCCTCCCACTGGTGCAGGTCCCGTCCCTATTCTTTCGTCTCTGTTTATTCTTTTTACTTTTGCCCTACCCAGGTACATGGGGAGTTTCTTGCCTTTTGGGAGGTCTGAGGTCTTCTGCCAGCGTTCAGTAGGTGCTCTGTAGGAGTTGTTCCACGTGTAGATGTATTTCTGGTGTATCTGTGGGGAGAAAGGTGATCTCCGCGTCTTACTCTTCCTCCATCTTCCCCCTCCACCCTGACTCCATTTTTGATGTTTCATTGTTGACAACTGTCAAGACCCATTCTCCCTTTACCCCACTTGCCTTACATCTGAGCAAGCCAATAAAAACGCCCAGGTGCTCCCTCCCTTGGTGCCGGCAGTAAGTTCAACCCATGCAAGCCCTAGTCCATGGATAGGAATCCTCATCCCACCCTCACTTCCAAACATAAACATGCACGCACACGCACACACACACACATGCACACACACACAAACACCAAGCCAGTCACCACTTCAGTTCTCTCAAGCCATTTTTGGGTCCTTTTAGGAACCTGCCCTGCTCTCGTTATATGAGTAATAAACCTTTTCATACCTTCTTGATGTACAGCATCATCAATCTCAACATAAGTACAAAACTGTGGGTGGGTAGGGGAGTCCACCCTGTATCTGTGGGGTAATCACAACAACACACATCTCCTAAAAGTCATAACATTTTCCTACATCACTCCAATGCTGATATCAATCCTAGGAAAATTAACCGTAAGTGGTGCTGGTTATCTAGTCTATATACAAATTCCCATTTATCTCCAAAATATCTTCTATAGCTGCATTGGTCTTTTAAAATGAGGATCTAATCATTGTTTGTATTTAGTTTCTATCTCTTTAGTCTCTTTTAATCTAGAACTGCATCATTCAATACAGTAACTACTAGCCACAAGTGGCTGTTGAGAACTTGAAATGTGCCTAGTCCAAGTTGAGATATACTGTAAGTGTAAAGTGCATGGTGGTACGATAAAAAGTAAAATATCTCATTAATAAATTTCTTTTATATTTTATGTATATTCTATATGTATGTAGAATTGATAACATTTTGAGATATATTAGTATGGCAGGCAGAATAACGCCCCCCAAAGATGGCCATGTTCTAATTTCTGGAACCTTACATGGCAACAGGGACTTTGCAGATGTGATTAAAGTTAAAGATCTTGAGATGGAAAAATTATGCTGGGTTAGCCAAGTGGGTCTAATCTAATCACATGAATCCTTAAAAGCAAATAATCTTTCCCAACTGAGTAAGGGTGATTCAACATAAATAGTGATGGCTTCAAAGATAAAGAAAGAGGGCCAGATGCCAAGAAATTCAGTGGCCTCTAGAGACTGAGAATAGCCCTCAGTTCACAGACACCAAGAAAACTAGGACCCCAGTCTTTTAACAGCAGGTACTAAACTCTGCCAACAACCCAAGTGAGCAAGAAAAGGATTCTCCCTAGAATCTTCAGAGAGCCTACTTACACCTTAATTTTAGTCCAGTGATACTCAATTTCTGGCTTATAGAACTGTAAGATAATAAATTTGTGTTGTTTTAAGGAACTGAGTTTGATATAGCAGCAGTAGAAAACTACTACATTGGAATACTTATTTATTGTTAATTAATACTAATAATTGGTAATAATTGATTATTAATATTAATTTTATGTGTTTCTTTTTACTTTTTTAGTGTGACTATTAGAAACTTTTAAATTATATACGTGACTCACATTTGTGGTTCACTTTATTGGACAGTGCTGAACACACACACACACACACACACACACACACACCAGCTTATTTTACCTGTGACATTGGCTTTTTGAGGTCACCAGACTAGGTGTCTTAACAGAATGTCCCCATTCCAGGCTTGTTAGACTCCTTCATCATGGTGTCATTTACCTTATTTTTCTACCCTCTATATTTCTTATAATCTAGAAGTTAATTCAATGGGCTTAATTAGATTGGGGCTAAACAGTTTTAGCAAGAGTACTTCAAAGATGGTACTATGACATCATATTGCATTATAGCAGGAGAATCACTCACAATGTTCAGTTGTCTGACTACAAATGACGTTAAGTTTGATCACTAGTTAAGGTGGTGTGAGTTGAACTGTGTCCCCCCTCCAAAATGTGTTGAAATCCTAATCTCCAGTACCTGTTAATGTGATGTTAGTTGGAAAAATATTTTTACAGATGTAATCATGCTAAAATGAGGTCATATTGGATTAGATTGGGCCTAATCCATGACTGGTATTCTTATAAAATGGGAGGGAATTTGGACGCAAAAACACAGAGACACACAGAAAGAACACAATGTGATGACAGAGGTAGAGATAGGAGTGAGGTATCTATAAGACAAGGAATGTCATGGATTGCTGGCAACCACCAGAAATGAGAGGAAGGCACAGAACTTATTCTCACTCAAAGCCTCCAGAACAAACCAACCCTCCTGATTCCAGACTTTTAGCTTCCAGAATTATGAGAGAGTAAATTTCTGTTGTTTCAAGCCATCCAGTTTGTGGTAATTTGTTAGACAGCCCTAGGAAGTGAATACAGATGGTGACCACCAGATCTTTCTAATGTATAGGAATGCTTCTCCCATAATAATTAAAAAAGTGATGGGGTATTAATTTCACATCTCATAAATGCTCTGTTCCCACTGGACCTGGCATCTCCTAGTGCAGAAAGCAAGGAAGTGCTCAAAAATCAATGGGGTCATGTTGAATAGGTAAAGGTGTTAGCTTGAAGGGATTTTCCATTGACCAATTTTGGAACATTCTGAGTATCAACAAGAATAAGTATAATTGATTATAAAACATTCTTTTTTTAAAAAATCCATGAATTCATAGTGATACTCAAAACAAAAGAGAAAGTAAAGAATTCAACAAATAATAAACAAATGTCAAAGGACTGATAGAATAAGTAAATAACAATCCTGCAACCCCCAGTGAAATAATTAGAATAAGGATTACCAATGGATGCTCAAAATATCGTATGAAAGTTTGTTGAGGAACAGGCCACCAGCTGGGTTTGAACATTTTAACCTGCTTCTTAGGTTCTTTCCTTCTCTGCCATGTCTAGGGTCAACAGTGTTTGCTAGATTTGAGGGTCTTCTTAACTGTTTCTTTCTCTTTCCTTCAGGGTCCAGGCATAGTTTTTCTAACCATCCTCCAGAGCCATGGTCTCAAACACTGTTGTTCCCTTGGGGAGCTTTTAAAAATCTGATGCCTAAGCTGCAGCCCAGACCAATTACATCAGAATCTCTGCAGATGGCAAAATAATTTCCAAATGTCCCCAAGTGGTTCTAGTGTACAGCCAAGTGTAAAAATTACTGCTCTAGCTTCAGTCTTGTTAGGTCCTCATGGTAAGAGATATGAAGCCAGAAAGTGAGCAAACAAATCATGTTTATTATCAAAATCTACACTTGGACTTGATCAATTATTGTCCTGCCCAGCTGCCATTAAGGGGATCATATCTTACAGGACCTGCCCTTAAAGGCTTAACTCCACACATGATCCACAAGGCTATTCCTTCAAAATGCATACCTTACCTCCTTCTCCATCTGTCATAGCTTTGTCACCTTGGACCAGTTTAAATGCCCTTTTTAATATGGCTTCTTTCACTCAGCAAAATTATTTTGAGATTCATCCATGTTGTTTCAGGTATCAATAATTAATTTTTATTCCAGAGCAGTATCCCATTTTATACAACAATTTGTTTGCCCATTCATCTGTTGATGGACAGTTGGGTTGTTTGTAATTTTTGCCTATTACAAATAAAGATGCTATGAACATTCACATACAAGTCTTTGTATGAACATTTCATTTCTCTTGGGTAAATACCTAGGAATGAAATGGATTAATCGTATGGTAGGTATATGTTTAACCTTTTTTTTCAGATTTTTTTTTTTTTAGGTTGCACCCTACAGCATGCGGGATCTTATTTCCCCAAGCAGGAATTGAGCCTGTGCCCCCTGCATTGGGAGCTCAAAATCTTAACCAGGGAAGTACTATTTAATCTTTTAAGGTACTGCCAAACTGTTTTTCAAAGTGGTTTTACCATTTTCATCCCCAACAACACTGTATGAGAGTTTCAGTTGATCTTCACCCTCAACAATACTTGGTATGGTCTTTCTCTTTATTTCAGTCATTCTAATAGATATATAGTGAGATTTCATTGTGGTTTAATTTCCACTTCCCTAATGACTAATGAGCATCCTTTTATGCATTTATTTGCCATCTGTATCTCTTCTTTGGTGAAGTATCAGTTCATATCTTTTTTCATTTTTTGTTGAGTTCTTGGTTTTCTTATTATCGAGTTTTAAGAGTGTTTAAAAATATATTCTGAATACAAGTCTTTTATCAGTTATGTAATTTGCAAATATTCTTCTTCCAGTCTTTGGCTTGCCTTCATTCTGTTAACAGTGTCTTTCAAAGAACAGTAGTTATTAATGTTGATGAAGTATAACTTATCAAATTTTTTTTTTTTTTTTTTTTTTTTGCGGTATGCGGGCCTCTCACTGCCGCGGCCTCTCCCGTCGTGGAGCACAGGCTCCAGACGCGCAGGCCCTGAGGCCATGGCCCACAGGCCCAGCCGCTCCGCGGCATGTGGGATCCTCCCAGACCAGGGCACGAACCTGTGTCCCCCACATCGGCAGGCAGACTCTCAACCACTGTGCCACCAGGGAAGCCCAACTTATCAAATTTTTTAACAGATTGTGCTTTGGTGTTTTTTTCTGAGAAATTTTTGGCCTAACACAAAGTCACAAATTTTTTCTCTTATGTTTTATTCTAATCATTTTATAATTTTAAATTTAGGGCTATCATCACTTTTGAGTTCATTTTTTTATGTTGCCATGTATGAATCAAAGTTCATTTTTCTGCATATGGATATCCAACTGGTCATGCAATGTTTTTTGAAAACACCATCCTTTCTCCAGTGAATTGCCTTTGTACCTTTGTCAGAAACAACTTACCAGATATGTGTAAGTCTACTTCTGGACTCTATAATATTCCAGTGATCTGTTTTCCTATCTTATTGCCAATCCCACACTGTCTTGATTAATGTCAGTTTATGTCTTAAAGTCAAGCAGTGTAAGTCCTCTAACTTTGTTTCTCTTTTACAAAGTGGTTTCAGTTATTCTAGGACTGTTGCATTTCTGTATGAATTTTAGAATAAGCTTGCCAATTTCTATTTATAAAAACTCCTCTGGGATTTTTATTGGGATTGTACTGAATCAACAGGCCAATTTGGAGGGAAGTGACATGTTAACAATATCAAGTCTTCCAAGTCAGGAATACAGCATGTCTCTCCACTAATTCTTTTTTTTTTTTTTTTTTTTTTTGTTTTCGGGCCCCTCCCCTCTCGGGC
>NW_020173068.1:441463-560978 GCF_003031525.2 Neophocaena asiaeorientalis asiaeorientalis
TTTTTTTTTTTTTTTTGTGATATGCGGGCCTCTCACTGCTGTGGCCTCTCCCGTTGCAAAGCACAGGCTCCGGACGCACAGGCTCAGCAGCCATGGCTCACAGGCCCAGCCGCTCTGCGGCATGTGGGATCTTCCCGGACCGGGGCACGAACCCGCGTCCCCTGCATCGGCAGGCAGACTCTCAAGCACTGCGCCACGAGGGAAGCCCTCTCCACTAATTCTTATAAGTAATTTTCAGTGTACAAGTCTTGCACATCGTTTATCAGATTTAGCCATTAAGCATTCCATATTCCTGATGCTATTGTAAGTGGTTTTGTTTTTGTTCATTTCAATTTCTTCTTGTTCATTGCTAGTAGAGAAATAAAATTGGTTTTTATGTTGATCTAGTATATTACAAAATTGATAAACTCACTTATTAATTATAGTAGCTTTTTTGTAGATTCCATAAGATTTTCTAAGTAAACAATCAGATAACTTGATGACTTAACACCTGCAAATAAAGACAGCCTTACTTTTATGCAACCTGTATGTCTTCTTTTGTTGCCTCTTGCACTGAATAGGACCTCCAACACAATGTCAAGGAGAAATAAAGAACACATTCTAGTCTTGTTCATGAGCTTAGGGAGAAAGTATTTATTATTAAGTATTTATTGTAAGTATTTATTATTTAAAACAAAGTATGATATTAGTTGAAAGTTTTTCATAGATGCACTTTATCAGCTTGAGGAATTTCCCTTCTACTTCTAGTTTTCTGAGAGTTATTATCAGAAATAGATTTTGGGTTTTGTCAAACGTTTTTTATTCATCTATTGGAATGGTCATATATTTCTTCTTTTTTAGTCTATTTATATAGTGAACTACATTAATTGACAATCTAATTTTTAAAATTTTATTGGAGTATAGTTGATTTACAATGTTGTGTTAGTTTCAGGTGTATAGCAAAGTGATTCAATTATATACATATATGTATATACAACATATATTCATTCTTTTCAGATTCTTTTCTCATAAATGTTATCACGGAATATTAAGTAGAGTTCCCTGTGCTATACAGTAGTTCCTTGTTGGTTATCTCTCTTAAACAGTAATTCCCCTACATACAAACAAGTTCCATTCTGAGAGTGCGTTTGTAAGTCCAGTTTGTTTGTAAGTCCAACAAAGTTAGACTAGGTACCTAACTAACACAATCGGCTCTATGGTACTGTACTGTAATAGGTTTATAATGCTTTTCACACAAATAATACATAAAAAACAAACACAAAAAGTAAAGAAAACCTTTTTAATCTTACTGTACATTACCTTGAAAAGTACAGTAGTACAGTACAGTACAACAGCTGGCACACAGCATCTGGCATCGAGTGAACAGGCAAGAAAAGTTACTGACTGGAGGAGGGAGAGGAGGTGGGAGATGGTAGAGCTGAAGGATCATCAGCAACAGGAGATGGAGAGCAAGCTGCAATTTCATTCACGCCTGACGTTGATGGCACAGGTTCTGGTTCCTTGCTGGATTCAATTCTATCTACCCTCCTGAAAAAATGATCCAGTGATATATGCGTAGTAGCTCTCTTTTTCTCATCATAGATGACACGGTAGCACTGGATTGCACTCTGAACGGCTGCTGCAACCTTCATGTACCACTCTACGTTCAGGTCCTGTGCCTCGGAACATAACAGTGCCTCCTCAAATAAAGAAAATCCCCTTGCCATTTCGTGTCATGAATCTCTTCAGTTCTCAGTTACTTCTTCTTCCTCTTGTCTCTCTTCACCCTTTCTCTGGGCCTCCAATTCCATCAGGTCTTCAACACACATTTGCATCTTTGAAAGTTCACAACTTGAAATTTCATATGTAGGGGACTTACTGTATACAGTAGTGTGTGTATGTTAATCCCAAGCTCCTGATTTATCCCTCCCCTCACTCCATGTTTCCCCTTTGGTAACCATAAGTTTGTTTGGGATATCTGTAAGTCTGTTTCTGTTTTGTAAATAAGTTTGTTTGTATAAATTTTAACTATATTCCACATATGAGTGATATCATATGATACTTGTCTTTGTATGATTTACTTAGTATGATAATCTCTAGGTCCATCCATGTTGCTGCAAATGGCATTATTTCATTCTTTTTATGGTTGAGTAATAAATCCATTCCTCTGTCAATGGACGTTTAGGTTGCTTCCATGTCTTGGCTATTGTAAATAGTGTTACAATGAACATGGGGGTGCAACTAACTTTTTTTTTAAAATATGGACCATTTTTAAAGTCTTTATTGAATTTGTTACAATATCGCTTCTGTTTTATGTTTTGGTTTTTTGGCCCCGAGGCATGTGGGATTCTGACCAGGGATTGAACCAGCACCCCCTGCATTGGAAGGCAAACTCTTAACCACTGGGCTGCTGGGAAGTCCCTGAAAGTATCTTTTTGAATTATGGTCTTCTCTGGATATATGCCCAGTAGTGGGATTGCTGGGTCATATGGTAGTTCTATTTTTAGTTTTTTTGAGGAACCTCCATACTGTTCTCCAATTTACATTCCATCAACAGTGCAGGAAGGTTCCCTTTTCTCCACACCCTCTCAAGCATTTATTATTTGTAGACTTTTTGATGACGGTCATTCTGACTGGTGTGAGGTAATTCCTCACTGTAGTTTTGATTTGCATTTCTCTAATAATTAGTGGTGTTGAGCATTTTTTCATGTGCTTTTTGGCCATCTGTATGTTTTCTTTGGAGAAATGTCTATTTAGATCTTCTGTCTACTTTTTGATTGGGTTTTTTTTTAATATATAGAGCTGCATGAGCTGTTTGTATATTTTGGAGATTAATCCCTTTTAGGTCACTTCCTTTGCAAATATTTTCTCTTATTCTGCAGGTTGTCTTTTCATTTTGTTTATGGTTTCCTTTGCTATGCAAAAGCTTAAGTTTCATTAGGTCCCATTTGTTTATTTTTGTTTTTATTTTCATTACTCTAAGAGGTGGATCCAAAAAGATATTGCCTCGATTATGTCAAAGAATGTTCTGCCTATGTTTTCCTCTAAGAGTTTTATAGTATCTGGTCTTACATTTAGGTTTTTTATCCATTTTGAGTTTATTTTTGTGTATGGTGTTAAGGAATGTTCTAAATTTCATTATTTTACATATAGCTCTCCAGTTTTCCCAGCACCACTTATTGAAGAGACTGTCTTTTCTCCATCATATATTCTTGCCTCCTTTGTCATAGATTAATTGACAATCTAATGTTAAACCAACCTTGCATTCCTATTAAATACCCCATTTGGTCATGATCTATTACTGTTTTTACATATTGTTGGATTTGCTTTGCTGAAATTTTAACACGAATTTTACATACATGTCCATGAGGTTATTGGTCTGAACATTACTTTTCTTGTAATATCAGTGCCTGGTTGGGTATCAGAATAATACTGGCCTCAGGGGAAGTAGTCCCCCCTCTTCAATGTTTTGGAAATGTCATACATTTAGTTCTATATATGTAATAAGTCCCACAATCATTGTTATTTGTTTTGCTTTAAGCAGTCAATTATCTTTTAAAGGGAAAGGTTTAAATAATATTTTTTAAAGTCTTTGTATTTACTCATGTAGTTGTCACTTCCAGTGCTCTTTATGCCTTTGTGTAGGTTTTTATCTGGCACCATTTTCCTTTTGCCTGAAAGACTTCCCTTAATATTTCTCGTAGTGCAGGTCTGATGGTGAAAAGTTCTTTCAACTTTTGCATATCTGAAAAAGTATTTTGTCTTTACTTTTCAAATATGTTTTTTTCTGGGAAAAGAATTCTAGGTTAGTAAGTTTTCAGTACTTTAAAGATGTTAATCTACTGTCTTCTACCTTGCACTGTTTCCAACAAGAAATCTGCTTTAAACTTTATCTTTGTTTCTCCATATGCTATGTATTTTTTTTTCTCTTAACTGCTTTTAAGATTTTATCTTCATCACTGCTTCTAAGAAATATGCTTGTGGGGACTTCCCTGGTGGTGCAGTGGTTAAGAATCTGCCTCCCAATGCAGTGGAAATGGGTTTGAGCCCTAGTCTGGGAACATCCCACATGCCGTGGAGCAACTAAGCCCATGTGCCACAACTACTGAGCCTGCGTTCTAGAGCTCATGAGCCAGAACTACTGAGTCCACGAGCCACAACTACTGATGCCCGCACTCTTAGAGCTGTGCTCTGCAACAAGAGAAGCCACCACAATGAGAAGCCTGCGCACCACAGTGAAGAATAGCCCCAGCTTGCCACAACTAGAGAAAGCCCCCACACAGCAATGAAGACCCAATGCAACTAAAAATAAAAAATATAAATAATAAATAAATTTATTAAAAAAAGGAATATGATTGTGGTATGCTTAGTGTAGCTTTACTCAAGGTTCTTTTGCTTGGGGTTTATTGTGCTCTTGGATCTGAGGTCTTTAGTTCTTGTCATATTTTTTAACATTTTGGTCATTATTTCTTCAAATATCTTTTCAACTCCCTCTTCTCAGTCATCTCCTTCAGGGATCCCAATTATACATATATTTGGCTGATTAAAGTTGTCCCACAGTTCACTTATGCTCTATTTATTTAATTTCAGTCTTTTTTCCCTGTTTGTTTCATTTGGGATAGTTTTTATTTCTATGTCTTCAATTTTACTAAAATTTTCTTCTTCAGTATCTAATCTGCCATTAATCATATCTGGTGCCTTTTTCATCTCAGACATTGTAGTATTCATCTCTAGAAATTTGATTTGCATTTCTTTAATATCTTTTATGTCCCTACTTGTCATGTTCAATCTTGCCTCTAGTTTCTTTAATATATGAAATACAATCACAATAACTATTTTAATTTCCTTGTTCACTAATTCTATTATCTGTGTTTCTCTGGGTTGGTTTTATTTCTTCCCCCCTTAATGGGTCATCTCCCCAGATTTTTTGCACATCTGGAAATTTCTTGAGTTTTGTTCTTGGATATAGTTAAATTGGTTAGAAATGGTTTGATGCTTTCAGGTCTTCCTTTAGGCTTTTTTGGGCAAGTTCTAGTGTCCTGAATTTCAGCCTGGACACTCTCTTTAGACAATAATCTGGGTCACTAATTTCTTTCCTCTTTCTCAGTGATCACTGTCCTTTATTGTCTAATGTTCAATGTCTTTAGAGCCATTGTTTCATATCTTTTCAAGTTTTTTTGTTGTTTCAGGTAGGACTATAAATCCAGTCCATCTTGACAGAAGTGTGTGTGTGTGTGTGTGTGTGTGTGTGTGTGTGTGTGTGTGAATCTTACCTTTGTTATGTTCAGCAAAATGTGAAAGATAGAGAGGAAGTTACCATTGCCTAGGGGTACAGAAATCATGGGATAATTTGTGTTTATTAAATCAACAAATACATATTGAATATCCGAAGTTCATCTTTTAGTTTCATGACCAATATCCTAACAATGCTCCCAACTTTCCTTGGGGTAGCAATATGCCCAGCCCTAGATAATGTATCTTGATGGTCTAAACCTACACTGGCCAATATGGTAAGCCCTAGCCACATGTAGCTATTGAGCACTTGAAATGTGGCTCATCTGAATTGAGATGTGCCATAAGTATAAATCTGCACAGCAGATTTTGAAGAATTAATGCCAGAAAAAGTAAAATATCTCCTTATTCATTTGTATATTAGTTTCCTATCAAAGTGATAATATTTTGAAAAGATTGGTTTAAATAAAATATATTATTAAAAGTAATTTCATCTCCTTATGTTTTTAATGTGGCTACTAGAAGATTTTAAATTATACATATGACACATTATATTTCTATTGGACAGCACTGCTTTGAACCAGTCATGACAATATTATTCTGCATTAGTCAGGGTTCTCCAGAGAAACAGAATCAATAGGAATTATTTATTTACTTATTTATTCATTTACTTATTTATTCCTTATAAGTAATTGGCTCACATGATTATGGAGGAAGGCAAGTCCCAAGATCTGCAGGGTAAGTAAGCAAGCTAGAGACCCAGGAGAGGTGATGGTATAGTTCCCATTCAAAGGCTAGGAGGCTCAAGACCCCAAAAGAGCTGATGTTCCAGTTCAAGTCTGAAGAAAAGAAAAAGTTGATGTCCCAGTTTGAAAGAAGTCAGCCAGGAAGAATTCTCTCTTACTTGAGGGAGGGTCAGTCTTTTTGTTCTATTCAGATCATCAACTGATTGGATAAAGCCCACCCACATTAGGGAGGGCAATCTGCTTCACTCAGTCAACCAATGTAAATATTAATCACATCCAAAAACAACCTCACAGAAACACCCAAAATAATATTTGGCCAATATCTGAGCACCCTATAGCCCAGTAAAGTTAACACATAAAATTAACCATCATATGTTCCCTGTTTTTCCAACCTCCCTTGAAGATAGAGCTATTGACTCAGTTATGGGTAATGAGATGTGAAGGAAAATCTGCTCTGAGACTCCTAGGAAAACTTTTGCTCCCATAGAGGAAGACATGGCTAGCACCATCTTTCCTTGTTTCTTCCAATCTTACATGTGATGCCTGCATCTGGGGTAGCCATCTTGTGACCTTGAGGTAACAAATGAGGGGAGAAACAGCAAAATGCTAAGGGTAATGGAGAAGAAATATAGACAGATCCTGGGTGTCTGATGGTACTGTTGAGCCACTAAAACAGTACCAGCAATTGCTTACCTTTGGATTTCTTCTTAGGTGGCTAAATTAAACCCCTATTTGTTAAGTCCATGCTAAAATAAACCTCTATTTGTTAAGTCCACAATTTGGGTTTTTTTTTTTACTTGCAGCCAAACATATTCCCAACTGATATATACCAGTTAGAAGAATAGCAGGTAATTTTAAATTGTGGTAATTACTATGAAGGAAATAAACAAAGGGAAACTGGGTATAGTCATGGAAGTCTCCTCTTATGAGATAATAATTAAACTGAGATATAAAGAAGTGAAAAGGAGCTGGCAACACATACCAGAAAGAGAGAGAGAGAGAGAGGTCGGGGTGTGGGGAGAGATGTTCCAGGCAGAGGGAATAGTAAGTGAAAACACCCTTAGATGGAAAAGAGCTTGGCTGGTCAAGAAACTGAAGGAAGAAGGAGTGGGAGCAGAGTGAGCAAGGAGGAGAGAGGTATGGGGTGAGACTGGAGAAATAGGTAGGCTCTAAGTCATGCAGGGATTTAGGGGTCATAGAACATAGTTCGGACTTTTGGTGCAGTGGGAGACTCTTGAAAACTTTTTATTGTCATAGCTAAATGGTTTTGAGTAAGAGAGTCCTGGTTGCAATGTGCAACATGGAAGCTGGAAGACCAGTAGGAAGCGGTCACAGTACATACAAAAAAGAAAATAGATACTCAAATACAAAGTTACATAGTTAAGATGAGACATATGATGGAAATTCATAAGCCACTGTTGAGACAGCAAAACTCTCTCAAATCTGTAATTACACTAAATTCATGTATGACCTCCAGGTTACAGGAGTTGAGCTTATTCTCTCTACTTGACAGAAGAGAAATCTGTGATCCAAAGAGGTGATACCTGGCTCAAGACTACAGAAGTCACTCACAGAACCAACCAGTCCCTTCAAGCCAGCTTCCATGCCTAACCGTCATGGGACCCAAGGTTTTCTGAGCCAAATTACCATGCATTCCCCTATTAAACCCACAAAACCCTTTGCTGGAAACACTACCCTCAATTTTGCCAGCTAAAAATTATCACCCTGATCCCCTCTCCCAGCTCTCCTAAATTTAAAAAAATGTAGATAGCCCAGAAATAAACCCACATACTTTTGGTCAGTTAATCTACAACAAAGGAGGCAAGAATATACAATGGTGAGAATAGTCTGTTCAATAAGTGGTGCTAGGAAAACTGGACAGATACATGTAAAAGAATGAAATTAGAACATTCTCTAACACCATATACAAAAATGAACTCAAAATGGATTAAAGGTCTAAACGTTAGACCGGATACTATAAAACTCTTAGAGTAAAACTTAGGCAGAACACTCTTTGACATAAATTGCAGCAATAGTTTTTTTGAATTTGTCTCCTAAGGTAAAGGAAATAAAAGCAAAAATAAATAAGTGGGACCTAATTAAACTTAAAAGCTTTTGCACAGCAAAGGAAACCATCGACAAAATGAAAAGATAGGGACTTCCCTGGTGGCATGGTGGTTAAGAATCCATCTGTCAATTCAGGGGACCCAGGTTCGATCACTGGTTCGGGAAGATCCCACATGCCATGGAGCAACTAATCCTGTGCACCACAACTACTGAAGCCCGTGCACCTAGAGCCCATGCTCCCCAACAACCGAAGCCACCACCTTCACATCAACTAGAGAAAGCCCCCGCACAGCAACAGAAGACCAAATGCAGCCAAAAATACAAATAAATAAATTTATATATTAAAAATAAAAAATGAAAAGACAACCTACTGAATGGAAGAAAATATTTTGCAAATGCTATGACCAATAAAAGGTTAATATCGAAAATATATAAACAGCTTGTACAACATCAAAAAAAACTATCAATTCGATTAAAATATTGGCAGAAGACCTGAATACACATTTTTCCAAAGAAGATATACAGATGGCCAACAGGCACATGAAAAGATGCTCAACTTAGCTAATCATCAGAGAAATGCATATTAAGATGACAATGAGATATCACCTCACACCTGTCAGAACAGTCATCATCAAAACGAACACAAATAATAAATGTTGGTGAGGATGTGGAGAAAAGGGAACCCTTGTGCACTGTTGCTGCGAATGTAAATTGGTGCAGCCATTGTGAAAAACAGTATGGAGTTTCCTCCAAAAACTAAAAATAGAACTACCATATGATCCAGCAATTCCACTCCTGGGTATATTAATCTGAAAAAAACAAAAACATTAATTCAAGACTACATGCACCCCAATGTTCAATTACCAAGATATGGAAGCAACCTAAGTGTTCGTCAACAGATTAGTAGATAAAAAAGATGTGGCACACAAACACAATGGAATACCACTCATCCATAAAAAGAAATTTTGTCATTTGAAGCAACATGGATGGACTTGGAGGGCATTATGCTAAGTGAAATAAGTCAGAGAAAGATTGTATGATATCACTTACATGTGAAATCTAAAAAATACAGCAAACTAGTGAATATAACAACAAAAAAAGCGGCAGATACACAGATATAGAGAGCAAACTAGTGGTTATCAGTGGGGCTGGGGGTGTGTACAATATAGGAGTGAGGGAGTAGGAGGTACAAACTATGGGGTGTAAGATAGGCTACAAGGATGTATTGCACAACACAGGGAATACAGCCAATATTTTCTAATGACTGGAAATGGAGTGTAACCTTTAAAAATTCTATAATATTTCTTTAATTAAAAAAAAAAAAAGCTCAGGAAAAAAGAAAAATACGATTTGGGAATCACCAAAGTTCTCACCAGATCCACGAGGGGGCAAAACAGAGTCAGTGGACTTGCTTCCATCCTTTCTCTGGCTCCCAATCGTGGAATACAGAGCAAAGATGAGGCGGACTCTGAGCTTGGGTGGGTAGGCAGGGGCCAAGGGCAGGAGAGGCCCCAGGAGCACGTCAACGGCTCTCCTTCCCTCATATCTACAGTGGAAAGGGTCTCTGCCACCCCCACTGCTAGACAGAAATGTGGTTTCAGCTTCTGAAAAGTCACAAACTCCCTTTGGTTTAAGTGATAATGTAAGACTCACCGGGTGCCAAGGAGGCGGGGCTTCTACATGTCAGTCAGGCATTGGCTGTGGGCTGCCAAGGGAGGGGCATATATCCTACCAAACACGGAGCTCTCTTTGGGCTTTGGGTAATTCTGCAGGGAATAAAGAAGACATCGGTGAGCCAGTAGCAAGCAACATGAACCACAACTACAGATTGTACACCGACCTGTAGTGGGACCTTGATGAGGCACCAACAGTGTCTGCTTCAATCCTGTATCCAGTTTATTCCTGTCCGCTTCCAGCCTCTCACCTGCTCTTTCCACGGTAAGAACAGGGGATGGCCTATCCTCATGTGGACCCAGACACTGGGAGAGGGTTTTCACAGCAGCTGGGACAGAGTCTGTGAGAATCTAATGGATCCTGAGGCCCGACCTCCTGCCACTGGGATCCTCTAAGCGGTTCCTCCTTTAGGAACCCAGGGGAATCTCTCTTGCCAAACATTTGCCTCCTCTCCTATTTCCTGCCTGACTACGGAGGGATTAGGTCATGCTCTTAGCTTTTGACACATTTTATTTTCCTGGGGACCAGGCTAACTTTTTATGGCTTTGCCAAAAAATAAAGGTCCCATCCTCACCACTTTATCACTTAAACCATAAAACGTTTGTGACTTTTAGCTAAAAGAATGCTTTTCTACAGCAGAAATACCACATACCCACCCAGTCCCTGGTGGCTTTGGGAGCCCACTAAGCACGATAAAGGTTGATAACAACTGAACGTCCAGTATCTGAATCTCCCATCTATCACTGAGGAAATCACCACTGACTTAGCACAGAAATTAAATTAGGTTTTTTTTCATTCCCTTTTCTAAAACTAAGGGCTTTGCCAATTGGATGCTTCCACCTGGGTCTTTGAATCCCCTGGGCTTCCTATGCCTAAGAAGTCTGCTTTTATCCCAGAGTCTCTGGACCCAGCATCAGTCCCCACTTCTGGCCTTTGGAATTTGCTTCGGTTGGGTCCTCCGACTAGGTGAGGGCTGGCCCCTCAATGCTCCCTGAGCTTGGATATCTCAGTCTCAGAAGTGATCTTAACCCTTAGAGCCCCATTCATGAGATACCAGGCCCCAGCGCAAAGCAGCTGGGAGATCCCATGCTCTCTTTGCCCATTCTCATGGCCTCACCATGTGCCCTTCTGAATCTTCTGTAACTTATTGATCCTCTCACTACCTCTCTGACAGGGTGCTCTTTGCTCTTCTCTACCCAATACTCAATATTGGGCCCTTGGGGAATACCTGGCTCTATGCTAAGGCTCAGCCTGTGTGTATCCCCTTGAAGGGATGAGATGGTAGAAACCATCTCATCCCTTCAAGTCAGAGGCCCCCAGGCAGTCAGTGCTGGGGTTAGAGAGCTGACCCAGAATCTCTGTTTTGCCTCCTGTACATAAAGATACCCCAGAAAACAGTAAAAAGAAAAAGAAAAAAGCCAACTTATTAAGTAAAACCCCATCAACTGACAGATAATCTTCACATCTTCACTGTATATATTTCCTTGGCAGGTAAGAGGCACCTAGGTCTGGTGGAGACAGATAGTTTTCTTTTCCTATTGTAAACTATTTTCATGGCCAAAACAGGGGTCAGATGCTTTGCAAATCAGGTACATGGGTCAGGTTGGGGACATGAGAGAGGGAGGGAGGAGGGAAGAGGGAGGAAAGAGAAAAAGAAGTGAAAACTCTTTCCCAAGAGCTGGAGAGAGCCGGCTCCACATCTTTCCTGAGGATTAGGAAAGGGCTGCAGACAAAGCAGATGGGCCTGAATATGTGATGACCCCACCCTATAGCCTGGAATGAAAAGAGCTATCTTGCCCCACACGCCTACCCCACCAACCTCAGGTGCCCACACCATGGAGGCAGCTCATCCTGGGCTTCCTGTCAAACCATGTCAGAACATGTTGGGGGAATAAATTCCCATCATTGATTCAGAATATGGGGAGCTTGGGCCCTCTCCATCTACTATAGTTGCCCTGGAATGTGGGTGAGCACCAGTTAACAATTGCTGGAACATGATATCCAAAGGGCTCTTCTGGGAAAGACTTGCTGAGGGGCATGAGGCCTTGAGGAGAGAGGAAGACAGCAGTGGGGGAGCCCCAGAGTTACCCCCTTCTGCAAGTGCCTGCCTGGAACTGAAGACACAGGCCCTTGTGAGCGTTAGAGCAGTACACACTTTGAACAGGCAGGGGGCTGGTGGGAGTCCCCATGATAGAATCTACAGGCTACAAAAAAAATGTGGAGTGGAGGAGGCAACAGAGTGAGGGTTAGGCCAGACAAAAGGGGCCTGAGGGAGGTCATCTCCCAAATTGGTACTCTTGGAATCTATCTGAAACATATAAAAATAACCTTGGAGAGCAGGGGAGCTGCGGATCTGGCATGGATCTTCAAGGAGGCTGAAGGGAGACACAGCCCAGCCTTCCAGTAAGGTCTTCCTGATGAAGATACAGCAGAAAGAAAGGCAAAGCAAGATAGCTTGTGACTCCTCATTCCTGTTCCCTCACCATCTGGGACCTGGGAACAGAAGGGAACTGATCTTAAGATGTACAGTTGCCAGCTGACTGAGACTTGAAGGATGTGACACCAGTGAGTGAGCGGGGGGCTGTGGTGGCCACCAAGGGGCAGCTGTGAGCCCCACAGCCTGGCCAACCTGCACAGCTCCTCCTCAAGGAAAGAAAGGCAGGAGAAGAGGCTAAGAGGGCAAAGTAGGAAGACCCTGAGCTCACCTCCTTCCAAGGACACACCATAAAAACAACTATTTACAGAGCACTATCAATGAGAATGACCTGAAGATTAGAAGAAAAGATCTTCTACAGCTTTATGAAGACATAAAGAAGGAGCCACAACAAGTCAAGTAGGAGGAATGGAGATGCAGTATAGTTAAGCCTCACATCTCCAGGTAGGCAGTCCACAAACAGAAGGGTAATCTCAATTGCAGTGATTCTCCTCAAGGAGAGGTGTCCAAGGCCCACGCTGGGCTCCCCAGCCTAGGGATCGTGCACCAGGAAGAAGAGCCCCCCGAACGTTTGGCTTTGAAGGTCATTGGGTCCAGAGAGCTATAGAAAACAGAGACTCCACTCTTAAAAAGGCACACACAAAAGCTCCATAGCTGGTGACAGCCATTTTGGGGAGCTCATCCTACCACAAGGACACTAGTGTTGGCAAGCACCATTTTGGAGTTATCCCTCTAGCTTATTAGGGCTGGGACCTGGCCTTGCCCATGAGCCAGTAAGCACCAGTCCTAAGACCCCCCAAGCCAAGCAGCTAGCTATATGGGACACAGCACCACTCACCAGCAGGCCAGCTGCCATAAACCCTTCTGTGTCCCACAGGAACCCTGAAACCTGGCCTGCCCACCAGAGAGCCTAGGACTTGACCCTAAACCACCAGTGAGCTGAAACTAGCCCCATGATCTCCTGGGACCCACAACTACCACCATGTGACTGGGCCCTGACCACTAGCAGGTCAGGTTGGGGATTCCCTGGGTCATACAGCCAGCCACACAAGGACCAGGTCCCACCCACTAGCAGCTGGCAGCCTCTGCACTAGGCAGGGCTTAGCAAACAACTGAGATGGGAGTCAGCCATGCTTACCAACGTGCTCACAGTAGTCAGACCAATCATAATAGAAGGGCCCACACAGCCCACGTAGAGGGTAATCAAAGAGCGTATAGCTCTGGTGTCCACAGGGGAGTGGGATACTGGGCCCTCTAGGATGTCCTATAGAAGGCAACTTCTCCAAAATCAGGAAACATAACCAACCTACTTAATGCATAGGAATAAAAACAGAAAATTAGGCAAAATGTGGTGAGAGAGGAATGTGTTCCAAATGAAGGAACAAGATAAAACACCAGAAGAACTAAGCAAGATGGAAATAAGCAATCTACCCAATAAAGAGTTCAGGATAGTGACCATGAAGATTATCAAAGAAGTTAGGAGAAGAATGGATGAACACAGTAAGAAGTTTAACAAAGAGTTAGAAAATATAAAAAAGAACCAAACAGAGCTGAAAAATACAATAACTGAAATAAGAAATACACTAGAAGGAATCAACAGTAGATTAGATGATACAGAGGAACAGATCAGTGAACTGAAAGAGACAGTAGTGGAAATCACTCAAGCTAAACAGGAAAAAAAGAAAAAAGAATTTTTAAAAATGAGGACAGTTTAAGAGACCTCTGGGACAACATCCAGCATACTAATATTCTCATTACAGGAGGAGAGAGAGAAAGGAGCAGAGAACATATTTGAAGACATAACAGCTGAAAACTTCCCTAAACTGGGAAAGGAAACAGACATCCCTAGGAAGTACAGAGAGTCCCATTCAGGATCAACCCAAAGAGGACCACACCAAAACACATTGTAATTAAAATAGGAAAAATTAAAGATAAAGAGAAAATATTAAAAGCAGCATGGGAAAAGCAACTAGTTACATACAAGGGAACTCCGATAAGGCTATCAGCTGACTTTTCAGCAGAAACTCTGCAGGCTAGAAGGGAGTGGCACTATATACTTAGAGTAACGAAAGGAAAACACCTACAACCAAGAATACTCTACCAGGGAAGGCTATTATTCAGATTTGAAGGAAAGAAAAGAGTTTTACAGACTAGCAAAAGCTAAAATAGTTCAGCACCATTAAACTGGCTTTACAAGAAATGATAAAGGGTCTTCTCTAAGTAGAAAAGAAAAGGTCACAACTAGAAATATAGAAATTAGTAGGGAAACATCTCATTGGTAAAGGCAAATATACAGTAAAGGTAGGAGATCAACCACTTATAAAGCTAGTAGGAAGGTTAAAAGACAAAAGGAGTAAAATCATCTATATCTACAATAAGTAGTTAATGATGTAAAATATGATGTCAAACACAGCAAACATGGGGGGGTGGGGAGTAAAAATGCAGAGTTGTTAAAATGCATTTGAATTTAAGATAACAGCATCTTAAAATAATCACGTGTATGTATTGATTGCTATATATTAACCTCATGGTAACCACAGACCAAAAATCTGTAATAGATACACACACATAAATGGAAAATCTATACACACACACAAAAGAGAAAGGAATCCAAACATAACACCAAAGATCAAATGATAAGAGAGTAAAAAAAGAAGGAACAAAAAAAGAACTATATATATGTATAGTTCTTATATAAATATATATAGTTCTTACATAAATGTATATATATATATTTATATTTGTCCACACCACATGACTTGCAGGATCTTAGTTCCCTGACCAGAGACTGAACCTGTGCCCTCGGCAGTAAAAGCATGGAGTCCTAATGACTGGACCACCAGGGAATTCCCAGAAAGAACTACAAAAACAACTCAAAAACAATTAACAAAATGGCGGTAAGTACATATCAAATATAATTAATTTAATTGTAAATGGACTAAAAGACGTAGAGTGGTTGAATGAATAAAAGAACAACACCCATATATATGCTGCTTACATGAGACTCACTCCATATTAAAATACACACAGAGACTGAAAATGAGATGGAAAAATGTACTCCATGCAAATGGAAACAAAAACAAAGTTGGAGGAGCAATACTTATATCAGATAAAATAGACATTCAAACAAACACTGTAAAAAAGACAAAGAAGGGCATTACATAATGATAAAGGGACCAATTCCACAAGAAGATATAGTAACTGTAAATATATACGCACCCACCATAGGAACGCATAAATACATAAAGTAAATGTTAACGGCATAAAACAGAGAAATTGACAGTAACACAATAATATTAGAGGCCCTTAACACCCCACATATATCAAGATAGAAAATCAATAAGGAAACACTGACCTTAAATGACACTTTAGAGAATATGGGCTTAATAGATATTACAGAACATTCCATCCAAAAGCAAGAGAATACACATTCTTTTTTTTTTAACTTCTTTATTGGAGTATAAATGCTTTATAATGCTGTGTTAGTTTCTGCTGTATAACAAAGAGAATAAGCTATACGTATACATATATCCCCATATCCCCTCCCTCTTGCATCTCCCTCCCACCCTCTTTATCCCATCCCTCTGGGTGGTCACAAAGCATGGAGCTGATCTCCCTGTGCTATGCAGCTGCTTCCCACTAGCTATCTATTTTATATTTGATATGTATATATGTCAATGTCACTCTCTCACTTTGTCCCAGCTTACCCTTCCCCCTCCCCATGTCCTCAAGTCCATGCTCTACATCTTTATTCCTGTCCTCCTGCCTCTAGATTCTTCAGAATCCTTTTTTTTTTTCTTTTTTAGATTCCATATATCTGTGTTAGCATACGGTATTTGTTTTTCTCTTTCTGACTTACTTCACTCAGTATGACAGACTCTAGGTCCATCCACCTCACTACAAATAACTCAGTTTTGTTTCTTTTTATAGCTGAGTAATATTCCATTGTACATATGTGCCACATCTTCTTTATCCATTCATCTGTCGATGGACACTTAGGTTGCTTCCATGTCCTATTGTAAATAGAGCTGCAATGAACATTGTGGTACCTGACTCTTTTTGAATTATGGTTTTCTCAGGGTATATGCCCAGTAGTGGGATTGCTGGGTCGTATGGGAGTTCTATTTTTAGTTTTTTAAGGAACCTCCATGCTGTTCTCAATAGTGAATGTATCAACTTACATTCCCACCAACAGTGCAAGAGGGTTCCCTTTTCTCCACACCCTCTCCAGCATTTACTGTTTGTACATTTTTTAATGATGGCCATTCTGGTGGGTGTGAGGTAGTTTTGATTTGCATTTCTCTACTGATTACTGATGTTGAGCATCCCTTCATGTGTTTGTTGGCAATCTGTATATCTTCTTTGGAGAAATGTCTATTTAGGTCTTCTGCCCATTTTTGGATTGTGTTGTTTGTTTTTTTTGATATTGAGCTGTGTGAGCTGCTTGTATATTTTGGAGATTAACCCTTCGTCAGTTGCTTCATTTGCAAATATTTTCTCTCATTCTGAGGGTTGTCTTTTGGTCTTGTTTATTGTTTCCTTTGCTGTGCAAAAGCTTTTAAGTTTAATTAGGTCCCATTTGTTTATTTTTGCTTTTATTTCCATTTTTCTAGGAAGTGGTTCAAAAGGGATCTTGCTGTGATTTCTGTCATAGAGTGTTCTGCCTATGTTTTCCTTGAAGAGTTTTATAGTGTATGGCCTTGCATTTAGTTCTTTAATCCATTTTGAGTTTATTTTTGTGTATGTTGTTAAGGGAGTGTTCTAATTTCATTTTTTTGCATGTAGCTGTACAGTTTTCCCAGCAAAACTTATTGAAGAGGCTGTCTTTTCTCCATTGTATGTTTTTGCCTCCTTTACCAAAGATAAGGTGACCATATGTGCATGGGTTTATCTCTGGGCTCTCTATCCTGTTACATATGGTTTTTCATCTTTCAATTTGTTAATATGGTGTATCACATTGATTGATTTGCATATATTGAAGAATCCTTGCATTCCTGGGATAAACCCCACTTGATCATGGTGTATGACCCTTTTAATGTGTTGTTGGGTTTTGTTTGCTAGTATTTTTTGAGGATTATTGCTTTTATGTTCATCAGTGATATTGGCCTGTAGTTTTCTTTTTTTGTGACATCTTTGTCTGGTTTTGGTATCAGGGTGATGGTGGTCTCATAGAATGAGTTTGGGAATGTTCCGCCTTCTGCTATATTTTGGAAGAGTTTGAGAAGTATGGGTGTTAGCTCTTCTCTAAATGTTTCATAGAATTCGCCTGTGAAGCCATCTGGTTCTGGGCTTTTGTTTGTTGGAATATTTTAATCACAGTTTCAATTTCAGTGCTGGTGATTGGTGTGTTTATATTTTCTAGTTCTTCCTGCTTCAGTCTTGTAAGGTTGTGCTTTTCTAAGAATTTTTCCATTTCTTCCAGGTTGTCCATTTTATTGGCATATAGTTGCTTGTAGTAATCTCTCATGATACTTTGTATTTCCACAGTGCCAATTGTTACTTCTCCTTTTTAATTTCTAATTCTATTTATTTGAGTCTTTTCCCTTTTTTTCTTGATGAGTCTGGGTAATGGTTTATCAATTTTATTTATTTTCTCAAAGAACCAGCTTTTAGTTTTATTGATCTTTGCTATTGTGTCCTTCATTTCTTTTTCATTTATTTCTGATCTGATCTTTATGATTTCTTTCCTTCTGCTAACTTTGATTTTTTTTGTTCATCTTTGCCTTCTCTTGTGTTTCCTCCCTAGAGAAGTTCCTTTAGTATTTGTTGTAAAGCTGGTTAGGTGGTGCTGACTTCTCTTAGCTTTTGCTGGTCTGTAAAAGTTTTAATTTCTCCATTGAATCTGAATGAGATCCTTGCTGAATAGAGTAATCTTGGCTGTAGGTTTTTCCCTTTCATCACTTTAAATATGTCCTGCCACTCCCTCCTGGCTTGCAGAATTTCTGATTCCAAGATCTTCGATATCTTTACTCTCATTATTCTGAATTCTTTTTCAGGTAGACTGCCTATTTCCTCTTCATTTGTTGGTCTTGTGGGTTTTTACTTTGCTCCTTCATCTGTTGCATATTTCTCTGTCTTCTCATTTTGCTTAACTTACTGTGTTGGGGTCTCCTTTTTTCAGGCTGCAGGTTCGTAGTTCCCATTGTTTTTAGTGTCTGCCCCCAGTGGCTAAGGTTCGTTCAGTTGGTTGTGTAGGCTTCCTGGTGGAGGAGACTGGTGCCTATGTTCTGGTGGATGAGGCTGGATCTTGTCTTTCTGATGAGCAGGACCGTGTCTGATGGTGTGTTTTTCAGTGTCTGTGAACTTATTATGATTTTAGGCACCCTCTCTGATAATGGGTGGGGTTGTGTTCCTGTCTTGCTAGTTGTTTGGCATTGAGTGTCCAGCACTGGAGCTTGCTGGTTGTTGAGGGGAGCTGGGTCTTAGCATTGAGACAGAGATGTCTGGGAGAGCTCTCACTGATTGATATTATGTGGGACTGGGAGGTCTTTGGTGGTCCAGTGTCCTGAACTCAGCTCTCCCACCTCAGAGCCTCAGGCCTGACACCCAGCTGGAGCACCACAACTCAGCTGCAGCAGGCACCTGAGGACAAGACGGTGGCAAGGGTGGCCGAAGCAGCAGGGCAGGCTGGGTGCATGCTACATGATGTGCAGAACATGCCACCACTGCAACCACTGCACGGGAGAGAGCTCACAAGGGGGGCTGCACAGCTGCGAGCTGCGAGCAGAGCCGGTCCACACAGGTGCTTTGATTCAGAGTTTCAGCTCTGATCTGATGAAGAAATCTTCCTTAAACTTCTTTGAACCCTGGAAATGATTCAACTTGATCAGCAATTCCATAATGTGTCCAAGTGCCGAGAAACTTTAGAATTGGGGGGTACTCCAGAGAGCCCACAGCACAGGTCAGGCAGTTCTTTCTGAAGCACCAGGAAGACCACACATTCTTTTTAAGTGCACATGGAACATTCTCCAGGACAGATCACATGCTAGGCCACAAAACAGCCTCAGTAAATTTAAGAAAATTGAAATCATATCAAATATCTTTTCTGACTAAAATGCTATGAGACTAGAAATCAAATACAAGGGGGAAAAACTGCAAAAAGCAATCATAGAAGAAATTCTAAAATGCCTTGAGACAAAAAATAAAAACAGAACAATCTAAAATCTATGCAGGATGCAGGAAAGGCAGTTCTAAGAGGAACATTTATAGAGATACAAGCCTACCGCAGGGAACAAGAAAAACTCAAATAAACAAATTAACATTACACTTAAAAGAACTAGAGGAAGAACAACATAACCCAAAGTTAGTAGAAGGAAAAAAATAATAAACATCAGAGCAGAAATAATGGAAATAGAAACAAAAAGAAAAGATCAATGAAACTAAGAGCTGGTTCTTTGAAACGATAATCAAAATTGATAAAACATTAGCCAGGCTGATCAAGAAAAAAAGAGAGGGCCCAAATCAATAAAATCAGAAATGAAAAAAGAGAAGTTACAACCAACATCACAGAATTACAAATGATCAAAGTGATTACTATGAATAATTTTACTCCATAAAATGGACAACCTAGAATAAATGAAAAAGATTATAGACACATACAACCTCTCAAGACTGAACCAGGAAGAAATAGAAAATATGACTAGACTGATTACCAGGAATGAAACTGAATCAGTAATTTTTTAAACTCCTAAGAAACAGAAGTCCAGAACCAGATGGTTTCACAGGTGAATTCTACCAAACATTTATTTATTTTTTTAATGTCTTTATTGGAGTATAATTGCTTTACAATGGTGTGTTAGTTTCTGCTTTATAACAAAGTGAATCAGTTATACATACACATATATTCCCATATCTCTTCCCTCTTAGCAAACATTTAAAGAAGAGTTAACACTATTCTTCTGAAATAATTTCCAAAAAATTGCAGAGGAAAAAAATGCTTCTGAACTCATTCTATGAGGCCAGCATCACCCTGATACCAAAACCAGATAAAAATATCTCAAAAAAAGAAAATTAAAGGCCAATATCACTAATGAGCATAGATGCAAAAATCCTCAACAAAATATTAGCAAACCAAATTCAACAATACATCAAAAACATCATACAGCATGAACAAATGGGATTTATCCCATGGATGCAAGTATGGTTCAATATCTGCAAATCAATCAATGTGATACACACACATTGACAAATTGAAGAATAAAAGCCATATGATCATCTCAATAGATGCACAAATAGCTTTTGACAAAATTCAACACCATTTATGAATAAAACTCTCAACAAAGTGGGTATAGATGGAACGTACTTCAATATAATAAAAGCTGTATGTGACAAGCCCACAGCTAACATCATTGGTAAAACCTGAAAGTATTTCCTTGTTAGATCAGAAACAAACAAGTATGTCCACTCTCACTATTTTATTCAACACAGTATTGGAAGCCATGGTCACAGCAATCAGAAAAAGAAAGAAAAGAAGTACAAATTGGAAAGGAAGAAGTACTATTGACAGATGACATGATACTATACATAGAAAATCCTAAAGACACCACCAAAAAACTGTAAGAACTCATCAGTGAATTTCACAAAGTTGCTGGATGCAAAATTAATATACAGAAATTTGTTGCATTTCTATACCCTAACAATGAACTATCACAAAGAGAAATTAGGAAGACAATCTCATTTGCAATTGCATCAAAAAGAATAAAACACTTAGTAATGAATACAACTAAGGAGGTAAAAACTTGTACTTGTAAACCTATAAAACACTGATAAAAGAAATTGAAGATGACACAAACAAATGGAAAGATATACCATGCTCATGAATTGGAAGAATTAATATTGTTAAAATGACAATAGTACCCAAGGCAATCTACATATTCAATGCAATCCCTATCAGAATACCAATGATATTTTTCGCAAAACTAGAACAAATAATTCTAAAATGTGTATGGAAACACAAAAGACCCTGAACACCAAAACTATTTTGAGAAAGAACAAAGCCAGAGGTACCACACTCATGATTTCAAACTATACTACAAAGCTATAGTAATCAAAGCAGTATAGTACTGGCACAAAAAAACAGACACATAGATGAATGGAACAGGATAGATATCCCAGAAAGGAACCCACATTTACATGGTCAGTTAATCTATGATGAAGGAGGCAAGAATATACAGTGGGGAAAAGATAGCCTCTTTAACAAATGGTGTTGTGAAAACTGGACAGCTACATACAAAAGAATCAGACTGGACTACTTTCTCACACCATATACAAAAATAAGCTCAAAATGAATTAAATACTTAAACTTAAGACGTGAAACCTTAAAAATTCTAGAGGAAAACATAGCAGTATGTTCACTGACATCAGTCTAGCAATATTTTTTAGGATATGTCTCCTCCTAAATAGGCAAGGGAGACAAAAGCAATAAAAAATGAGACTACAGCACACTAATAAGCTTGTACACAACAAAGGAAACTACCAACAAAATGAAAAGGCTGCCTACTGAATGGGAGAATATATTTGCAAATTATATACCTGATAATGGGTTAATATCAAAAATACACAAAGAACTCATACAATTCAACATCAAAATTAAAAATAACCCAATTAAAAACTGGACAGAGGATCTGAATAGACATTTCCCCAAAGAAGACATATGGATAACCAATAGGCACATGAAAAGATGCTCAATATCACCAATCATCAGGAAAATGCAAGTCAAAAGTATGTTGATATCACCTCGACCTGTCAGAATGGCTACTATCAAAAAGACAACAAAAAACAAGAGTTGGCAAGGGACTTCCCTGGGGGTGCAGTGGTTAAGCATCCACCTGCTAATGCAGTGGACTTGGGTTCAAGCCCTGGTCCAGGAAGATCCCACGTGCCGCGGAGCAACTAAGCCCATGAGCCACTACTGAACCTGCGAGCCACAACTACTGAAGCCTGCGTGCCTAGAGCCTATGCTCCTCAACAAGAGAAGCCCTGCAATGAGAAGCTGCACACAACAAAAAGCCCGCTTGCAGCAACGAAGACCCAATGCACCCCAAAATAAATAAATTAATAAATAATGTTTTAAATGGGTGCTTTAAAAAAAAAAAAAGAGTTGGCGAGGATGTGGAGAAAGGGAACACTCCTGCGTTGTTGGTGGAATGTAAGTTGGTGCAGCTACTATGGAAAACAGTATGGAGGTTCCTCAAAAATTGAAAATAGAACTACCATATGATCTAGCATTTCTACTCCTGAATATTTATCCAAAGGAAAAAAAACTAATTTGAAAAGATATGTGCACCCCAATGTTCATTGCACAATTTACAATAGCCAAGATATGGAAGAAACCTAAGTACCCATCAATAGATGGGTGGATAAAGAAGATGTGAGATATATATATATATATATATATGATGATAGATGATGATGATAGATAGATGATAGATAATTGATAGATAGATAGATATTACTCAGCCATGATAAGAATGAAATCTTGGCATTGTGACAACATGGATGGACCTCTAGGGCATTATGCTAAGTGAAATAAGTCAGACAGAGAAAGACAAATACTGTATGATTTCACTTATATCTGAATCTAAAAAACAAAACAAATGAACAAATGCAGCAAAACAGAAACAAAGTCATAGATCTAGAGAACAAACAGATGGTTGCCCAAGGAAAGAAAGGGAGAGAGAGAAATAAGTGAGGGAGATTAATAGGTACAAACTTCCAGTTGCAAAATAAGTAAGTCATGAATGTGAAATGTAGAGAGAGGGGAATATAGTCAAAAATATGTAATATCTTTGTATGGTGACTTACCTTAACTAGACTTATCATGGTGATCATTTTGAAATGCATAGAGGAGTTCCCTGGTGGCCTAGTGGTTAGGATTCTGGGCTTTCACTACTGTGGCCCAGGTTCAATCTCTGGCTGGGGAACTGAGATCCCACAAGCCATGCAGTGCAGCCAAAAAAAAGAGAAAATACAGACATATTAAATCACTATACTGGGCACCAGAAAATAACATAGGTCAACAAACAAAAAACTCATAGAAAAATAGGTTTGATTTGTGGTTAACAGAGACTGGGGGTGGAGGGAATTGGATGAAGTTAATCAAAAGGTACAAACTTCCAGTTATAAGATAAATAAGCACTATGAATATAGTGTACAACATGATTAGTATAAATAACACTGTGGTATGTTATATATGAAAGTTGTTAAGAGAGTAAATCCTGAGTTCTCATCACAAGGAAAAATTTTTTCTATTTCTTTTTTCTGTCTGTACAAGATGATGGATATACACTAAACTTATTGTGATAATCATTTCATGATGTTTGTAAGTCAAATTATTAAGCTGTACACTTTAAACATATACAGTGCTATATGTCAATTATATCTCCAAAACTGGAAGAAAAATAAATAAAATAAAATAAGCCAGAAAAGAAAAATCCGGGTTCTAGCTGACTAAGATCTTGCTTTAAAAATTCCATCCAGGGGCTGTTCCAATGACCCCATGAGGGCTTCTCAGTTTGGGAAGGGTAAGATGCCCTCCAAGAAACCTTGGTCCCAATAGGCAGGCCCTAACTAAGCCAGCCAGGTTTCAGCCCTAAAACTGAGAACCTATACTATAATAACTTGGCCTTGGTGGGAACTCCAATCCTGGCCTAAGACTGTCTCCCCAATTCATTGCAGTCTTTTGTGTATTCAATATTTATTGAGAATCTACTATGCACCAGGCACCCTAGCAGACACTTGGGATTCTTTACTGAACAAATCAAAGACTCCGGCCCACCTGGGGCTTTTAGTCTCTGAAAAGAATGTGCCATCAAACCATTCACAGTTACCCCTGATTGGCCATAATGGATTGGGTGACTTGGAATTAAGCTATCCTGCACCTTACAACCTCAGACAGCTCAGTCAAGTGATTATGAGGAGGCTTGTCTTACAACTTGAGCCTTAGGTCTTCTGATCATCAGACCTAGAGAGTGATTAAGAGAACTAAGGAAGCCTGAGTCTAGGAGAGATCTCAATTTTTCAATAAGTATGTGACTTCTGTTTCTTTCTCCCAAAAGTTGAATCTAGCCCCTTATTGTTTGAAAATTGCAATGTGTTGCCATTTGACTAGTGTTTTTCATGTAGCATTAATCTGCTGCTTATTTGATCTGAAATTGAAGGGCTCAGATAAAACTTGCACCTGGGTTTTATTGCATCATGAAGAACAGTCTGGAGAAGGGCCTTTGAGTATCAAGGTCCAAAATGTCAAAATTTCCTCCTGTTTTTCCAAAGGTTGGTTCCCCTCCCTGGCTTCTCAGCATTCTTCCTGCATCTTCTCCAGATTTTAGCTGGAAATCTTAGTGTCACATCTAATTCTTCCCTTTCTTTTTTTTCCCCAAAATAGTGTGGTGGAAGTGACAGAAAGCATTGCAAGGAATCTTAGAACAGCAGTAAACAAGAGTAAAGAAGAAGGAACAATGAAAAGCACAAAAATAAGGGTAAATACAACAAATTTTTCTTCTCCTCTTGAGTTTTCTAAATTATGTTTGACAGTTAAAGCAAAATTTATAACACTGGGCTTCCCTGGTGGCACAGTGGTTAAGAATCCGCCTGCCAATGCAGGGGACACCGGTTTGAGCCCGGGCCCGGGAAGATGCAACATGCTGCAGAGCAACTAAGCCCGTGAACCACAACTACTGAGCCTGTGCTCTAGAGTCCGCAAGCCACAACTGTTGAGCCTGCACTCCACAACTACTGAAGCCCGCATGCCCTAGAGCCCATGCTCCACAGCAAGAGAAGCCACTGCAATGAGAAGCCCACCCACCACAACGAAGAGCAGCTCCCACTTGCCACAACTAGAGAAAGCCTGCACACAGCAACAAAGACACAATGCAGCCAAAAATAAATAAATAAAATAAATTTATTTTAAAAATTTTATAACACAATATGATATGGTTCTCAATGAATGTAGAGTAAATATTTAAGACAATTATATCATAAATGAAGGAAGGTAATGGGATATAAGGAAGGTAAGGTTTTATACTTCACTCAAACTGGGAAAGCATCAATACCAGTAGACTGTGTTAAGTTATTTAAAAGATTTGAAATCACACAAGGTGAGTTCTTTGACCACAGTGGAATAGATATAAATATAGACATGGATATGGATAGATATAAATGTATATACATAGATAGAAATATATCTAGAACAACCACTTTAAAATTACTCAAAGAGATACACCCAAAAAAACACTATAAATAAATCAAAATGGAAGGAAATACTCAAATAACACATAAGAAGGGGAAAAAATACAAAGAGAACAGAAAATTTTGAAATACAATAGCAGATTTAAGCCCTAACATATCAATAATTACATTAAATGTTAATTATCAAAGTACACCAATTAAAACACAGAGAATGGGGCTTCCCTGGTGGCACAGCAGTTGATAATCTGTCTGCCAATGCAGGGGACATGGGTTCAAGCCCTGGCCCGGGAGGATCCCACATGCTGCAGAGCAGCTGGGCCCGTGCGCCACAGCTACGGAGCCTGCAAGCCACAACCTGCAAGCAGCTCTAGAACCCGCAAGCCACAACTGCTGAGTCTGTGTGCCTAGAGCCCATGCTTTGCAACAGGAGAAGCCACGACAGTAAGAGGCCCACACACCACAACAAGGAGTGGCCCCCGCTCGCGGCAACTAGAGAGCCCACACACAGAGACAGAGACCCAACACAGGCAAAAATAAATAAATAAATTTATATATTTTTTAAAAACACTGAGAATGACAGAGGGGATTTAAAAGCATGACTCATGCTGTCCACACGAAACTCACTTCGTATATAATAATATAGGTAGTTTGAAATTAAAAAGATGTAATAGGTTATAACATGCAAATATTAACCAAAAGGAAGCTGAAGTGGCTAAATATAGCCACTTCAGCTTCCTTTTGGTTAATATATATCAGGGAAATACACTTCAGAGAAAAGAAAATGACCAAGGACATTATATAATGATAAAATGGCCAATCTCCAAGAAGATATAGCAGTCCTAATGTGTGTGCACAAATGACAGACCTGCAAAATATGTGAAGCAAAAATTGATAGAATTGAAAGAAGAAATAGGCAAATCCACTATCATAGTTGGAGTCTTCAATATCCCTCTCTCAATAATTGATGGAAAAATTAGACAGAAAATCAGCAAGGATATAGAAGAGCTCAACCATACCATCCAGCAACAGGATCTAATTGACACTGTTAGAACACTTCACTCAACAATAGCAAAATACACATTCTTTTCAAGCACCCAGAGAACATATACCTAGATAGATGATATCCTGGTCCATAAAATAAACCTCAACAAATTTAAAAGAATTGAATCATGTTGTGTTCTCTGATCATAATGAAATCAATAACAGAAAGGTAACTGGAAAATCTCCAACACTTGGAAATTAAACAAAAAACTTCAAACTAATCCATGGATCAAAGAGGACTCTCAAGGATATTTTTAAAATAGAATGAACTTAAACAAAAATGAGAATATAACAGCAAAATTTGTGGGACACACCTAAAACAATGTTGTAAGGGAATTTGTAGAAGTAAATGGTTATTTAGAAAAGAGACATTAGAAAAATTGCAAAATAAACCCAAATCCAGCAGAAAGCAGGAAATAATAAAGGTAAGAGCAGATATCAATGAAATTGAAAACAGGAAAACAATAAAACAAAGCATAAAATGTTGGTTCCTTGATAAGATGGAGAAACAGAAATTATTAATATCAGGAAAGAAACAGGTGATATAACTACAGACTGTGCAGACATTAAAAGGATAATAAGAATACCATGGGGAGGAGCTTCAAGATGGTGGAAGAGTAAGACATGGAGATCACCTTCCTCCCCAGAAATACATCTACATGTCGAACACCTCCTACAGAACACCTACGGAAAACTGGAAGAAGGCCTCAGACCTCCCAAAAGGCGAGAAACTCCCCACGTACCTGGATAGGGCAAAAGAAAAAAGAAAAACAGAGGCAAAAGAATAGGGATGGGACCTGCACCAGTGGGAGCGAGCTGTGAAGGAGGAAAAGTTTCCACACACTAGGAAGCCCCTTCACGGGCAGAGACTGTGGGTGGCCGAGGGGGGAAGCTTCAGAGCCACGGAAGAGAGAGCAGCAACAGGGGTGTGGAGGGTCAAGCGGAGAGATTCCCACACAGAGGATTGGTGCCGCCCAGCACTCACCAGCCCGAGAGGCTTGTCTGCTCACCCGCCGGGATGGGTGGGGGTTGGGAGCTGAGGCTCGGGCTTTGGAGGTCAGATCCCAAATAGAGGACTGGGGTTGGCTGCATGAATACAGCCTGAAGCGGGCTAGTGCACCACAGCTAGCCAGGAGGGAGTCCAGGAAAAAGTCTGGAACTTCCTAAGAGGCAAGAGACCATTGTTTCAGGGTGCGTGAGGAAAGGGGATTCAGAGCACCACCTAAACGAGCTCCAGAGACAGGCACAAGCTGTGGCTATCAGCGCGGACCCCAGAGATCAGCATGAGATGCTAAGGCTTCTGCTGCAGCCACAAAGAAGCCTGTGTGAAAGCACAGGTCCCTATCCACACCTCCCCTCCCGGGAGCCTGTGCAGCCCGCCACTGCCAGGGTCCTGGGATCCAGGAACAACAACCCCGGGAGAACGCACGGTGTGCCTCAGGCTGGTGAAATGTCACGCTGGCCTCTGCCACTGCAGGCTCACCCTGAACTCTTTACCCCTCCCTCCCCCCGGCCTGAGTGAGCCAAAGACCCCAAAACAGCTGCTCCTTTAACCCCGTCCTGTAAGAGTGAAGAACAGATGCTCTCAGATGACCTACACCCAGAGGTGGGTCCAAATACAAAGCTGACCCCCAGGAGCTGTGCGAACAAAGAACAGAAAGGGAAATTTCTCCCAGCAGCCTCAGGAGCAGCAGATTAAATCCCCACAATCAACTTGATGTACCCTGCATTTGTGGAATATTTGAATAAACAATGAATCACCCCAAATTGAGGAGGTGGACTTTGGGAGCAATGATATATTTCTTTTCCCCAGTTTTCTTTTTTTGTAAGTGTGTATGTGTATGCTCCTGTGTGTGATTTTGTCTGTATAGCTTTGCTTTTACCATTTGTGCTAGGGTTCTGTCTGTCTGTCTTTTTTTGTTTGTTTGGGTTTTGGTTTTAGTATAGTTTTCAGCACTTGTTATCATTGGTAGATATTTTTTTGGCTTGGTTGCTCTCTTCTTTCTTTCTTTTTCTTTTTTTATTACTTCTTAAAATTTTTTAATAATTATTTTTTATTTTAATAACTTTATTTTACTTTTATTTTATTTTATCTTATTCTTTCTTTCTTTCTTGTTTTTCTCCCTTTTATTCTGAGCCATGTAGATGACAGCCTCTTGGTGCCCCAGCCAGGTGTCAGGTGCTCCAACAAATGCCTCTGAGGTGGGAGAGCCAAGTTCAGGACACTGGTCCACAAGACACCTCCCAGCTCCACGTAATATCAAACAATGGCAAAAATCTCCCAGAGATCTCCATCTCAACGCCAAGACCCAGCTCCACTCAATGACCAGCAAGCTACAGTGGTGGACACCCTATGACAAACAGCTAGCAAGATAGGAACACAACCCCATCCATTAGTAGAGAGGCTGCCTAAAATTATAATAAGGCCACAGATACCCCAAAACACACCACCAGACGTGGACCTTCCAACCAGAAAGACAAGATCCACCAGAACACAGGTACTAGTCCCCTCCAACAGGAAGCCTACACAACCCACTGAACCAACCTTAGCCACTGGGGACAAACAACGGGAACTACGAACCTGCAGCCTGCAAAAAGGAGACCCCAAACACAGTAAGTTAAGCAAAATGAGAAGACAGAAAAACACACAGCAGGTGAAGGAGAAAGGCAAAAACCCACCAGACCTAACAAATGAAGAGGAAATAGGCAGTCTACCTGAAAAAGAATTCAGAATCATGATAGTAAAGATGATCCAAAATCTCGGAAATAGAATGGAGAAAATACAAGAAACTTTTAACAAGGACCTAAAAGAACTAAAGAGTAAACAACCAGTGATGAACAACATAATAAATGAAATTTAAAATTCTCTAGGAGGGATCAGTAGCAGAATAACTGAGGCAGAAAAACCAATAAGTGACCTGGAAGATAAAATAATGGAAATAACTACTGAAGAGCAGAATAAAGAAAAAAAAGTGAAAAGAATTGAGGACAGTCTCAGAGACCTCTGGGACAACATTAAGCACACCATTCGAATTATAGGGGTCCCAGAAGAAGAAGAGAAAAAGAAAGGGACTGAGAAAATATTTGAAGAGATTAAAGTTGAAAACTTCCCTAATATGAGAAAGGAAATAGTTAATCAAGTCCAAGAAGCACAGAGAGTCCCATACAGGATAAATCCAAGGAGAAACATGCCAAGACACATATAAATCAAACTATCAAAAATTAAATACAAGGAAAAATATTAAAAGCAGCAAGGGAAAAACAACAAATAACACACAAGGGAATCCCCATAAGGTTAACAGCTGATCTTTCAGCCAAAACTCTGCAAGCCAGAAGGAGTGGCAGGACATATTTAAAGTGATGAATGAGAAAAACCTACAACCAAGATTACTCTACCCAGCAAGGATCTCATTCAGATTTGATGGAGAAATTAAAACCTTTACAGACCAGCAAAAGCTAAGAGAATTCAGCACCACCAAACCAGCTTTACAACAAATGCTAAAGGAACTTCTCTAGGCAGGAAACACAAGAGAAGGAAAAGACCTACAATAACAAACCCAAAACAATTAAGAAAATGGTAATAGGAACATACATATCTATAACTACCTTAAATGTAAATGGATTAAATGCTCCAACCAAAAGAGATAGCCTAGATGAATGGATACAAAAACAAAACCCGAATATATGCTGTCTACAAGAGACACACCTCAGACCTAGGATACATATAGACTGAAAGTGAGGGGATGGAAAAAGATATTCAATGAAAACGGAAACCAAAAGAAAGCTGGAGTAACAATTCTCATATGAGACAAAATAGACTTTAAAACAAAAACTATTACAAGAGACAAAGAACGACACTACATAATGATCAAGGGATCAATCTAAGAAGAGGATATAACAATTGTAAATATTTATGCACCCAATATAGGAGCACCTCAATATATAAGGCAAATACTAACAGCCATAAAAGGGGAAATTGAGGGCTTCCCTGGTGGCACAGTGGTTGGGGGTCTGCCAGCTGATTGGGGGGATGCGGGTTCGTGCCCTGGTCTGGGAGATTCCCACATGCCGCAGAGCGGCTGGGCCCGTGGGCCACGGCCGCTGGGCCTGTGCGTCCAGAGCCTGTGCTCTGGGACGGGAGAGGCTGCAACGGTGGGAGACCTGCATATTGCAAAAAAAAAGGGGGGGTGAAATCGACAGTAACACAATCATAATAGGGGAATTTAACACCCTACTTTCACCAATGGCCAGATCATCCAAAATGAAAATAAATAAGGAAACAAAAGCTTTAAATGATACATTAAACAAGATGGACTTAATTGATATTTATAGGACATTCCATCCAAAAACAACAGAATACACATTCTTCTCAAGTGCTCATGGAACATTCTCCAGAATAGATCATATCTTGGGTCACAAATCAAGCCTTGGTAAATTTAAGAAAATTGAAATTGTATCAAGTATCTTTTCTGACCACCACTCTATGAGACTAGATATCATTTACAGGAAAAAACTTTAAAATATACAAACACATGGAGGCTAAACAATACACTGCTTAATAACCAAGAGATCACTGAAGAAATCAAAGAGGAAATCAAAAAATACCTAGAAATAAATGACAATGAAAACACGACAACCAAAAATCTATAGGATGCAGCAAAAGCAGTTCTAAGAGGGAATTTTATAGCAATACCATCCTACCTTAAGAAACAAGAAACATCTCAAATAAACAACCTAATTTACAATTAGAGAAAGAAGAACAAGAAAACTCCTAAGTTAGCAGAAGGAAAGAAATCATAAAGATCAGATCAGAAATAAATGAGTAGAAATGAAGGAAATGACAGATACAATAACAAACCCAAAACAATTAAGAAAATGGTAATAGGAACATACATATCTATAACTACCTTAAATGTAAATGGATTAAATGCTCCAACCAAAAGAGATAGCCTAGATGAATGGATACAAAAACAAAACCCGAATATATGCTGTCTACAAGAGACACACCTCAGACCTAGGATACATATAGACTGAAAGTGAGGGGATGGAAAAAGATATTCAATGAAAACGGAAACCAAAAGAAAGCTGGAGTAACAATTCTCATATGAGACAAAATAGACTTTAAAACAAAAACTATTACAAGAGACAAAGAACGACACTACATAATGATCAAGGGATCAATCTAAGAAGAGGATATAACAATTGTAAATATTTATGCACCCAATATAGGAGCACCTCAATATATAAGGCAAATACTAACAGCCATAAAAGGGGAAATTGAGGGCTTCCCTGGTGGCACAGTGGTTGGGGGTCTGCCAGCTGATTGGGGGGATGCGGGTTCGTGCCCTGGTCTGGGAGATTCCCACATGCCGCAGAGCGGCTGGGCCCGTGGGCCACGGCCGCTGGGCCTGTGCGTCCAGAGCCTGTGCTCTGGGACGGGAGAGGCTGCAACGGTGGGAGACCTGCATATTGCAAAAAAAAAGGGGGGGTGAAATCGACAGTAACACAATCATAATAGGGGAATTTAACACCCTACTTTCACCAATGGCCAGATCATCCAAAATGAAAATAAATAAGGAAACAAAAGCTTTAAATGATACATTAAACAAGATGGACTTAATTGATATTTATAGGACATTCCATCCAAAAACAACAGAATACACATTCTTCTCAAGTGCTCATGGAACATTCTCCAGAATAGATCATATCTTGGGTCACAAATCAAGCCTTGGTAAATTTAAGAAAATTGAAATTGTATCAAGTATCTTTTCTGACCACCACTCTATGAGACTAGATATCATTTACAGGAAAAAACTTTAAAATATACAAACACATGGAGGCTAAACAATACACTGCTTAATAACCAAGAGATCACTGAAGAAATCAAAGAGGAAATCAAAAAATACCTAGAAATAAATGACAATGAAAACACGACAACCAAAAATCTATAGGATGCAGCAAAAGCAGTTCTAAGAGGGAATTTTATAGCAATACCATCCTACCTTAAGAAACAAGAAACATCTCAAATAAACAACCTAATTTACAATTAGAGAAAGAAGAACAAGAAAACTCCTAAGTTAGCAGAAGGAAAGAAATCATAAAGATCAGATCAGAAATAAATGAGTAGAAATGAAGGAAATGACAGCAAAGGTCAATAAAACTAAAAGCTGGTTCTTTGAGAAGATAAACAAAATTCATAAACCATTAGCCAGACTCATCAAGAAAAAAAGGGAGAAGACTCAAATCAATAGAATTAGAAATGAAAAAGGAGAAGTAACAACGGACACTGCAGAAATACAAAAGATCATGAGAGATTACTACAAGCAACTCTATGCCAATAAAATGGACAACCTGGAAAAAAAGGACAAATTCTTAGAAATGCACAACATTCCGAGACTGAACCAGGAAAAACTAGAAAATATGAACAGGTCAATCACAAGTACTGAAATTGAGACTGTGATTAAAATTCTTCCAAAAAACAAAAGCCCAGACCAGATGGCTTGAAAGATGAATTCTATCAAACATTTAGAGGAGAGCTAACACCTATCCTTCTCAAACTCTTCCAAAATATAGCAGAGAGAGGAAGACTCCCAAACTCATTCTACAAGGCCACCACCACCCTGATACCAAAAACAGACAAAGATGTCACAAAGAAAGAAAACTACAGGCCTATATTACTGATGAACATAGATGTAAAAATCCTGAACAAAATATTAGAAAACAGAATCCAATAGCACATTAAAAGGATCGTACACCATGATCAAGTGGGGTTTATTCCAGGAATACAAGGATTTTTCAATATATGCAAATGAATCAATATGATACACCATATCAACAAATTGAAGGAGAAAAACCATATGATCATCTCAATAGATGCAGACAGAGCTTTTGACAAAATTCAACACCGATTTATATAAAAATCCTCCAGAAATGAGGCATAGAGGGAACTTCCTCAACATAATAAAGGCCATATATGACAAACACAGCCAACATCATCCTCAATGGTGCAGAACTGAAACCATTTCCACTAAGATCAGGAACAAGAAAAGGTTGCCCACTCTCACCACTCTTATTCAACATAGTTTTGGAAGTTTTAGCCACAGCAATCAGAGAAGAAAAAGAAATAAAAGGAATCCAAATCGGAAAAGAAGAAGTAAAGCTGTCACTGTTTGCAGATGACATGATACTATACATAGAGAATCCTAAAAATGCAACCAGAAAACTACAAGAGCTAATCAATGAATTTGGTAAAGTAGCAGGATACAAAATTAATGCACAGAAATATCTGACATTCCTATACACTAAGGATGAAAAATGTGAAAGTGAAATTAAGAAAACACTCCCATTTACTTTTGCAGCAAAAAGAATAAAATATCTCAGAATAAACCTACCTAAGGAGACAAAAGACCTGTATGCAGAAAATTATAAGACCCTGATGAAAGAAATTAAAGATGATACAAATAGATGGAGAGATATACCATGTTCTTGGATTGGAAGAATCAACATTGTGAAAATGACTCTACTACCCAAAGCAACCTACAGATTGAAGGCAATCCCTATCAAACAACCACTCGCATTTTTCACAGAACTAGAACAAAAAATTTCACAATTTGTATGGAAACACAAAAGACCCTGAATAGCCAAAGCAATCTTAAGAAAGAAAAGCAGAGCTGGAGGTACCAGGCTCCCTGACTTCAGACTATACTACAAAGCTACAGTAATCAAGACAGTATGATATTGGCACAAAAACAGAAATATAGATCAATGCAACAGGATAGAAACACCATAGATAAACCCACACACATATGATCACCTTATCTTTGATAAAAAGATGCAAGAATATACAGTGGAGAAAAGACAGCCTCTTCAGTAAGTGGTGCTGGGAAACTGGACAGCTACATGTAAAAGAATGAAATTAGAACACTCCCTAATGCCACACACAAAAATAAACTCAAAATGGATTAAAGACCTAAATGTAAGGCCAGACACTAGAAAACTCTTAGAGGAAAACATAGGCAGAACACACTATGACATAAATCACAGCAAGATCCTTTTTGACCCACCTCCAAGAGAAATGGAAATGAAAACAAAAATGAACAGATGGGACCTAATGAAATGTAAAAGCTTTTGCACAGCCAAGGAAACCATAAACAGACGAAAAGAGAACTCTCAGAATGGGAGAAAATATTTGCAAATGAAGCAACTGAGAAAGAATTAATCTCCAAAGTTAGAAGCAGTACATGCAGCTCAATATCAAAAAAACAAACAACCCAATCCAAAAATGGGCAGAAGACCTAAATAGACATTTCTCCAAAGAAGATATACAGATTGCCAACAAACACATGAAAGCATGCTCAACATCAGTAATCATTAGAGAAATGCAAATCAAAACTACAATGAAATATCATCTCACACCAGTCAGAATCACCATCATCAAAAAATCTACAAACAGGGCTTCCCTGGTGGTGCAGTGGTTGAGAGTCTGCCTGCCGATGCAGGGGACATGGATTCATGCTCCTGTCCAGGAAGATCCCATATGCCACAGAGCAGCTAGGCCTTTGATCCATGGCCGCTGAACCTGAGCGTTCGGAGCCTGTGCTCTGCAACGGGAGAGGCCACAACAGTGAGAGGACCACGTACCGAAAAAAAAAACAAACAAAAAAATCTACAAACAATGAATGCTGGAGAGGGTGTGGAGATAAGGGAACCCTCTTGCACTGTTGGTGGGAATGTAAATTGATACAGTCACTATGGAGAACAGTATGCAGGTTCCTTAAAAAACTAAAAATAGAACTACCATATGACCCGGCAATCCCACTACTGGGCATATACCCTGAGAAAACCATAATTCAAAAAGAGTCATGTACCACAATGTTTATTGTAGCTCTTTTTACAATAGCCAGGACATGGAAGCAACCTAAGTGTCCATCAACAGATGAATGGATAAAGAAGATGTGACACATATATACAATGGAATATTACTCAGCCATAAAAAGAAATGAAACAGTTATTTGTAGTGAGGTGGATGGACTTAGAGTCTGTCGTACTGAGTGAAGTAGGTCAGAAAGAGAAAAACAAATCCCGTATGCTAATACATTTATATGAAATGTAAAAAAAAAAAACATGAAATCTACACATAAATTTGACAACTTAGATGAAATCAGCAAATTCCTTGAAAACCACAAACTACCACAAGTCACTCAATATGAAATGCATAATTTGAGTAGTCCTTTAACTGTTAAGGCAATTGAATTCACAATTTTAAAACTCCCAGAAATCTACAGATCCAGAGGATTTTCACTATAGAGCTCTAGCCAATGTTTAAAGAAGAATTAACATCAATTTTAGACAATCTCTTCCAGAAAATAGAAGAGGAAGGAACATTTCCCAATTCATTTTATGGAGTTAGTATTACCCTAATACCAAAAGAAGACAAAGTACAAAAAAGAACACTATGGATCAATATCCTTCATGAATATAAATGTAAATATCATGTTTAATGGTGAAAAACAAAGCTTTTCCACTAAGATGAGAAAGAAGGCAAGGATGTCTGCTCTCACCAGTGCTGTTGAACATAGTACTGGAAGATCTAACCAGCACAAAAAGGCAAGGAAAGGAAATAAAATACATACAGATTGGAAAGAAATAAATAAAACTGTCCTCTATTTGCAGATTACATGATTCCCTATGTAGAAAATCCCAAGGGATTTACAAAAAAACAAAACAAAAACAAAACAAACTTCCGGAACTAACAAATGAGTTCAGCAAGGTCACAGGATACAAGATCAACACACAAAAATCAATCATATTTCTTTCTTTTTAATCTCCATGCCCTTAGAGAATGTATTGGAAAAACAAAACATTTGCCCCTAAAAATATAGCAGACAGTATATGTGTATGTGGTAATTATCAAATGAATGGAATAGGTAGTAATTCTTGAGAAGTTCATGGAAGGGAAGATATTATGGAATATAGAAGTCAGAGAAGATTTCTTGGAAGAGGTAGACCAAAAAAAAAAAAAAAGCAGTATTGTATAGGAGAAGAGAAAGCTGTCAGGCAACACATATAACCATCGGACTTTGAAGTCAGATAAGCCTGGGCTCAAGTCCTTTTCCTTGAGCTCTGCCACCTATTAGCTGTGTGGCTCGAACCAAGTTTCTTAATTTCTCTAAGCCTTATCTGTAAAATGGTAGTAATTGTTAGCACCTATATTATAAAGTTATCATTAATAATAGATGAGATAATGTTTTATAATATGATAAAGTGTATAGTACACTGGCTGATACAGAATCAGTATTCATTACTAGAATTGCTTAACTAAATGGATAGAGATGAGATATAAGAAGGATTGCCCAAAAATAATGATTAAGTTACTCAGACCTAAGCAAAACTTTGTGAAAAAGAGTAATGAGGAAATACTAGAAAAAATTAAGACCAGATTGTGGGGGTCCCTGTGTGCCAAAATAACAAGTTTTCCCCAGTGACTTTCTATTTCTATTTGTAATTCAGAATCCTTTCTTGAAAAAAAGCTTATTTTCAATATATAAAAAAAATACAAGTAGAACTGCTCTGGTTGGAACAGATGTGGAGAATCCAGAGCCCCATCTGCTCAACATCCCCACCATTCCCAACGTCCCTTGGAAGGAAACCCAGGTTGGAAACCATGTTTTCGTTTTTACCTTTTGACCCCCTTCACCCACTTCTCCTATCACCTACTGCCAACCTCTGGACATTACCAATCTATTCTCCATAACTTTCGGTTTGGTTTTTTGTTTCGGTTTTGTTTTGCTTTTTTTTTTTTTTTTTTTTACTTAAAGAGAAATAATACAGTATTTGTCTTTCTCTATCTGACTTATTTCACCTAGCATAATGCCCTTGGGGTCCATCCATGTTGTTGCAAATGGCAGGAATTCATTGTTTGGTGGTTTTTTTTTTAACATCTTTATTGGAGTATAATTGCCCCACAATGCTGTGCCAGTCTCCACTGCACAACAAACTGAATCAGCCACATGTATACATATATCCCCATATCCCTTCCCTCTTGTGTCATCCTCCCACCCTCCCTATCCCACCCCCTAGGTGGTCACAAAGCACTGAGCTGATCTCCCTGTGTTATGCAGCTGCTTCCCACTAGCTAGCTATTTTACATTTGGTAATGTGTATATGTCAATGCCACCCTCTCACTCCGTCCTAGCTTACCCTTCCCCCTCCCCATGTCCTGAAGCCCATTCTCTACATCTGCGTCTTTATTCCTGTCCTGCCCCTAGGTTCTTCAGAACCTTTTTTTTTAGATTCCATATGTATATATATGTGTGTGTTTTTCTCTTTCTGACTTACTTCACTCTGTATGACAGATGACAGACTCTAGGTCCATGCACCTCACTACAAATAGTTCAATTTCATTTCTTTTCATGGTTGAGTAATATTCCATTATGTATATGTGCCACATATTCTTTATCCATTCATCTGTCGATGGACACTTAGATTGCTTCTATGCCCTGGCATTGTAAATAGTTCTGCAAACTAACATTGTGGTACATGTCTCTTTTTGAATTATGATTTCCTCAGTATATGCCCAGTAGTGGGATTGCTGCATCATATGGTAGTTCTAAGTTTAGTTTTTTCAGGAACCTCCATACAATTCTCCACAGTGGCTGTATCAATTTACATTCCCACCAACAGTGCAAGAGGGTTCTCTTTTCTCCATACCCTCTCCAGCATTCATTGTTTGTAGATTTTTTGATGACGACCATTCTGACTGGTGTGAGGTGAATGCCTCACTGTAGTTTTGATTTGCATCATTCTGTTTTATGGCTGAAAAATATTCCATTGTCTATAAATACCACAATTGCCTTATCCATTCATTTATAGATGGGCACTTAGGTTGTTTCCATATCTTGGTTATTGTAAATAGTGCTGCAACAAACATGGAGGTACATATATATCTTTTAAAGTTAGTGTTTTCATTTTCTTTGAATAAATAAATTGGATTTATTCAAAGAAAATGAACTTGGAATTGTTGGATCCTATGATAGTTCTATTTTTAACTTTTTGAGGAGCCTCCCTATTATTTTCCATAGTGGCTATACCAATTTACATTCCCACCAACAGTGCACAATTGTTTCCTTTTTTCTGTATCCTTGCCAACACTTGTTATTTCTTGTCTTTTTGATAATAACCAATGTAACAGGTGTGAGGTGATATCTCATTGTGGTTTTGGTTTGCATTTTCCTGGTGATTAATGATGTTGAGCATCTTTTCATGTGCTTGTTGGCCATCTGTATGTCTTCTTTGGAAAAATGTCTATTCAGGTCCTCTGCCCATTTTTCAGCAAGATTGTTTGGGCTTTTTTGCTTTTAGGCTATATAAATTCTTTACATATTTTGGAAATTAACCCCTTATGAGATATTGCAAATATTTTCTCTCATTCAGTAAGTTGCCTTTTTATTTTGTTGATGGTTCCCTATGCTGTGCAGAAGCTTTTTAGTTTGATATAGTCCCACTTGTTTGTTCTTGCTTTTGTTGCATTTACTTTTGGTGTCAGATTCAGAAAACATCACCAAGACCTATGTCAAGGAGCTTACTTCGTATATTTTCTTCTAGAAGTTTTATGGTTTCAGGTCTTACATTCAAGTCTTTAATCCATTTTGAGTTAATTTTTGTGTATGGTGTATGAGAATGGTACAGTTTCACTCTTCTGTGTGTGGCTGTCAATCATATTTCTATATATTAGCAATGGACATGTGGAAAACAAAATTTAAATGCAATATCATTTAATGAATTCAGTTAAGTTCCATGATACAAAAGCAATATATAAAAATTAGTTGCATTTCTATACCCTATCAATGAGCTATTCAAAAACACAATTAAGAAAACAATCTCATTAACAATAGCATCAAAAAGAATAAAATACTTAGGAATAAGTTTAACCAAGGAAGTGGAAGATCTGTACACTGAAAACTATGACATCAATGAAAGAAACTGAAGAAGACACAAGTAAATGGAAATACATCCTATGTTCATTGTTAAAATGACCATTCTACCCAAAACAGTCTACAGATTTGAAGCAATCTCTATCATAATTCCAATGGCATTTTTCACAGAAATAGAAAAATAATCCTAAAATTTGTTTTGAACCATGAAACACCCCAAATAGCCAAGCAATCTTGAGAAAGAAGAACAAAGCTGGAGGCATCACACTCTCTGATTTCAAACAGAGCTGTAGTAATCAAAACAGTGTAGTACTGGCATAAAAACAGATACATAGACCAATGGAACAGAATAAAGAGCGCAGAAATAAACCCGCTCATATGCAGTCAACTAATCTTTGACAAGGACGCCAGGAATACACAATGGGGAAATGATAGTTTCTTCAATAAATAGTGTTGGAAAACCTGGATATCCACAGGCATAAGAATGAAATTGGACCCTTATCTTATGCCATACATAAAAATTAACTCAAAATAGATTAAAGACTTAAATGTAAGGCCTGTAACCATAAAAATCCTAGAAGAAAAAGTAGGGAAGAAATCTCCTTGATATTGGTCTTGGCAATGATTTTCTGGATATGGCAACAAAAGCAAAAATAAACAAGTGGGACTACATCAGACTAAAAAGCTTCTGCACAGCAAAGGAAACAATCAGCAAAATGAAAGGCAACATACAGAATGGGAGAAAATATTTGCAAACCATATATCTGATAAGAGGTTAATATCCAAAATACATAAGGAATTCATACAATGTAATATCAAAACAAAAACAACCCAATTTTTTTAAAAGGGCAAAAGGGCCTGAAGAGACATTTTCCCAAAAAAGTTATACAAATGACCAACAGGTATATGAAAATGTACTCATCACTAATCATCAGGAAAATGCAAATCAAAATCACAATGAGATATCACCTCACACCTATTAAGATGACTATTATAAAAAAATAATAAAGACAAGAGATAACAAGTATTGGCAAGGGTGTGGGGAAAATGGAAATTTTGTGCACTGTTGATGAGAATGAAAATTGTTATAGCCACTATGGAAAACAGTGTGGAGTTTCCTCAAAAAGTTAAAAATTGAACTACCATACAATCCAGCAATCTCACTTCTGAGTATATATCCAAAGGATGTGAAATCTGTATCTCGAAGCGATAACTGCACTCCCGTGTTCATTGCAGCACTATTTACATACTCAAGATACAGAAATAACCTAACTGTCCATTGACAAATGAATGGATTAAGAAAATGTGGTATTTATAAACAATGGGATATCAGTCAGCCATAAAAATGAAAGAAATCCTACCATTTGCAACATGAATGAAACTAGAAGACTTTATGCTAAGTGAAATAAGCCAGATAGAGAAAGACAAACACTGTACTATCTAACTTAACACGTAGAGTTTTAAAAAGTCAAACTCGGGCGTCCCTGGTGGTGCAGTGGTTGAGAATCTGCCTGCCAATGCAGGGGACGCGGGTTCGAGCCCTGGCCTGGGAAGATCCCACATGCCACGGAGCAACTGGGCCCGTGAGCCACAATTACTGAGCCTGCGCGTCTGGAACCTGTGCTCCGCAACAACAAGAGGCCGCCATAGTGAGAGGCCCATGCACCGCGATGAAGAGTGGTCCCTGTTTGCCACAAGTGGAGAAAGTCCAGGCACAGAAACGAAGACCCAACAGAGCCATAAATAAATAAATTTAATAAGTCAAACTCATAGAACCAGAGAGTAGAAATGTGTTTGTCAGGGGGTATGGAGGGTAGAGATAGGCAATTTGGGAAGATGTTGGTCAAAGGATACAAACTTTCAGTAATAAGTTCTGGGGATCTAATTTACAGCATGGTGATTATAGGTAGTAATACTGTATCGTATACTTGAAATTTGTTGAGAGTATATTCTAAATGTTCCCACCACACACAAAAAAACAGTAACTACATGAGGTGCTGGATGTGTTAATTAACTTGATTGTGGTAATTATGTCACAATGTATATGTATTATTAAAACATCATGTTGTACACCTTTAACAAATGTTGTACAACCTAAATACATACCATTTTTATTTGTCAATCATATCTCAATAAAGCTGAAAAATACAATACCATTTACAACTGCTAGGGGAAAAAATGAGATTTTTACATATAAATTTTTTTAAAAAACATGTACAGGGCTTGAATTTTTAAAACTACAAAACATTGACTGAAGAAGAAATCAAGAAAAACTAAATAAATGGAGAGAGATAATGTGTTCATGGACTGGAAAATTCACTATAGTAAAGAAGTCAATTGTCCCCAGATTGATATATGAGTTTAATACAATTCCTATTAAAATCCTAGCAAGATGTTTTTTATGTAGACAAGATTATCCTCAAATTTATGTGGAAAGGAAATAACAATTTTGAAAAAGAATAATAAAGTGAGAAGAATCAATTCTACTCAATATTAAGGCCTGCTGTATAGCTACAGTAATCAAGAGAGTCTGTTATTGGTGGAGAGATAGACACATAGATCAATGGAACAGAATAGAGAAGCCAGAAATAGCCCCACATAAGCACTGCCAAGTGATCTGAGGTATTCAGTGGAGTCTTGTCAACACATGGTGCTAGAGCAATTGGATATTCATGGGCAAAAGTATGAACCTAGACCTGAACCTCACACTTAACACAAAAGAGTACCTCAAAATGGATCACAGATTTAAATGTAGAACTATAAAACTTTTAGAGGAGAAAATCATCAGGACCTAGGGCAGATGACCAAAGAGTTCTTAGATATGTCACTAAAATCATAATCCATAAAATCAATAAACTGGACTTCATCAAGATTTTTTCTCTGCAAAGGATGTAACAAAGTATACATACCAGAATCTATAAAAATTGCTCAAAACTCAACAGTTAAGGGACTTCTCTGGTGGTCCAGTGGTTAAGACTTCATGCTCCCAATGCAGGGGGCCCAGGTTTGATCCCTGGTCAGGGAACTAGATCCCACGTGCATGCTGCAACTAAAAAAAAAAAAAAAAAATCCCACATGCCACAACAAAGATCCTACACATGGCAATGAAGATTCCATTTGCAACAACTAAGACCCGGTGCAGCCAAATAAATAAAAATAAATAAATATTTTAAGAAACCTCAACAGTTGAAAAAACAAACATTCGAATTAGAAAATAGCAGAAGACAGGTGGAGTCAAGATGGTGGTATGGGAAGATGTGGAGTTAGCATCTCCCCACAACTAGGGCGCATGCCAGCCACTGGTGAAGGACTCTGACGCCCGAGGAGACGGGAGGAACCCCAAAGTGAATGGGTAGGATGCAGGGAGACTGAGGGGGTAGGGGAAGTGGATGCCAGACAGGATTGGCGCCCCTGAGGCTGGGGAGATCAGGAGAGACAGGTGAGAGGGACTCTCCAGGAAGAGCTGGAGAGGAGTGGAGGGTAATAGTCTGGCCCACTCTGGCCAGGGAGTCTGCTGAGCTCCCAAGCTGGTACCCCACCCCTCCAAAGCCCCATCCATGTTGTGTGGGTCCAGGGACATAAGAAGGAGGCTGGGGAGATCAGGAGAGGCAGGCTGGAGGAGCCAGCCAAGAGGAGCAGGAGAGGAGCAGAGGGCTATTGCTTAGCCCACTCGGCCCCAGGAGACTGCTGAGTTCCCAGGCCAGTCCCCTGCCCTCCAAACCCCCTCCAGACCACGTGTGTCCTTGGGGGCATTGGAGGGAGGCTGAGGGGAGATCAGGAGAGTCAGGCAGGAGGGGCCCTCCCAGACTGGAGGAGCAGGAGGGGACAGGAGGTCATTTGCCCTGCCCACTCGAGCCCAAGAAGCCTGCTGGGCTCCCAGGTGGGGTCCCCTGCCCTCGAGCCCAAGAAGCCTGCTGGCCTCCCAGGTGGGAGGCACGCCTGGGCCCCTTCTGTTCCTTGAGCCTAAGCCCCACCCCCCACAGCCCCCATGACATTTTCCAGCCCTGTGGGTCCTGAGAATTGGTCCTGCCCACAGCCCAAACCTCGCCCTTGCTTAGGCCCCACCCTCCGCAGCCAAGGCCTTTACCCCACACACACCTTTTTTTTCTTTTCCCTCCTCTTTTTTACTATTGTGGTACTGATGTACCTTCTGGTTATTCATCCATATTTTTATTTTTATATTCTTCCTAACATATCTGTTAGTTTCTTAGTCTAATTTTATTTTTTACTTTGCTATTGTTCTTTTTTTTTTTGCCACCCCAGGCAGCTTGTGGGATCTTGGTTCATGAGCCTCAGGTTGGGGCGATGCTCCTGTGGTGGGAACACTGAGTCTGAACCACTGGACTAACAGAGAACCTCAGACCCCAAGGAATATTCATCAGAGTGAGGTCTCACGGAGTTCCTCACCTCAGCACCAAGACCCAGCTCTACCCAACAGCCTACAAACTCCAGTGTTGGAAGCCTCAGGTCAACCAACCAGTAAGACAGGAACACAATCCCACACATTAAAAGAAAAAACAATGAGATGGTAAAAAATATGTCACAGGTGAAGGAGCAAGGTAAAAACCTACAAGACCAAATAAATGAAGAGGAAATAAGCAATCTACCTGAAAAAGAATTCAGAGTAATAATAGCAAAGATGATCCAGAATCTCAGAAATAGAATGGAGGCACAGATGGACAAAATACAAGAAATGTTTAACAAAGATCTAGAACTAAAGAATAAAAAACAAAAAACAGAGATGAACAACATGATAACTGAAATGAAAAATACACTAGAAGGAATCAGTAACAATAACTGAGGCAGAAGAACAAACAAGTGAGCTGGAAGACATAGTGGTGGAAATAACTGCCAAGGAACAGAATAAAGAAAAAAGAATGAAAAGAATTGAAGACAATCTCAGAGACCTCTGGGACAATACTAAACACACCAACATTCAAATTATAGGGGTCCCAGAAGAAGAGAAAAAGAAAGGGTCTGAGAAAATATTTAAAGAGATTATACTTGAAAACTTCCCTCACATGGGAAAGGAAATAGTCATCCAAGTCCAGGAAGCACAGAGAGCTCCATACAGGATAAGCCCTAGGAAAAACACACCAAGACACATATTAATCAACCTAACAAAAATTAAATTCAAAGAAAAAATATTAAAAGCAGCAAGGGAAAAACAAGAAATAACATACAAAGGAATCCCCATAAGGTTATCAGCTGATTTTTCGGCGGAAACTCTGCAGGCCAGAAAGGACTGGCAGGATAAACTTAAAGTGATGAAAGGGGAAATCCTACAACCAAGGTTACTCTACCCAGCAAGGATCTCATTCAGATTCAATAGAGAAGTCAAAAGCTTTTCAGACAAGCAAAAGCTAAGAAAATTCAGCACCACTAAACCAGCTTTTTTTTTCTTTTGAATTTTATTTTATTTATTTTTTTATACAGCAGGTTCTTATTAGACATCCATTTTACACACATTAGTGCATACATGTCAAGCCCAAACTCCCAAATCATCACACCACTACCCCCTCCTCCCACTGCTTTCTCCCCTTGGTGTCCATACGTTTGTCCTCTACATCTGTGTCTCAATTTCTGCCCTAAAAAGCAGTTCATCTGTACCATTCTTCTAGGTTCCACATATATGCATTACTATATGACATTTTTTTCTCTTTCTGACTTACTTCACTCTGTATGACAGTCTCTAGATCCATCCACATCTCTACAAATGACCCAACTTCGTTCCTTTTCATGGCTGAGTAATATTCCATTGTATATACATACCACATTTCTTTATCCATTCATCTGTCGATAGGCATTTAGGTTGCTTCCATGACCTGGCTACTGTAAATATTGCTGTAATGAACACTGGGGTGCATGTGTCTTTGGAATTATGGTTTTCTCTAGGTATATGCCCAGTAGTGGGATTGCTGAGTCGTATGGTAGTTCTATTTTTAGTTCTTTAAGGAACTTCCATACTGTTCTCCATAGTGGCTGTGTCAATTTACATTCCCACCAACAGTGCAAAAGGGCTCCCTTTTCTCCACATGCTCTCTGGCATTTATTGTTTGCAGATTTTTTGATAATGGTCATTCTGAGCAGCTGAGTCGTATGGTAGTTCTATTTTTAGTTCTTTAAGGAACTTCCATACTGTTCTCCATAGTGGCTGTGTCAATTTACATTCCCACCAACAGTGCAAAAGGGCTCCCTTTTCTCCACATGCTCTCTGGCATTTATTGTTTGCAGATTTTTTGATAATGGTCATTCTGAGCTGTGTGAGGTGATACCTCATTGTGATTTTGATTTGCATTTCTCTAATAATTAGTGATGTTGACCATCCTTTCATGTATTTGTTGGCAATCTGTATATCTTCTTTGTAAAAATGTCTATTTAGGTCGTCTGCCCATTATTGGATTGGGTTGTTTGTTTTCCTGATATTAAGCTGCGTGAGCTGCTTCAAAACTTTGGAGATTAATCCTTTGTCAGTCGCTTCATTTGCAAAGATTTTCTCCCATTCTGAGGGTTGTCTTTTCCTTTTGTTTATGGTTTCCTTTGCTGTGTAAAAGCTTTTAAGTTTCATTAGGTCCCATTTGTTTATTTTTGTTTTCATTTCCATTTCTCTAGGAGGTGGGTCAAAAAGGATCTTGTTATGATTTATATCATAGAGTGTTCTGCCTATGTTTTCCTCTAAGAGTTTTATAGTGTCTGGTCTTACATTTAGGTCGCTAATCCATTTTGAGATTATTTTTGTGTATGGTGTTAGGGAGTGTTCTAATTTCATTCTTTTACATGTAGCTGTCCAGTTTTCCCAATACCACTTATTGAAGAGACTGTCTTTTCTCACTTGTATATCCTTGCCTCCTTTGTCACAGACTAGTTGACCATAGGTGCGTGGGTTTATTTCTGGGCTTTCTATATTGTTCCATTGATCTATATTTGTGTTTTTGTGCCAGTACCATATTGTCTTGATGACTGTAGCTTTGTGGTATAATCTGAAGTCAGGGAGTCTGATTCCTCCAGCTCCGTTTTTTTCCCTCAAGACTGCTTTGGCTGTTCGGGGTCTTTTCTGTCTCCATACAAATTTTAAGACTTTTTTGTTCTAGTTCTATAAAAAATGCCATGGTAATTTGATAGGGATTGCATTGAATCTGTAGATTGCTTTGGGTAGTACAGTCATTTTCACAATATTGATTCTTCCAATCCAAGAACATGGTATATCTCTCCATCTGTTGGTATCATCTTTAATTTCTTCCACCAGTGTCTTATAGTTTTCTGTATACAGGTCTTTCGTCTCCCTAGGTAGGTTTATTCCTAGATATTTTATTTGTTTTGTTGCACTGGTAAATGGGAGTGTTTCCTTAATTTCTCTTTCAGAATTTTCATCATTAGTATATAGGAATGCAAGAGATTTTGGTGCATTAATTTTATATCCTGCAACCTTACCAAATTCATTGATTAGCTCTAGTAGTTTTCTGGTGGCATCTTTAGGATTCTCTATGTATACCATCATGTCAGCTGCAACCAGTGACAGTTTTACATCTTCTTTTCCAATTTGTATTCCTTTTTTTTTGTGGTACGTGGGGTTCTCACTGTTGTGACCTCTCCCGTTGCAGAGCACAGGCTCCAGATGCACAGGCTCAGCAGCCATGGCTCACGGGCCTAGCCGCCCCATGGCATGTGGGATCTTCCTAGAGCGGGGCACGAACCCATGTCCCCTGCATCGGCAGGCGGACTCTCAACCACTGCACCACCAGGGAAGCCCCTGTATTCCTTTTATTTCTTTTTCTTCTCTGATTCCCGTGTCTAGGACTTCCAAAACTATGTTGAATAATAGTGGAGAAAGTGGACATCCTTGTCTTGTTCCTAACCTTAGAGGAAATGCTTTCAGTTTTTCACCATTGAGAATGATGTTTGCTGTGGGTTTGTCATATATGACCTTTATTATGTTGAGGTAAGTTCCCTCTATGCCAACTTTCTGGAGAGTTTTTATCATAAATTGGTGTTGAATTTTGTCAAAAGCTTTTTCTGTGTATATTGAGATGATCATATGGCTTTTCTTCTTCAATTTTTTAATATGGTGTATCACATTGATTGATTTGCATCTATTGAAGAATCCTTGCATTCCTGGGATAAATCCCACTTGATCATGGTGTATGATCCTTTTAATATGTTGTTGGATTCTGTTTGCTAGTATTTTGTTGAGGATTTTTGCATCTATATTCATCAGTGATACTGGTCTGTAATTTTCTTTTTTTTGTAGCATCTTGTTCTGGTTTTGGTATCAGGGTGATGATGGCCTCATATAATGAGTTTCAGAGTGTTCCTTCCTCTGCAATTTTTTGGAAAAATTTGAGAAGGATGGGTGTTAGCTCTTCTCTAAATGTTTGATAGAATTCACCTGTAAAGTCATCTGGTCCAGACTTTTGTTTGTTGGAAGATTTTTAATCACAGTTCAATCTCATTACTTGTGATTGGTCTGTTCATATTTTCTATTTCTTCCTCCTTCAGTCTTGGAAGGTTATACCTTTATAAGAATTTGTCCATTTCTTCCAGGTTATCCATTTTATTGGCATCGGGTTGCTTGTAGTAGTCTCTTAGGATGCTTTGTATTTCTGCAGTGTCTGTTATAACTTCTCCTTTTTCATTTCTAATTTTATTGATTTGAGTCCTCTCCCTCTTTTTCTTCATGAGTCTGGCGAAAGGTTCATCAATTTTGCTTATTTTCTCAAAGATCCAGCTTTTAGTTTTATTGATCCTTGCTATTGTTTTCTTTGCTTCTATTTCATTTATTTCTGCTCTGATCTTTATGATTTCTTTCCTTTTGCTAACTTTGGGTTTTGTTTGTTCTTCTTTCTCTAGTTCCTTTAGGTGTAAGGTTAGATTGTCTACTTGAGATTTTTCTTGTTTCTTGAGGTAGACTTGAATAGCTATAAACTTCCCTCCTAGAACTGCTTTTGCTGCATCCCATAGGTTTTGGATCATCGTGTTTTCATTGTCATTTGTCTCTAGGTATTTTTTATGTGTTTGTGTTTTTTACATTTTTTTCCCTGTTGATTTCTAATCTCATAGCATTGTGGTCAGAGAAGATGCTTGATATGATTTCAATTTTCTTAAAATTTACCAAGGCTTGATTTGTGACCCAAAATGTGATCAATCCTGGAAAATTCTCCATGTGCACTTGAGAAGAAAGTGTAATCTGGTGTTTTTGGATGGAATATGCTATAAATGTCAATTAAATCTATCTGCTGTATTGTATCATTTAAAACTTGTGTTTCCTTATTAATTTTCTGTCTGGATGATCTGTCCATTGGTGTAAGTGAGTTGTTAAAAGTCCCCCACTGTTATTGTCTTACTGTTGATTTCCTCTTTTATAGCTGTTAATATTTGCCTTATGTATTGAGGTGCTCCTATGTTGGGTGCATATATATTTATAATTGTTATATCTTCTTCTTGGATTGATCCCTTCATCATTATGTACTGTCCTTCCTTCTCTTGTAGCATTCTTTATTTTAAAATCTATTTTATCTGATATGAGCATTGCTACTCCAGCTTTCTTTTGATTTCCTTTTGCATCGAATATCTTTTTCCATCCCCTCACTTTCAGTCTGTATGTGTCCCTAGGTCTGAAGTGGGTCTCTTGTAGACAGCATACATATGGGTCTTGTTTTTGTATCCATTCAGCAAGCCTGTGTCTTTTGGTTGGAGCATTTAATCCATTCACGTTTAAGGTAATTATTGATATGTATGTTCCTCTTACCATTTTCTTAATTGTTTTGGGTTTGTTTTTGTAGGTCCTTTCCTTCTCTTGTGTTTCCCACTTAGAGAAGTTCCTTTAGCATTTGTTGTAGAGCTTGTTTGGTGGTGCTGAATTCTCTTAGCGTTTGCTTGTCTGTAAAACTTTTGATTTCTCCATTGAATCTGAATGGTTTCTCCATTGAGTCTGATCTTTTTTGAATCCTTTCCAGGTGGAGTAATCTTGGTTGTAGTTTCTTCCCTTTCATCACTTTAAGTATATCATGCCACTCTCTTCTGGCTTGTAGAGTTTCTGCTGAGAAATCAGCTCTTACTCTTATGGGAGTTCCCTTGTATGCTATTTGTTGTTTTTCCCTTACTGCTTTCAATAATTTTTCTTTGTCTTTAATATTTGTCAATTTGATTACTATGTGTCTCAGTGTGTTTCTCCTTGGGTTTATCCTGTATGGGACTCTCTGTGCTTCCTGGACTTGGGTGGCTATTTCCTTTCCCATGTTAGGGAAGTTTTCAACTATAATCTTTTCAAATATTTTCTCCAGTCCTTTCTCTCTCTCTTCTCCTTCTGGGACCCCTATAATGAGAATGTTCTTGTGTTTAATATTGTCCCAGAGATGTCTTAGGCTGTCTTTATTTCTTTTCATTCTTTTTTCTTTATTCTGTTCTGCAACACTGAATTCCACCATTCTGACTTCCAGGTCACTTATCCATTCTTCTGCCTCAGTAATTCTGCTATTGATGGCTACTAGTGTATTTTTCATTTCATTTATTGTATTGTGCATCTCTGTTTGTTCTTTAATTCTTCTAGGTCTTTGCTAAACATTTCTTGCATCTTCTCAATCTTTGCCTCCATTCTTTATCCAAGGTCCTGGATCATCTTCACTATCATTATTCTGAATTCTTTTTCTGGAAGGTTACCTATCTTCACTTCATTTACTTGTTTTTCTGGGGTTTTATCTTGTTCCTTCATCTGGTGCATAGCCCTCTGCCTTTTCATCTTGTCTATCTTTCTGTGCATGTAGTTTTTGTTCCACAGGCTGCAGGACTGTAGTTCTTCTTGCTTCTGCTGTCTGCCCTCTGTTGGATGAGGTCATCTATGAGGCTTATGCAAGTTTCCTGATGGAAGTGAATGGTTGTGGGTCACCAAACCAGCTTTACAACAAATGGTAAAGAAACTTCTCTAAGCAGGAAACACAAAAGAAGAAAAAGACCCACAAACATAAACCCAAAACAATTGAGAAAACAGTAAGAGGAACATACATATCGATAATAACCTTGAATGTAAATGGATTACATGCTCCAGCCAAAAGACACACACTGGCTGAATGGATACAAAAACAAGACCCATATATATGCTGTCTGCAACAGACTCACTTCAGACCTAGGGACACATACAGACTGAAAGTGAGGGGATGGAAAAAGATACTTCATGCAAATGGAAATCAAAAGAAAGCTAGAGTAGCCATACTCATATCATATAAAATAGACTTAAAATGAAGACTGTTACAAGAGATGAGGAGGGACACTAGATAATGATCAAAAGATTAATCCAAGAAGAAGACATAGCAATTATAAATGTTTATTCACCCAACATAAGAGCACCTCAATACATAAGGGAAATGCTAACAACCATGAAAGGAGAAATTGACAGTAACACAATAAAAGTTGGGGAATGTAACACCCCACATATACCAATGGACAGATCATCCAAACAGAAAATAAATAAGGAAACACAAGCTTTAAATGACACAATAAACCATATAGATCTAATTGATATTTATAGAACATTCCACCCAAAAGTGGCAGAATACACTTTCTTCTCAAGTGCACATGGAACATTCTCCAGGATAGATCACATCTTGGGTCACAAATCGAGCCTCAGAAAATTAAAGAATACTGAAATCGTATCAAGCACCTTTTCTGAATACAATGCTTTCAGACTGGAAATCAATTACAGGAAAAAACTAAAAAATCCCAAATATATGGAAGCTGAACCGGGTACTACTAAATAACCAAGAGATCACTGAAGAAATCAAAGAAGAAATTTAAAAATACATAGAAACAAATGACAATGAAAACACAACTACTCAAATCTATGGGATGCAGAAAAAGCAGTTATAAGAGGGTAGTCTATAGCAATACAATCTCACCTCAAGACACACAAAAAAATCTCAAATAAACAATCTAACCCTACACTTAAAACAACTAGAGAGAGAAGAACAAAGAAAACCCAAAGTCAGTAGAAGGAAAGAAATCCTAAAGATCAGAGCAGAAATAAATGAAATAGAAAAGAAGAAAACAATAGCAAAGATCAATAAAACTAAAAGCTGGTTCTTTGAGAAGATAAACAAAATTGATAAACACTTAGGCAGTCCCAACAAGAAAAAAAAAGGGAGAGGACACAAATCAATAAAATTAGAAATGAAAAGGGAGAAGTTACAACAGACACCGCAGAAATACAAAGCACCCTAAGAGACTACTACAAACAACTCTATGCCAATAAAATGGACAACCTGGAAGAAATGGACAAATTCTTGGAAAGCTACAATTTTCCAATACTGAAACAGGAAGTATTAAAAATATAAACAGACCTATCAAAAGTGATGAAATTGAAACAGTAATTAAAAATCTTCCAACAAACAAAAGTCCAGGACCAGATGGCTTCACAGGTGAATTCTATCAAACATTTAGAGAAGAGCTAACACATAATTGAGCTTGTAATAAGCTGTATCGACCTAGAGTCTGTCATACAGAGTGAAGTAAGTCAGAAAGTGGAAGACAAATACCGTATGCTAACACATATATATATGGAATTTAAGAAAAAGAAATGTCATGAAGAACCTAGTGGTAAGACAGGAATAAAGACACAGACCTACTAGAGAATGGACTTGAGGATATGGGGAGGGGGAAGGGTAAGCTGGGACAAAGTGAGAGAGAGGCATGGACATATATACACTACCAAACGTAAGGTAGATAGCTAGTGGGAAGCAGCCGCATAGCACAGGGAGATCAGCTCGGTGCTTTGTGACCGCCTGGAGAGGTGGGATAGGGAGGGTAGGAGGGAGGGAGGGAGACGCAAGAGGGAGGAGATATGGGAACATATGTATATGTATAACTGATAACTTTGTTATAAAGCAGAAACTAACATACCATTGTAAAGCAATTATACTCCAATAAAGATGTAAAAAAAAACTCAATGTGATACACCACATTAACAAATTAAGGAACAAAAACCATATGATCATCTCAATAGATGCAGAAAAAAGTTTTGACAAAATTCAAAACCCATTTATGATAAAAAAACTCTCCAGAAAATGGGCATAGAGGGACTTACCTCAACATAATAAAGGCCATATATGACAAAACCACAGCAAGGAACATACTCAATGTTGAAAAACTGAAAGAATTTCCACTAAGATGAGGAGCAAGACAAGGATGTCCACCCTTGCCTCTCTTATTCAACATAGTTTTGGAAGTCCTAGCCATAGCAATCAGAGAAGAAAAATAAATAAAATAATACAAATTGGAAAAGAAGAAGTAAAAGTGTCATTGTTTGCTGATGACAAGATACTATACATAGAAAATCCTAGAGATGCCACCAGAAAACTATCAGAACTAATTAATGAATTTGGTAAGGCTGCAGGATACAAAATTAATGCACAGAAATCTCTGGCATTCCTATACATCAACAATGAAAAATCAGAAAGAGAAATTAAGGAAACACTCCCATTTTCCATTGCAACAAAAAGAATAAAATACCTAAGAATAAACCTGACTAAGGAGGTATAAGACTTGTACTCAGAAAACTATAAAACACTGATAAAAGATATCAAAGATGACATAAACAGGTGGAGAAATATACCATGTTCTTGGATTGGAAGAATCAATATTTTGAAAACGACTATATTACCCAAAGCAATCTACAGATTCAATGCAATTCCTTTCAAATTGCCAATCGCAATCTTCACAGAATTAGAACAAAAAATTTTACAGTTTGTATGGAAACACAAAAGACTCCCAATAGCTAAAGCAATTTTGAGAAAGAAAAACGGAGTTGGAGGAATCAGGCTCCCTGACTTCAAACTATACCACCATGCTCCACTAATCAAGACAGTATGGTACTGGCACAAAAATATAGATCAGTGGTACAGGATAGAATGCCCAGAGATAAACCCACGTACATATGGCCACCTAATTTATGACAAAAGAGGCAAGAACATACAATGGAGAAAAGACAACCTCTTCAATAAGAGATGCTGGGATAATTGGACAGCTACATGTAAAAGAATGAAATTAAAACACTACCTAGCACCATACACAAAAATAAACTCCAAATGGATTAAAGACTTAAATGTAAGGCCAGACACTGTAAATCTCTTAGAGGAAAACATAGGGAAAACACCCTTTGACATAAACCACAGCAAGATCTTTTTTGACCCACCTTCTAGAGTAACGGAAATAAAAACAAAAATAAACTAATGGGACTTAATTAAACTTAAAATCTTTTGTACAGCAAAGGAAACGATAAACAAGATGAAAAGACAACCCTCAGAATGGGTGAAAATATTTGCAAACGAAGCAACTGACAAAGGATTAATCTCCAAAATATACAAGCAGCTCATGCAGCTCAATATCAAGAAAACAAACAATCCAGTTAAAAAATGGGCAGAAGACCTAAATAGACATTTCACCAAAGAGGACATACAGATGGCCAAGAGGCACATGAAGAGATGCTCAACATCAGTAATTATTAGAGAAATGCAAATCAAAACTAAAATGAGGTATCACCTCACACTGGTCAGAATGGCCATCATCAAAATATCTACAAACAATAAATGCTGGAAAGGGTGTGGTGAAAAGAGAACCCTCCTGCACTGTTGGTGGGAATGTAAATTGATACAACCACTATGTAAAACAGTATGGTGGTTCCTTAGAAAACTAAAAATAGAACTACCATATGACCCAGCAATCCCACTACTGGGCATATACCCTGAGAAGACCATAATTTAACAGGAGTCATGTATCATAATGTTCATTGCAGCACTATTTACAATAGCCAGGACATGGTAGCAACCTAAGTGTCCATCGACAGATGAATGGATAAAGAAGATGTGGCACATATATACAATGGAAAATTACTCAGCCATAAAAAGAAAGGAAATTGAGTTATTTGTAGTGAGTTGGATGGACCTAGAGACTGTCATACAGAGTGCAGTAAGTCAGAAAGAGAAAAACAAAACAGTATGCTAACTCATATATATGGAATCTAAAAAAAAAAAAACGTTCTGAAGAACCTAGGGGCAGGACAGGAATAAAGATGCAGATATAGAGAATGGACTTGAGGACAAGGGGAGGGGTAAGGGTAAGCTGGGATGAAGTGAGAGAGTGGCATTTACATATATACACTACCAAATGTAAAATAGCTGGTGGGAAGAAGCCTCATGGCACAGGGAGATCGGCTCAGTGCTTTGCGATGACCTAGACAGATGGGATAGGGAGGATGGGAGGGAGGCTCAAGAGGGAGGGGATATGGGGACATATGTATGCATGTGGCTGATTCACTTTGTTGTGCAACAGAAACTAACGCAGTATTGTGAAGCAATTATACCCCAATAAAGTTCTATTAAAAAAAAAAGAAAATAGCAAAAGACATGAAAGGCATTTTACCAAAGAGGATATACATTATGGCAAATAAGCACATGTAAAGATGCTCAACATCATTAGCCTTTAGAGAATTGCAAATTAAGACCATGATGGATATCATTACACACCTATCAGAACAGCTAAAATAAAAAATAGTGACAACACCAAATACTTGGGAGGATGCAGAGAATCTGGATCTCTTGTACATTGCTAGTGGGAATATGAAATGGTAGATCCACTCTAAAAAGCAGTTTGGCAGTTTCATAAAAAATGAAATATACACTTAGCACACAACCAAGCAATTGCATTCCTGGGCATTTATCCCAGAGAAATAGTTATGTCCACCCAAAAATCTCTCAGCAATCATTCATTGCAGCTTTATTTATAATAGCAAAAACTGGAAACAATCAAAATGCCCTAAAGCAAGTGAATGGTTGAACAGACTGTGGTAATCCAAACATGGATTACTACTCAAAAAATGAAACTATTGATACATGGAACAACCTGGATGGACCTCAAGGGCATGATTCTGTGTGGTAAGAAAAAATGCAAAAGGTGACATACCATATGCTTCCATTTATATAACGTTCTCAAAATGACAAAAATATGGAGGTGAAGCACACATTAGTGGTTGCAAAGGGTTAAGGATGGTGGGGAGAGGAATGAGTGTGATTATAAAGGAGTAGCAGATGGGGGATCTTTGCAGTGATGGAATAGTTCTGTATCTTAACAGTGGTGGTGATTACACAAATCTACACAAGTGATAAGATAACACAGAACTGTACACAGAGTGTATCAATGTCAATTTCCCAGTTTTGATACTGCACTATAGTTAGGTAAGATGTAACCATTGGGGGAAACTGGATAAGGGGTACTATATTTGCAACTCTCTGTTAATCTATAATAATTTCAAAATTAAAAGTTTTTTTTTAAATTAATATATGAAAGTTCACAGTGGCGAGAACCTGGGTTAGACTGGGTTGGGTTTGAATTTCTGGAATGGGAAAGGAGCAAGCACATATTTTTGGTGTGTGAGGAGAGGGGGAGGGCAATTGGAACAGACATATGAATTTCAGAAGAAGTGGCTTACAATATTTCTTCCCTCTTGGTGGCAGGAAGTGCCTGGGAGGCTGCAAAATCCTGGAAAGCCTTAGGCTCCAAGTATTGCTTACACTGTAATTCCTGGACCCTAGGTTTTCCCCCACCCCACCATAGGGTTACTCTCTAACCAGAATGCAGCCAGCCCCTCAGTGCTGTGATACCCTAGAAATTAATCTGTGCTGGTCCTTGGCAAGTCTCTAGACCAACTTCTCCTTTGACAAATGGGGAGCTGAGGCTCAGAGAGGGGCAGCAACTTTCCCAGTGTTACACAGGTAAAGTAGTGCCTCAGGGTAGGGGATGCAAATAACCCTGACATCTGTGTGCAGATTGGTATTGACAATGGAATGGTAGGAGGATAGTAAGACAGGGTGCAGGGAGACCAGTTAAGGGCTATGGAAATAGTCAAGGTGTCGAACAAGAGGACTCAGGATTTAGAGATAGATTGCTTCAGGGGGCATGAGAGTAAGGGAGGTGTCCAGACTGATCTCAGCCTTCTGGCTTATGCACTAGTTGGATGGAGCCACCATTTTACTGTGACATGGGGTGGGGACAGGGACTACTCAAAATAACTGAATTTTGGAAACTATGGATTTCATCTCAGATATGCTCAGTTTGAGGTCGCTGGGAGACATTCAGGGGTTGTCAAGGAGACCCTGGCCTACTTGACTCTGGAGCTCCAAGAAGAGGTTTGTGTTGGTCACTGGAATAACCTTAGAACCAGGCAAATACATGAAAAGATGTCAAATTCCGTAATGCATAATGAGAACAACTAAACCTAGTTGGTAAAGAAACACAAAAGGAGGAATTGTTTACAAAATTCCAAAATAGATGATCAGGTTAGAAAGAGGTAGCCAAAGAATTGGGCAGGGGAGTTATTAAAGTAACATTGATTCCTGCTGACATGTTAATAGAATAGAGGTAGAAAACTGAGAGTCAAAGCCACCCTCTAGTAAACATACAATCAATAAAAATTGTGTAGTTCTCGGGTCAGTTCAGTGACTCTCTACAGTCTCCCATTTTCCCAGCCAGATTGTGCCCTGACCCCAGTGTCTCCTTTATAGAAATTCTGGAGCTGTACCACCTCTTCTCACATCCAGCAGGGAACCAAGATTCAGGGCTGGGCAAACTGGCACAGGAGCCCTTTGGTCCATCCAAGTCCACTGTCCCAGGTCCCAAGTCTGCTTTTATAGATCCATTTGCATGCTAATTTACATTGCTCTGCAAACCCTGGCTTCTCCTTTAAAAGGCTAGTGCCTCTTTTTCTCTACCATTCTCTTCTCTTCACTCATACCCTTAAGCAATGCAGGCTCTAATGATGAAAAAAGGGATCCTCTTGTCTTTGGGGTCCCTAAGCTTTTGTATTTATTCAAAATTTATTTGTTGAGGTCTGAAATTCATTACAGAAGCAAGGCTACCCTTAAGGACTGGAGGTTATATCTTATTTTCCTGCCTCTATCCCCTTACACAGCCCATAAAGATGGGGAGGGGGGCACAAGCCACCTTCACAAGGGTTCCAGGCTAGAAGCTGAGCTGGTGGGGTAGGGGGAGAAAGATTGGGGTCCAAGAACTTATATATTCAGCCTAGGACCCAGCTTCCTAAGGAGGAGCCCAGCAATCAGAACTCTCTGCAACTCTGTTGGAGTTACCTGTTTATTAGAACACACGGCTGGATAATAGAGGTCCTTAACTGGTAGAGGATGTGTCCTTCTCCCCAACCTGGAAGTCAGGAGAGGCCTCATGGAACAACGATTTGGGGACTGACACACCCCTGGCTTTGTGGCACAGATGAGAAACCATTCATACATCTCCTGCCCTGCTGGGGAGACCTCAGGATAAGGAAAAGGCAAGCCCTCAGGTTTGGAGATGCCTCTTCATCAAAGTGCTTCTATATCCACTCTTTGCTTAAACCTGACACACCAGCTGAGAGGCTACCTTGAGAGTCCTGAACCCTTATTTCAATGCATATTTTAAAATGGAGACCAGGTGATCCCTCTGTTCCCTCCCATTAGGTCTAATCAACCTGCACTAAACCACACTGCACACTGGGGCTGCCTCCTGAGACAAGGTCATGTTCACTCAGGGACTCACACATTCCACTCCAGCTCCTCTGCACAGCCTCTTGCTGAGCACTGCTGTCTTTTTCTTCTGCTGCTGCTGCTCTTGTTGCTGATATGGCTCTATTGGAATCGAAGCTCCCATACATACCCACCCCAGGGATACTCAAGACTCATACTAGAATCTCAGGGTGCCAAAGGTGTATGTGTTGTTCTGTACGGAACAGAGGAGGCATGACTGCATTAATACCTGTTGTCACCAGCCTCCAAGATGGCCCCCAGTGATGGTCCCCTCCTGGTATTCAAGACCTTGTGTCATCTCTCCAACATTGGATAGAGCTGGCCAAGTAGTCAGTAGGCTATTTCAGAAGTGTCAGTATGTCTTCCAAGGCTAGGTCATAAAAGACATTGCAGATTCTGCCTTGCTCTTTTGGATCACTTGTTCTCAGGGAAGCTAGCTGCCATGTGATAAGAACACTCAAGCAGCCCTACAGGAGGTCCATGTGGAAAAGAACTGAAGCCTCTCACTGACATTCAGCACTAACTTGTCAAGTGTGTGAGTCAGCCATCTTGGGAACAAATCTTCCAGTTCCATCAAACCTTCCTATTGGCCAGCCACAATATTGACTGCAACTTGCTGAAAGACCTCCATCCAGAGCCAGCCAACAAAGCAGTTCCTGGATTTCTGATCCAAAGAAACTGTGAAGATGATAAATATTTATTGTTCTTTTAAGCTGCTAAGTTTTGGCATAATTTAGTACACAGGAGTAGATAATTAATACAGTATGTTTTCACTTCTCTTTGGTAAATACCTAGCAGTAGAATTGCTAGGTCATATGAAAAGTGTATGTTAACTTCATAACAAGCTACCAAACTGTTTTCCAAAGTGGTTGTCCCATTTTACCTCCTACCTACACAATATGCCAGTTCTAGTTCCTTTTTCCTAAGACCCACCTCACCAAAGATAAATAACCTTGCCTTTGATTATAGGACACAGGAAGGTGTATGATCCCAGTTGCACCAAGCTGTTATACCTTCCTGCCTATCTCCCCTTCTTTATGAACCAACCAGTGGGCCATTGCCAGGGTTGGGGTGAATCTCTGGTCTTTCCACAGGGCAGGGAACTACCTCCCAACTGATCATGTTCATGGCCTTGGGAATCATCCAGTACTTTAGAGTTGACAAAGCTCTTTTCCATACGTGACCAGAGTTCCTCCAGGCCTCACCAGCCCTTGCACACAAATGAGACTGTATTAATAGGAAAAACACACATTTCATGGACTTTTACCCTCACCTGCAGACCACGGGTGCTCCAGGGCCCCTCAACTTGCCCCAGTTACTTCTGAAATTCCGCAGACTATCCCACATGAGCCTAGCACTAAAAAGCCAAGTCCTTAGAAGTCACATGGGGGCAGCACCTGTCCACTGCCCCTGTCATAGTGCCCTAACGATCATAACTTTGGTTTCTCCTAAGTTCCATCTCTTCATCCTCTTCACTCCCCAGGTTGCCAACCCCATACCATGGTAGGTCTGAGTATCCTGCAGAATTTTGGAGAGGACCCTTGAGATAGATTCTATTGGTGCCCTTCCCAGATCCCCTTTCTCAGGCCAGTGTAAGTGTCCAGCAACTGCTGCAAAGGCTGTTCCCTTCTCCTGAGAATTGCCCTTGACTGATGTGTGACCCTGGGGGGTTATACTCCCTACCCTCCTCTCAACAACTGATTGGCACAGGGGGTAAAAGCCTGCCCTTCTTCCCTCAGAGTGGGACAACTCTCTGTCCATTCACACCCCCAGAGTTCCCTGTGGGATCAGGGTGAGGCTAGACTCCAGCTAAGACTCTTTCCTTGTTGAGCATCTTCCCCTGCCCTGTCCTGCTTCCCTCCCTTCCTTTTATTCTTGTCTGAGAGCATGCCCTCAGTAAATCAGCCTCTTACTCTAGGAAAAAACACATGCTTCTCCCAACTTTGGGTTCAGAACCCTGTCCCAACAGTACTTAGGCCCCAGAACCTCACAAAGACCCTCATGAAATCAGCTGCTGCATCTGCCTCTCTGTGCACCTGAGGGGCAGCCCATGGGCCTGGCAAGAGTATAGATACCACACCATCCTTCTCCCTCTACTCTTCCTCATGCTGCTCCATCTCTCCCCCAGAAGCCCACCAACCAGCCACTATGATTCCGCCTTTGAATCATTTCTTGCAACACTGGCTTCCTGCTAGATTCCACCCACTAGGATGCCCACTGTGTATGGTGTACTCATTTGACCTTCAAAACAGTCCTTTTCAATCGCTATTATTAACTTTCCTATTCCACCAGTGAGGAAGCCAGAAGCAATTCACCACAAAGCTAATGAAGCTTAAGCTCACTTGCCAGAGCCCCTTCCAAAGTCCTGCAATTTTGTAATCACAGTTTTATATTCTTCTGCTTAAAGAGGGTTCCCAACTTGTAACTGCTCCAGGATCCACAAAACCTAACTCAGCTCTTGGAGAAACTGAGGCTCTGAATGGTGAGGCACTTGCTCCAGGACACAGACTTGATGAACAACTGAAACAGAACTTGACCAAAGTTTGCTGCCTCCCAAGTTCTTTTCCTGTGCCCCATCCTACAATGAATCCCTGAAGCTCCCCCAGGTCCACAGAGGTTGTCTCCAGGACCCAACCCTTGGCCTCATCCCTCGACCCTCAGCATCCCCTTCTGCTCTGACACATTATTGTGGGAGCCTGACAGGCTAGAATGTGCTTGGGCAGAGATACATTTAAATATCAGGGTGGAAGAGTATCTACACACATGCCTTCAATGATACAGACACCCACAGGGCCTTACAAAGCCTGAAATAGGCCCTCTGTCTGCCTGTGTCTTCCCCATCAGCCCAGGTGACAGGCTGATAGAATACCTGGGATGGAAGGGTACGGGAGCACTGCAGAAGTTGGACTGTGTATCAGTTATATTTTCCTGTGTAGCAAACCACTCCAAAACTTTGTGGCCTAAAACATAACTATTTAGCTCACAGTTCTGTGGGTCAGCACTTTGGGCTGGGCTTTGCTGGGCAATTTGCTCTTGGCTCGGCTCCCACATACATATGCAGTCAGCTGCTAGGTTGGGTGGGACCTGGCATCAGCTGGCACGAATCATCTCTCTTCTACTTGGTCTCTCTTATCCTCCAGCGGCAAGCCCGAGATTGTTCCCTGGCAGCTGGGCAGAATTCCAAGACAGTGAGTGGAATTGATGAAAACCTCTTGAGGCCTAGGCTCAGGACTTAACACACCATCACTTTTACCACATTCTATGGCCCAAAGCAAGTGAAAGACCAGCTATGATGGTTAATTTTTGTGTCAAATTGGCTGGGTCACTGTGCCCAGATAGTTGGTCAAACATTATTCTGGATGTTTCTGTGAAGGTATTTTTTTGGATGAGATTAACATTTAAGTCGGTGGGCCTTGAGTGAAGCAGATTGCTCTCTACAATGAGGGTGGGCCTTATACAATCAGTTGAAAGCTAACCCCTGCCCTACCCCCCTACTCTCCCTTCCCCATGCCCTACCCCACAAGCAAGAAGGAATTCTGCCAGCAGACTGCTTTGGGCCTCAAATGCAACTCTTCCCTGAGTTTCCAGCTTGCAGCCAACCTGGCAGATTTTTGGACTCACCAAGTCTCCACAAGAGTGTGAGCCAATTACTTTAAATCTCTCCTCAATCTCTTTCTATATAGATGGATAGATAGATGATGATGATGATAGATAGATAGATAGATAGATAGATAGATAGATAGATAGATAGATAATAGATAGATAGATGATAGATAGATAATAGATAGATGATTGATAGATAGATAGATAATAGATAGATAGATAGATAGATATGGAGAGAGAGAATGAGAGGGAGAGAGAGAGATCAACCTCCTATTGGTTCTTTTTCTCTAGAGAATTCTGACTAATGCACCAGCCCAGATTCAAGGGATAAGGAATAGATTCCTTATGGGAGAAGCTGCAAAGCCACATTGCAAAGGGAGGGAAATGTTACAGCCATCTGTGCTGATTATCTATCTCAGTCTGGGTTTAGGAATGGGATAGATTGCACAGGGGTTCTGCTGGGCCAGTCAGGTGGAGCTTCCAGTCACCCCCCACCCCTAATTGGGTATCAAAGACTTCAGGAGCAAAACTATTTTCTAAGCCTCCCTGAGCAGGGAGCAACTCCACACTTGGATTTTGGAGTATGTCCCCCTGCTCAGACTAGGGGCTCCCTGAGGGCTGTGCTGTCTTTTACCATTTAACTCAGGACTCAAGGTAGAATGGAGAGTTCAGGTGGAAGAAAACTGTCCTACTCCCCCTGAAGGATGCAACAGGTTCTGAAAGCGGCCAATAGCCTGATTCCTTCAAAAGTCCCCCAAGGTGGTTGGCACCATAGCTAGGATATACAGGGCCCTGTAAGTGATCCTCAAGGGAATGAACAACTGAATGACTGGATTATTCTCTATTCTGAACCATGCAGCCTTCAGTGCTGAAGCCTGAGACATCTGCTCCCAGTTATGCAAAGTGTCCCAGGTCCCAAGTGACCAGGACAAGGAACACAGGGCTCAAACCTGCCCAGCCCACTTTGCAGTCCCTTTGAGTGCCCTCCACATTGACTCTGTCCTGTCTGCCTCTCCTCAGCACACCCTGCCCCCACAGCTTGACCAGTGGACTACCTCCCAACTCCTGACCCCAGTCTGTCTCCTGCTTACCCCTTTCCAGGCTCTGCAAGCCACATATAGGCCCTTGGTAAGGAAGCCAATTACTGCCGTATGTGCATGTCCTGCAGGCTCCCCCTTCCTCCAGACATGGCTCTGGGCTCTAGGTAGACTTGGGAAGTGGGGAGTATTCAGAGGAGTGAATGCAACAGGTGGGCAGGTGGAACAAGTCAACCTATGAGACACCGAGGCAGGGCTTCTCTTGCCCAGAAGTCCCATGACAACAGGGACTGGCTAAAAACTAGTGGAAGACACTGGACCCACAAGCTCTGAGTTTCAGGCTCCCATTTGTCACAAACATGTTGTATGATTTGGGGGTATCACTTTGCTTCTGAGTTTCCCCATGTGTTGAGTGGAGAGGATAGCCATCTATAGCAGGTTTTATAGGTACCCTGCTCACTTCTTTGGGATCTTACCACTTCAAGAAGCTCCAGATGCCTCCCAACTGCAAGTCTGAACTGGAGAGCTTTCATGCCCAAGCTGCAGAAAGCCAGGTAGCAGGCTGCAAGTGCCAGGGAATTAACATCCCTTGGAGAAGCCCCCCATCTGTGACTTGCAGGAATTGGTGGATAAATACCCTAGCTCCCTCACCCTTCAGACAGGATAATCTGTGGCATGTGTTCTACCCTGAAAGCCAGAGCTCCCCAGCAGGTTTAAGTTCCAGTTGCCCACAGCTGTAACTGGCTCCATAACACATTCTGTATGGACTGCTTTCCTCCCCTGTCTCACTTCCTTACTCCCTCCCAGTGCAATGAACTGCTTGCACTCAAATTCTTATCTCTTCTTTTGGGGGAGCCCTAACTAAGACAACATCCCAGCCCTGTCTGTGCTACAGTCAGCCTGTGATCAAGATGATGGCAGAGGCTACCAGAATGTGTCTGACCTAGGACTAGTAAGGGACTTCCCAGCTCTCATCTCTACTCTGGATCCAAATGCCACAGGGAGGTATCACAGAATGTTAGTGGGATGTCATCTGTCATTCAGGAATGGCAACCAAGGCCTGAAACTGAAAACAGGAGATGCTTAGTACCCATATTCTGAAATGAGCCACCAGTGAGTCACCAACAGCTGGGCAGCCAACTTCTGACTTAGGCAGCACAACCTGCTCTTCCACTGTTCTACCTAAAGAGAGTGGGTGGGGTGGGGTGGGGTGGGGGTACACAGGGAAGTACACTGCCAGCATGACAGGATTTCTTCTCACTCCCTAAAGCAAGAGAGGGAGGGTTTCCAAGACAATCAGGAGAATAGTCAATGTGTCAGTTTGAAAATTTCTCCAGACCTGGCCCAGCCCCCTCTGTTCAGACCAGCTATTCTACATTCTGTCCATTTTACATCTCTAACTCATTCTTTCTCTCCACCACCATGATCCCCATTTGGGCTCCTGCCATCTCCTGCCCAGCATCTTCAGCAGCCTTCTTTCTGGCCTCTCTGTCTCCTCTCTCAGCTTCATGCCCACCCCAATACATCCTTCTAAAGTGGATCTTTCTGAAACAGGCCATCAAACTACTATGGGCCAAAGGCTGCCTGTGGCCTGTTTTTGCACAGCCTGTGAGCTAAAAATGGTTTCTACATTTTTACATGTTTTTTAAACAAAAAGAAAAAAACTATGTGACAAAGATATTTCCAACCTCTGTTCTAAAGCATAAATCTCATCCCACTTAAAGGAGTGGTCTCATTCCACACACTCATCCCTACACGCCCTATGCCTGCTTTCTGTGCCTGAAACATCCACAATTCCTCTCCTGTTTGTCTGAACAACTAGGTAGTTCAAGTCTCATTCTAAGTGCCCCTTTCACTGGACCTTGACCTATTGGCCTCGGACCATGCTTGACTTCTCCTGCTCTATTCCATATGATAGGGGTTGGCTCCTACAGCCTCCTGTATATATTGGATCACAGCTGGGTTTGGCCAATGAAGAGAAGATAGGAAGGCAAGAAGAAGGAAGATTCCAACAGTATTTCTTCCCAGGGTCTCCAACCATGGCTGGGTCTTCTCCACGGCTCCAGCTCCCACTGGCTGACCTGAACCTCAATAATACCATCTCCCACTTTCTCCTCTTCTCCAAGGTGGTAGCAGCTTCTTGCTGTTGCTAATCTCTGAGTTGCCCCTGGTAGACTTCTCAGCTCTTCCATTAACTGTGTAGCCAATTCCTTGCATTTAATTACCTCGGTTTAAAGCCTCATATTAGTTTTCCTGGTAGGACTCTAACCAATACACCATTCCTCCAGGCACCACTGATCCCAGGGGCTCAGGCACCTGATACTACTCAAATAACACCCTTCACTCATTGCTTCAACAAGCAACTATTGGATGCCTGCAGTGTTCTAGAATGGGGGTCAGCAAACCACGGCCTGCTGGCCAAATCCAGCCCACTGCCTATTTTGGAAATAAATTTTTATCAGAACACAGCCATGTCCATTCATTTACATATTGTCTACGGCTGCTTTCAAAGGCAGAGTTGAATAGCTGCAAGACAGACTATGTGTCCCACAAAGCAGAAAATATTTACTGTCTCGTTCTTTCACAGAAAATGCTTTGCAGGTCCTTGCTACTCAAAATATGGTCCTGGGACCAGCAGTCTCAGCTTCACCTGGGAGATGGTTAGAACTACACCATCTCAGACCCTGCCCCAGACCTGCTGAGTCAGAATCTGTATATCAACAAGATCCTCGGGTTGATGCATGAGCACATTAAAGTTTGAGTAGCATTGTTTTAAGAAGTCACCCCCTTATCATAACACGCCTCATGCTTATCAGGAATTATTGACTAATTAACTGTCTTTCCTACTAGAGGGAAGCATAGGGATTATTCATGCATTGTTTTCCTTTGGATTCCCAGCACCTGATAAGGTACCTGGCCCATAGAAGATGAATGCAATGATTCTATGACAAATATAGTTGAAGAGAACCATGGAAACTAAAGGAGGAGAGAGCTTCAAAAAGAGCAGTTATCGGGACTTCCCTTGTGGTCCAGTGGTTAGAACTCGGTGCTTTCACTGCCGTTAGTTCCTGCAAGCCTCTGGAGCTGCCAAAAACAAACAAACAAACAAACAAAAAGAGCGGTTATTTTTTATACACCAAATTGAAAAATATCAGAAAGTTTGTTAACATGTGGCATTGAGAGAATAAGAGAAATAGGCCCTCTCTCACATTGTTAGCACAGCTCCTCTGGGGAGGTCAGTTTGACAATATTCATCAAAATTACAAATTCATGTATCCTTTGACCCTACATTTCCACTTGCAGACCTTTATCTTCCAGATAGACTCACACCCGGGAGAAGTAATAGGATACTAAGGTATTCATTGCACCACTAGCAGCAAGAGCAAAAGATTGGACATAATTAAGTGTCAGTCAAAAGGGATTTGCCCAGTCAGCTATTGTATATAATGAAATTGTGTGACCTTAATAAAAGAAAGGAGAAACTAGAGTGATGTCCAAGGTATGTTGTTAAGTAAAAAAAGCAAAATGCAAAACAGTATATATCAGACAAGATCGGGCATGTTCAGGGTGCTATGGCCATAGACCAAAACAGTATATATCAGGTAATATCCAAAATAGGGCAAGTAGAGAGAAGAAAATATATATACTTGCTTGAATATTCATAAAATATCTCTGGAAGGACATATGCAGAAACCAACAACACTGGTTGGCCATGGGAAGGGATACAGATGTGACCTCCAGGTGTGGCCTGGAGCAGATCCAGGCAGATCAAGGATGCAGAGGCAGTAGCCAACCTCCTGGCTTTTCTTCCTTCCTCCTTCTCTAATGTAGCCTACCCAGTGTTCTCCATCCCCTGCCTTCCTTCCACCTGGTCAGGGTACCAGGTACCTACAGGCACCAGTGGATGGATAAATAAATACCAGCTATGAATAAACCTGGTTGCTGGGGACAGAAGTAGGAGATTTTTCACTGTCTACTCTTTAGTACTTTGTGAACTAAAAAAAACAAAACCAAAAAAAAAAAAAAAAAGAAAGAAAAATCAGGAAAACCTACAGAAAAAAAGAAGTGTCAAAAAGTTTAGACATGTTTTAGATGTCCAGTCTAGAACCTTGCTACTCAAAATATGGTCTACATGCCAGCAGCTTCAGAATCACCTGAGAGCTAGTCAGAAATGCAGAATCCCAGGTCTCACCCCACATGGACTGAATCAGAATCTGCATTTGAATAAGAGCTTTAGGGAATTCAAGCACATAGTACACTCTGATACCCACTTGTCCAGGCAACCAGAGAACTCACTTCTAGCCGCACCACCTGGGTTGGTAGCATGGTCTGCTACTAATGAAAGAGCTGCATTTTCCCCCTAACTGGGGCTCCATCCTGGTGAGACAGCAGGGCCCAGGCTGTCCCCATTAAGAGGGAAGATTTCAGCAGCTCCTTCCAGGCCCTGGCTGGCCCTGAGCCTAGTGCCCTGGCGGCTCCCCAGCCAAGGAAACAACTCACTTCCTCCTCCAAGAGCCACAGGGAGTGCTCAGAAGGGAAACATTTGACAGTTTTCCACTCCCCCAGTTATAAGCTCTTTCCAACACGAATAAAGATGCATCTGTCTGGCTCAGGTTTATTCATAAGTGTTATTTATTTATCCATCCACTGGTGTCTCTAGGTACCTGGTACCCTGACCAGGTGGAAGGAAGGCAGGGGATGGAGAGCACTGTGTAGGCTCCATTAGAGAAGGAGGGAGGAAGAAAAGCCAGGAGGTTGGCTACTGCCTCTGCATCCTTAATCTGCCTGGAACTGCTCCAGGCCACATTTGGAGGTCACATCTGGAAGCAGTGATGCCACTGGACTTTTCAGAGCAGCAGGCATAAGGAGGGAGAGAAGAGGAGGGAGCCGTACTGACCTCAGTCCAGACCACCCAGGAGTTTGCCTTTGGAAGATTAAGCATGGAGACTAACTTCTCCCACCACACTGCCCCCACTCTGACTCCCATCTCTCTGAGCCCAACATCTGAGCAAGCACAGAACAGCCATGAGTGAATGCCCCACAATGTGGCTCTCCTGAAGCTTCCCCAACCCCAAGTTGTAGGGACTCTGGACAGGTCATGCTCTCTCCCTCTGGGTCCTTTTTTTTCTCCCACCCCCTAATAGCAGCTCTTTCCCTCAAACCCTGAGTCTTCCTCTTTGCCCTTCATGCTCCCTCCTAGTGAGACAGGAGGGAAGGGGGCAGGGAATGGCTCTGTCATTCCTTTAAAGGAATGACAGAGCCATTGAGAATATGATAAAAACTTGTTAGAACCAAGTAGGACCAAAATGGTGGAAGATTCCACCTCCAGGAGACCTTGAGGCTCATAATGCGCTCATTGTAATATATTATCATGCTAAATGACACACCTACCAGCACCATGACAGTTCCAAGGCCATAAAAGGGTAAAAAGTGTGCAGTGGCACAGTTCCTGGAAATTCCTGTCCCTTCCGCAAAGTAGTTGGAATAATCCTCCCACTCTTTGCCTATGATATTACCCAGCCGATAAAAACTATCCATCCTATATTTCCAGGCCACTCTCACCTTCTGAGAGGGCTCATACTCTGTGGAGTGTGTATCTTCCAGGGCCGCTCTCACCTTTTCAGACAGACCATGCTCTACCTATGGAATGTGTTTCTTTGCTTTCACTTTACTATGGCTCACTCTTGAATTCTTTCCTGTGAGAAGCCAAGGACCCTCACTTGGCAGCCCATCCCAGGAACTTGCTCAAGATCTGGGATATGACCATCCTCTCACTCTCCATTTTCCTGCAACCTCTTTACAAAGGGTATTAATAAATCTATCTACTTCTTACCTTTGCCTCTCACTGAATTCCTTCTTTGCTGAGACATAAAGAACCTGAGCTTCATTAAGCCCTGAGACAAGTTATGCAGTTTCAGTTGGAAGATTGAGGGTTCGAGTCCCATCTGAGGCGCGACTGGGTTCGAGTGAGTCCCATCTCTGAGGTGCATTTCCACTAGGTCCCTCCTAGCCACCATCCCTAGATGGCTAACATCTCTTAAATTAAAAATAAAACCAAGCCATAAAACCACTAATAAGTGTTCATCCAAAAGAGTTTACAAAATGCTTCCACATACTGTGCCTCTCAATTTATCATCTAACAGCCCTACAAGGTTAGAATTCCTCTTCCTACTCTATAGAGGGGAACATCAAGGCCAGGAAATGTTAAAGGGCTTAACAAGATCTCCCAGCCTATAGACAGCAGGACGCAATGCACACATAAGCTGGCATCACCCCAAACCTTCAAGGCCCTTCCAGAGTAGGGCTCCAAATCAGACAGGTCTTTCACCAGCAGTCACCTGCTGACATCCTAGCTCTGTGAATGGTTTTCTCCCTTGCCTGGCCCAATCAGGCCCCAAATTCAGAGATTTCTTCATTTCCTCTATTGTCCCCCATCCAGGTCTACCCCATCTTAGAGTCTGGGCAAACATCCTATCCTTCTCTTCCCAGTCACTACTGTGATTGCTTTCCAGCCAGCCTCCCTGCCCTTGGGGCTTTTCTCTTACTGTTTCTACCAACCACCCTCAAACTCTCTGTGATAAATTAATTGCAAACATGGCCACAATTATTATCTTCCTGTATCAACACCATTTGCAATGTGACTTTGTACCTCCTCCCATCAAGAGGCAGAATCTATTTCCCCACTCCCTGAATTGAGGCTGGCCTTGTGAATTGCTTTGGTCAATAGAATATGGTAGAAGTGACAAAGTGCCAGTTCTGAGTAGGCTTCAAGAGGCCATGTGCATTTCCACTTCTCCTGGAAATCTGTCCAACCACCACGTGAACAAAGCCAGGCTAGCCTTCTGATGGATGAGAAACCAAGAGGCCCAGGACCCCCATTGGCCCAGCCAATAGCTAGCCAAGTGCCAACCATATGATGAGGCCATCCTGAATAAAGCAGTCCCCAGCCAACTCATTAGGTGACCTAATATGCATGAGGGAACCACCATAATCAGCTAAGTAGCCCAGACCAGAAGAACCATCTAGCTGATGGATAGATTAGTGAGAAATAATCATTGTGGTATTAAGCCACTAAATTCTGGCTTACACAGCAAAAGCAAACTGATATACCATTTGTCACCTGCTCACTGACTCTCAGGAACTTCCCAGACCAAACTCCTCATCCAAGTATTCAAAGCCTTCCTAATGAAGTTGATACCTCAATTTCATTTACGACAATTTCTCCAAAGCCTGGTCTCCACAGTGTCCCCTGATATTTCCTGCTCTTTCCATCCTTGAACCTCTCACCCTTATCCCTCCACATACAACCTGAATACCATTTCGTCATCCTTTCTCCATCTCTCAAAATTATGTCCTTCCTTCAATACCTCACTATGGACTCTTCCATGTTAGTGTTTCTTGTTGTTCTAATGCCTTTTGCACTTTTAGTCTCAAACTTTGCTCTAATTTGCTGTGCTTGCCAAAGAAGCACTTAATCATATCCTTACCTTGCCTTGCTTTATTCCTCATTGGCTCATATAGTTCATTACAGACCAGGAAGAACAGATAAACTTGGCCTCATATGTCTGCACGGATCAGTCAGTAGAAGATGACTGCAGAGGCATCTGCTGGAAAGATTGCTGTGATTGATTAGTTATGTCTGCCATTGGTGCAGCCAAGAGGGCTCCCAGCATACAGGTGAATATTGGCCTTTCATGGTCTAGTACAGGGACTCTTGAACTTTTTGTCTGATGAAATGTATAAAATAAAATACATCAGATTACAAAGGAAGCCAAATATATTGAAATACTTTTATCAAAATATTTTAAAATATATAATACGTGCTTCATCTTTGATATACTATACAACAAGATCTAGTGGGGGGGGACAGTGTCTAATAACTACTGTAATTTTGAAGTATAAATGATCTTTCAAAATATTTATAACTGTACTGTGACGTGAAAATATTTGTAGCTTCTCTTGGGAACAAAGACTCAACTGTGTAATTTGTTGTCTACACCCATAAATAAAGGAAACTTTTGATTTAATTTATAGCAAAATATAGATGTAATTTTTTTCTAGCTATGTTTCATGGATCCCCTAAATTTTATCCAAGGACCCTAAATTAAGAACCCCTGCTCTAGCCTGTAATATACATAAAAGGCAGGGGCTGCTTTCAAATTGACTTATATCCCTGAGAGGGATCAAAGCTAGATATATGGTGGATTATCACCATGTATAATGTTGTAAAAGAAGACAACCCACTGTTATCATGTAGGACATATAGGGGCCTGACACCAGGCTAAGGACTGCGGTCTGGATTTCCAGTGTACCTTTTCTGCTCCATATTGTGGCTTCATCAGTTTCCTTCCCCTCATAGGAGCAAGGCCTCAGGCACCTATTAGGACACACTTCCCTTCACTCCTGGTCCAGGGAATCCCACCAGGGGATTCCTCTTTGTCTCCTAGAACCCACTGCCTTCCCCACTGTCTTGCTTGGGGCTCTCTGCCTAGCCCTGATGAACCAACATGGCAGAGCCCCTCTTTGCTCAGCAACATTTCAGGCTTGCCCTGGGCCTTGGCCCTCCCTTAGTCCCACACTCTGGAGTAAGAGAGAGCAGGTCTGCCATAGCCCTTGCACTTCTCAGGTCCCCAACCCAGGTCATTTATTATCTAGGTGTGGAATTCAACCCAATCCTTGCAGCATTCCCTTATCATTGTAAAGATGAGTGTGTCGAGCACTCTTTGTGTACCACCTCAAAAACCTTTTGGCCAAACCTCTCCCTCCAGTCAGTGCTGAGCTGACCTGTTTCAGGAAGACTTCAACCTAACCTGAGTATTCCCCAGTACAGCCGAATGAGACCTCAAGGGAGCCTGCCTGGTTCTCATGCATGATCAGTAGAGAAATATGGGGAAGTATGAGTCAGTGGGGCTTCCCTTGACCAATGGGAGGTAAGAGCCAATGGATGTATGACTCTCCCTTTTGTTCCTCAGCAGAGAGTTCTGAGACACTTTCAGAAGGCTCCTCGAAATGTCATGGTGGCATCAAGACACTCATAGCATTGACCAACCTGGTGACACATCTTGTATTGGCTCTTCTACCTTCCCTGTTGCACTCCTCCTCTCTCTCCTTCCTGCTACCTAGGATCACATCCCCAAGGAAACTATCTGCTCCCAAGACTTTGTCTCAGGTTCTACTTAGGGGGACCTGGGTTAAGACAACAGAGAACAAAGGGTCAGAGATGTTGTCACTTGTTCAAGATCATACAGCTTATAAGTGGCCAAACCTGATCTGTCTGATGAAGTAGTAAATACACATTCAATTTGGCTTGATTGATTGATTGATGTCTCTCTTAACACAGCTCTGAAGATCCCAACAGGAAGGGTGTGAGGATGTGTAAAAAAATTGTATTTAATTTTTAATTATCCAGGTTATACTAGAACACATTCTCCATGTGAAGAATTGAAAACGTTACAGATAAGTCCCTTTGGCTGTCTCCTACTCTAATTCCTAATTCCAGTACTGGCTGCTAGTAACATGAGTGGTTTCCATTTGTAAAATTTCAGGAAGCTGCACACTTATGATATGCGCACTTTTTGCATGTATGTTACCCTAGGTAGACAGCCTGTCATCATTGTTTATTCAGTCTCTTCAAGAAGCTCCGAGTCTAGAGGGGAGATGGGGAGGTAAATAAATTGGATACTAAGTGGTGACAAGACTAAACCAAAAGCCTGAACAACATCAGTAGGAACTAAAAGGAAAGTGGTCTGTCCTCTTTTAGGGGAAAGAAAAGGCTTCCCAGAATGGGTGACTGGTAGATGAGCCCCAAAAGATAGCTGGTGTTCACCGGGTGAACAGGAGGAGAAAAGAGAACAGGGAAGTGGAACAGGCAGTGCAGTCAGAGAAAACTGAGCATGGGGTGTAAAACAGTCTGACATATTAGGGGTCTTAACTATCAACATCACTGGAATCCTGGGTGTGAGGTGAGATGGCAGGAAGGAATGATGGTAGGGATAGAATAAGATACTTAAATAGTTAGTTGAGGAATCCAACTAGGGGGAATAAAGACAGAAAGGGAATTTTAAGGGAGTTTGGAAGACTGTTGTAACCTAATGACCACTCAAGAAAAGAATCCAGTAACCTAGCAACAACCTACAGTACCTTGAAGGAAGACCAGGTACATTCAAGCACCAGGCACACTCAAGCCACAAGTCTTGATAGTTAAAACACAAGACAATAAATATGGGGTCTGAATCTTGTTGCATGAAGTCAGGGAGTTAATAGTTCTGAAGAGTAGCATTTCCGCATGTAGCCAAGACAGAAACATAGGAGAAAGAGGAAAGAAACTAGGTGAAAGGGGACATTATATGGAAACTTGAAATGAATTACCATATTTTAGTCTATGTCACCACACTTCTGCTAATATACATATGATTTAAATAGTGCCATGACAGTCCTGGTTAGACCATATAGGGTCAAAGGAGGAACTAATGATGTAAGCTTTGATGTCCACCCAAGAATGAGGAAGAATGTGGTCTCCTCCTCTCCCCACTTTTTCTTTGATTACAAAAATGTAACCCTCTTTGTTCTCAGGGATGCACTCCCCTGCTAGCCCACTTGTATCTCTCACTAGCATCCTAAGCTAATAAATTCACTCTTTGCCTGTCACTTTGCCTCACGTTGAATTCTTTCTGCAGTGAGACAAAAGAACATGAGCTTCAGTAAGTCCTGACACCAGGTGAGTGGTTTCAATTAAAAGATTATGGGTTTAAGTCCTCTCCTAAATCAGGGATGATGGGTTCAAGTCCTAATCTGAACTCTGGCTGGGTTCAAGTCCCAGCCTGTGGGTTCAAGTCCCAATCTGAGTTTTGGCTGGGTTCGACTCCCATCTGAGAAGGAGTGTGGTTTCAACGATGCTGGAGAGGTTGGCATAGCTGGCATGATGAAAGTAGACCAAAACACAGGGCTTAGAGATTATCCTAAGAGTAACGGGAAGCCATTGAAGAGTTAAGTCAGAGGAGGGCATGATAGGATTGGGGATCAAGAAAGATAGTTCTGACTACAGAATAACGTGGGTTATGTTGGAGATAGAATGACCAAGACTAGGGATGGGGAGTAGGAGTGGGAAGCTATTGCATTAATTCAGGCAAGAGCAAGAGATGATGAATATCAGAACAAAGGCAGTGGCAACAAGGTTGGAGGAAAAGAGACAAAGCTAGCAATACTCAGGAGGTAAAATTAACATGGCTTGATGATGGACTGGGTGACTGAAGTGAGGGATAGGGAAGTTAAAGCCTAAGTTCTGGCCTGGGTGCCCCACCCATACCCCAGACATGGGGGGTTAGGGGACTAAATTACATCTATTAAAATTCAAAATGTGCATCCCCTCTGACCCAGCACTTATGCATCTAGCTATGTACTCAGGAATCATAAACAAGGGTATTCACAGCAAGATTGGCTAAAACACTAAAAAATTGAAAAAAAACCCTGAAATCCCATTGAGAGGACAATGACTAAATAAACCAAAACATGAATATGTGTAGTATTAAATACTAAGCATCAGTGAAAAGAATAAGGTGGAGAAAAGAAGACAAGAGAAAAGGGGTGACATGGAAGAACATCCAAAACACATCATTAAGGAGAAAAAATCAAGTTTCAACAGAGTGTGTACAGCATGACCATACTTGCATTTAATAAAGGACAGCACACAAAACTGTTTCCATATGTCCTGTACGTAAAAGCCTTTAAAAATCTGATTTTGGAGGTGGGGACTTCCCTGTCAGTCCAGTGGTTGACTCTGCTCTTCCAATGCAGGGGTTCCGTTGACTCCCGGAACATCCTGGCAGAGGTCAGACCTTGCTTTGCTTAGGCAAGTCAGCTTCACTCTTGTCTCCCCAGAGATTGACTTAGGTAGGGATGCTTCATTCTTGTCTGTCCAGAGATATTGTAGGTTTGCTTTATTGAAGAATAAGTTCCCTTCCACGGATATACTTCAGCGTTAAAGATAAAACAACCTAAAAATAACCAAAGTCTAGTCTGGGATTGATGATGGATATTGGTATAACAACCATGGGTGGAAAGCGTTCGGACCTCTCCCCCCAAACCCTGCTGGGTCAGCACAAGGAGTGGCGTTGGCGATGGCCTTCCTGGGAGGCAGACTTTCAGAGACTCTGTCCAAGGTGCTAACCCCTCATATCTCACCTAAGCAGCACTACCCCACACCAGCCCATGATGTCTTGCTGTCCTTTGCCTACCCAACTCCACCTACCCTCACAGGCCTGGTTCCATCTCACCATTTCCAAAAGCCTCTTCCAATCTCTGAGGCTGCACTGGACTCATCACATAGGCTGTGAGACTGTGGGGGCTTGGACCACAAAGTGAGCTAAATCTCTGAGGGGGCAGAGAAAGCCCAAAGGATGTTCTTATCACTTTCTTAAAGTATCCAACACCCAAATTGTGAGCTCAAGGTGGAAGACACCTAACTTGATTCTCTCTTTTCATGTGTGCTCTAGGCCACTCTGTGTCTCTTAACTGTTGCCTAGGACATGGCTGATGACGCTTATGCACCAGGGACACAAGTACAAACTGACAAAGTCCCTGCCCTTATGGAACTGACATGCTGATGGGGAAGACAAACAACAAACACGTAAACCAGTAAATAGACTGTAACAGATGTGGTAAGAGCTGTAGAGAAAAATAGAGCTGGTAAAGTTAATAGGTCTGAAGGAAAGTAAAGGAGGGAACCATGTGGAAATCTAGGGGAAGAGCTCTCTGTTCAGGGAGAACAGTCAAAGAAAAGTCCACAGGCAGGAACATCCTTGACATATTAAAGGAATAAGCACAGTGTGACTGTAAAGGAGAAAAGGAAGAGGATGATGGGAGAGAAGTAGCATGGGGAGATCATGAGGGCTTTGTTATTGCAATGTCTACATTGTAATAACTGTGGCTTTTGCTTAGAGTTGGGTGAGAGCCATGGGAGGGTTTCGGGTGAAGGCAGAACATGTTCTCACTTAGCCTCTGAAGGCTTGCTCTGGCTTCTGTGGTAAGAATCACCCAGGGGTGGGAGGTGAGGGTGGGAGAGAGAAACTAGAGTGAAGGCAGAGGAGAGGACACTGCAGTGTTCCAGGTAAAAGGTGATGGTGGTCCAGAACAGCTGGTGGCCATGGAGGAAATAAGTGGTCAGGTGTTTTGATGGCACACATGATGGGGTTACTGATGGCTGGGTTGAAAGATGTGAGCAAAGAGAGCAGTCAGGTTTCTGGCTGGAGCAACACAATGAGGTGGCGAAGACTCCAGGAGAAGCAGATTTAGGGGCATAGATGAAAAGTTCTATCTTGGGTATGAATAGTGACTGCATGGGAGAAAAAACTCATCTGTCTTTCTAGCTGAGGGAAACTTCCCCACTAATTTGGTGGGGAAGTTTCTCAGTGAAGCTGGACAGTAAATCAAAACTCTGGGGGGAAATAATGTTTGACCACAGAAAGACTTGTACATGAATGTGCACAGTTTAATTCGTAAGAACCAAAAACTAGAGACAATCCAAATGTCTATCAACAACAGAATGGATAAGCAAATTATGGCCCACTCATACAATGGAATACTACTCAGCAAGAAAAAGGAGCCAACTACTAATACATGCAGCAACCTGGATAGATCTATAGTGTATTATGCTGAGCAAAAGAAACCTTACACAAAAGAGTACAAACTTGGACTTCCCTGGCAGTCCAGTGGTTAAGACTCCACGCTCCCAATTCAGGGGGTGCGGGTTTGATCCTTGGTAGGGGAACTAAGCTTACCCCACGTGCCGCAGGGCAAGGCCTAAAACAAAAACAAAACAAAGGGTACAAACTGTACGGTTCTTTTTATATGAAGTTCAAGAATAGGCAAAATAAACTAAAATCAGAATGGTTACTTCCTCTGTAGAGGAAGATAAGATTGACCAGGGAGGCACAAAGGACCCTTCTGGAGTGATGGAAATGTTCTCTGTTTTGATCTGAGTGGTGGTTACACAAGTATATAAACAGGTTTTTTAAATTCATTGAGCTGAATCCTTAAGATATATGCATTTTCCTATGTATAAATTAAACTTCATTTTTTTAATGGCACAATGAAAAGAAAGTGTTGGAGTTGGGCTCTATTTGGAGCACCAAGTTCCTTATAACAGACCCTAAGAGGATGGAGTGGTATGGGTGCTTATCACCCTTCTTTTGGCTGCCCAACATCTGAACCCCCCTTCTTACATTTGGAGAAACTCAATATTGTGGACTTGCCTTTTCTGGTGACAAGGGAGCAGCCCAGATCCAATCCCAGTCTCTCAGTAATATTTCCCAGAACTCTGAGTCTGGGATAAGGCCACAGAAAGCTGAGACAGTTGAGAACACAGCCATAGTCAGAGACAGTGGTGCCAGCAGCAGAAAACGCCCAGCCACGTTCCTCCCATGGTCAGTCCTTCTGATCAATCCCATAAGTTACCTGTAATCTTCTAATAAATTCCTCTTCTGCTTAGGCCATTAAAAGCTATATCTGTGGTTTGAGACCAGATGTCCCCTGACAGGTAAATGCTGTGTGGAAAGAGCCCACGACTGGGTGTTAGATCTCGTGGTGTCCTAAGTCACACTGGTTCATCAGGTCCCACCAGAGGGTGATCAGCTAGCCAGAGGGAGCTTGTTCCAGGACCAGCCCAGTTCACAAGGGAAAGCTATAGGACAGAGAAAGCCCCTGGAAGGGTAGGGAAAGCTGCTGAGGGCAGCTGCCAAGCAAGCCAGCCCAGCCAGGAATTCTAGTTTTAGCTCTGTAGGTGGGAGGCTGCAGTGCACCAGACTTGCTGGACTTGCTGCCCTGGCGGGTAGGGCAGAGAAGTTTATGAGGTTGACCTGAACCCACAGAGCTGCATCCTCACAACCTAGGCTGAGCATTAGGCAGGAGCAACTTTCCAGGAATGAGGGGCCAGGTCCCTGTCTAAGGAAAGTGTCTTGGGGACAAAGCACAGCCTGGGCCTCAGGGAGTCCTCAGCAAAAGGAGGAGACTGAACCTAAGATGTGAAATGTACCTTAGAGCTCACAGGCGCACACACACACAAACCACACACGTGCGCAAGTGCACACACACAGATTAGCGTCAAAGAAGAATACAGTAAAAAGATGGGAGAGTGCCAAGGCAGTCCCACTGATATGGACGAAGCCAAATCAAGATCTGGCCATAAGGGAACCTCTGTGGAAGACTTGGTGAGGCTAGAGGCTGCTATTCTGTGTTAGGTCAGACTGAGTGTTAATTTGGGGCAAAGGAAGGAGGATTGACCCCTGAGATTTGGGTGTATCAGTTAGCTACTGCAGTGTAACAAATCCCTCCAAAGCTCAGTGGTTTACAATAATAAGTATTTATTATTGTTCATGAGTCCGGGGTCAGCTGGGCAGCTCTTGCATTGTCTGGGATCACTGTTGGGGCTACAGTCAGCTATGGGTTGAATAGGTGCCTTTGCTGATCTTGGCTGGACTCTGAGACATGTTTGGGTGAAGCTAGTGGCTAGTGTAAGATGGCCTCAGCTAGGAAGCTTGTCTCTGCTCCATGTGGTCTCTTGTCCTCCAGTAGACTAGTCTGAGCTTGTTCACATGGTCATCATGGTCATGGTGTATTCAAGGCAGCAAACAAAAACAGACAATGCCCTTTCAGGCCTAGGCTCAGAAAGGGCTCAACATCACTTCCACCACCTTTTTCTGGCCAGAGCAAGTCACAAGTCCAGACCAGAATCAAAGGGTGTGGGAACCGACTCCACCTCTCAGTAGGAGGAGGCTCTGAGATCACATCATAAAGTGTGTAGATTTAGGGAGGGGTGGAGAATTGGGGCCATTTTTACAATCACACTGCTACATAGGGCAATGGTGATCCTAGCACAGAATCTGCTAAACCCCAGGTCTTCAAGAAAATCCCTCAAGCATTCACGGGCTCCTTAGCCTCTAGCCCTTTTCTCCATAAAAGCTCCTCCCTCACTTGATCTAGACCAGAAAGAAACATGAAGACAATTTGCTGGGAGCCCTGGAGGTCTGTCCTCACCTCTGATTCTGAGTGGGGACCAGAAGGGAAGGTGGGGCAGGAAGGCCAAATGGGGGAAAAGAGTGCAAGACTAGACATGCCCTTTCTGGTGACAGGGACCCTCCAACAGAGGATGAGGAACAGGGGACAGTTTTAGCACCTCTTACCTCCTTTTCTCCCTTGCCAGATTCTCCTGAGCACCAATCTCCCACCAACCCTCCATAGACAGAATGGCTTAAACAACAATTACTTATTTCTCACAGTTCTGGAGGCTAGGAACTCCAAGATCAAGATGCTGGTAGATTTGGTGTCTTATAAGGGCCCACTTGCTGGTATGCAGAAGGCCATCTTCTTTTTGTATTATCACATAATGGAGAACAGACAGAGGAAGAAATTTCTCTTGTATCTCTTCTTATAAGGGAACCAATCATATTCATGTGGGCTTCACCATCATGACCTAATTACCTTCCAAAGACCCTACCTTCTAATACCTTTGCATAGGGGATTAGGATTTCAACGTATAAATTTTGGAGGGACAGAAGCATTCAGTCCATAACACTGTTTGTGTGAATTTGGGCAAGCTACTTAACCTCTCTGAACTTCAGAGATAATAATAGTACTTGTTTCACAGGGTTATTATGACAATTAAATTAGATCATGATTATAAAGCAATTACCAGAACACCTAGTCTATAGTAAGTATGAAATAAATGTTTACTATTTTAATCATCAGGGTTCTGGTCATTCAGTCCAGAACAGGGACTATGTATGCTATGCCCCTAGGGGTGGGGCAGGTTGGGGCAGGGTGAGGCAGCTGGAATTTTCAAGAGAACACCATACTAGGAAAGATTAGGCAGCCCTGATTTTCAATGAATAGACTCACTTGAGCTCCTTGGGATTTTCAGTCCACATGAATAGTAGATACTGCTTTTGGCATTTACCACTTCCAGCTGCCAGTACCTGTAATTTTTTTGCCTGAGAGTTTTCTCTGGCCACTTGATGCCATCTTGTCCACCTGTAAACAGGGAGTTAACATCCTACCCCAGTAGCCCTCAACTAATGACTGATGGCAGTTGGTGTATACATAACCCTGCTCCCTCACTCCTCAGATGCCATAACTCAGATTTGTGCTCTGCACTAACTCCCAGGCTTCCTCAGTAGGATTAAGCTCCAGTCACCCACAGTAATAACCTACTTTAAAATGCACCTTGCATTGGCTTCCTTCTCTTCCCTGTCTCATTTCCTGAATCTCCTACCAGAGGCCTTGGAATCACTTCTCAGTTAAGCTACTTGAACTTGAATCCTTGTTTCAGGGTCTGCTCCTGTGGGGAGGCAGTCTAAGAGTACATCTTTGGTGAGGCCAGCCTTGCCAAGCTAATGGTTATCTGGAAGGTCTACACCAAGCCTGACCTCTGCTCAGTAGCTCAAGCTGCTTGAAAATGGTAGAACCTGTAGGCTGCTCAATTACAAACCAACTCCATCCCCAGGCATTCAAGTTAGAAGAAGGCAATTTTTCTTTCCTTTAAATTCCTCTTCATATATTCAAGGACTCCTCCACGATGGCTGTCAAGGCCATCTTGTCCTGAGACCAGGGATGACACATAGGTTCCATCTCAAGTGCCACCTCCAATCAATTAACAGAAGCTACCTGGAGGCTCTATCGAGGATTAAGGTGTGCAGCTATAATTAATGATGTCTGCCTCGAGCATTTGAATGGGTAAGCAGTGGCCTTATGCCCACTGCCCTGGCTCTAGAAGCAAATTGGTGAAGCTGGCTGAATTTTTCTTTAGCATTCCTAGTCCACCAAGTCTATCTCTGTCTCTTACTGAGCTATTCCCTTCATCTGACTTGCCCCATGTCAGAGAATAACCCTGTGCACTAAGCATGGCCACCCATTTTCTGGATGAGAAAACTGAGGCTCTGAAATATTGAGTGACTTTCCCAGCATCACAAAATCTATAATGATAGAACAGAGGTTCTTAATCAGGTCTACCCGACACCATAGTTTCCACACTATATCCTTTCACATAGAAGGCAGTAGTAAAGGTCTTTAACCAAAGAGAACAGCCTAACACTCCTCTTTTTGTTAAGAGAAGTCTTCTGCCAACAGGTGCCCCATCCTTTCTTGTCTTCTCCAGCCAGATGGAGTAGAAGGCTCTTTGGGGGCCAGCATGGAGCCCATCCTCCACTGCACAGCCATCCCCAGCAATTCCTCTGCCAGGCTTTGGCTCCACCCTCTCAGGTCCAGACTCTTTCATCTCACCTATTTGTTATCCTTAAGCAGCTGTCTCTTGGAGAGTCTGGAGGCCACCTGGTAAAGCCAGAAGCAAACTTCTAACTGGAGCAGTGGTGACTGGAACAGTTCCAAACCTCCAAGTTATGGAAAAACTGATGGCAGAGGCCTTCCCAGGGTGGTGACTCAGCATTCCCACAGGCAGGGGGGCTATAAATGGAGGCCTCAGACCACAGCCTAGGCCTGGAGCCTGCTGACCAGGAGGCCGGCCTGCCTGGGTTGGCTCATACTCTCTCCCAAGGAGCAGCTCAGGATTTTGAGTCCATTGCTTTTGCTGCCTGAAAGCTGAGACTCAGCTCTTAGAAGATTTGAGGATAGGACTCCAGACCCACAGTCTCTGTCAAGTGTAGCCTTCAACTTGCCCCTGTGAAGGTACATAACTGCGCAACTTGTTGCTGGTGCTGTGTCTTATGGAAATGAGACACCAGCTAGGGGCAAGCAAGCAAGGGAGGGAGTGACAAAGCCACCAAGACCTTCCTAAAAGCTAGGTCTCTTCTCTTCTCCTCAGCTAATACCCCAGCCCCCCAAGGATGCATACACGCCTGCCAGCTTACCATCCCCAGCTATGGACAATGCAGGGGTTCAGTGGGCCAGTGCTGAAGCTAGCTAGAATTGGCTTTGAATTCCTCACTAACAGGAATTTAAACCCCATTCCCTACAATCAGAGGCTGAGATAGAGATTCCTGAGCACATGTTTTAACTGAGGAAATGATCTCAAGAGAAAGGGAGGAAGGGAAGTAGGACAGGACAGGGGAAAATGCTCAGCAAAGGATGGGGTCTCAGCTGGAGTCTAACCTCAGCCTGATCCCATGTGGAGCTCTGGGGGGCATGGTGAATGGGCCAGAGCTATCCCCCCTTGAGGTAGGTAAGCAGGACCATCTCTTATACTCCTGTGTCAATCAGTCATTGTCCACCCCTGGAGGATAGCGGGTGCGGATGGGAGAGGGGGACAAAAGTTCTCAGGAGATTCTGGACAAGGACATCAGCCACAGGCAATCACCCAGAGAAGGTCTCAGATGCAAGCTTTTAGCCACTGTACTGGCAACAGGTGGGGGAGGGGTCACTGGATGGCAAAAGAGATCCAACTGGGGTTCCAACATTGGCTATCACACTGAGTAAGATTCAGTTGACTCCTCTGTGAAACAAGCATAACACTTACCACATGGGTGAGTAATGAAGTAAGCACAAGGTTGCCAACACAAAGTAAGTCCTCAGTGGCAAGGAGCTACAATTCCTATTGCTTGGTGAAGTCATTTTAGTAAGGAGGTCAATTTTATGTGTCAGTTTGGCTGGCCTGTGGGGTGCCCAGATATTTGGACAAGCATTATTCTGAACATTTCTGTGAGGGTACTTTTGAATGAGATTAACATTCAAATCAGTGAGCTCTGAGTAAAGCAGTGGATTTGAGTAAAGTGGATTGCCTTCCATAATGTGAATGGGCCTCATTCAATTAGTTGAATAGAGAAGAAACCTTACCTTCCCTGAACAAGAGGAAATTATGCCAGCACATGGCCTTTGGACCTGAACTGCAACATCATCTCTTTTTTGGGTCTCCAGCCTGGTGGCCCATTCTGCAGATTTTGGACTTACCAGCCTCCATAACCATGGGAGCCAATATATATAATATACATATATATTTATACTTGTATTTTATATATTAAGATACACACACACACACACATACACACACGCGAGAGAGAGAGAGAGAGAGAGTGGTCCTTCGGTATCCGCAGGGGATTGGTTCCAGGATCCTCCGTGAATACAAAAACCCATGGATGCTTAAGTCCCTTATATAAAATTGTATGATGCAATGAATACAGTCAGCCCTCCATATCTGTAGGTTGCATATCTGCAGATTCAACCAACCCAGGATCAATTGGTTGAATCCTTGGATTCAAAACCTGTGGATATGGAGGGCTAACTAGATATAGCTATAAATATATAAATATATATGGATATAGATATAGATCATATTGTCTCTATTTCTAGAAACCGGACAAATGCAGATGGAAAGGAGAGCAGGAGATGGGCAGCCCAGAGCTCAATGACATTGTTCCAAGGGCATGGCCCTATGTACCACCCAACCACGCTTGTAGGAAGCTCAGACACTCCAAATTCCCACATATTCTGAGGCTGAATTTTTTGAAGTTAAGACAGAACCCTGCACTCCCAGCCTGCCTGGCATCCACTGAGTCAGCTCCCCAAGCAGCCCCTTCAGGCAGATACCTTGCTCTTCAGGTCTTTCCTACCAGTCCCCACCAGTCCTGCCTCCAGCTTCTCCATACCCCATACCTCTAGCCTAATGTGAGAGGGACATGGGTGGAGGGGTGAGTCCCTGGAACAGGGAGAGGCAGATCAAGAAGAGGCAGCACTTGCCAGAGTTCACTGCTTCCACCCACACCTGGTGATCTCACCAGGAGGCTGAGGCCCCAGGGCCATCTCAAGGGGACAAGAGGAGATGTGAGGATCCCCAAATATCCTCCCCAATTAGCTTAGGCTCCATAATGCTCCCTCCTTTCTTCCTGCAATGAGGGCTCCCAACCCTTCCATATGTTATCAGGACTGACAAATGAATTATTGTGCCCTGCCCTTGGTCTCCACAGAAAAGTTCACAACTTAGGCAAGGGGGCAATGGTGACCCCCACAGGAGGACTCACCCTAGAGCCTTGGAGAGAGTGTGGCCCTGTTGGCACCTTGATTTTGGACTTGTAGCTTCCAGAACTATGAGAGAATAAATTTCTGTTAAAGTCCCCTAATTTGTGGTACTTTGTTATGGCAGTCCTAGGAAACGAATACAGTGAATTTAGTAGATACTGCCCAACAGTTTGCCCAAATGCCAATCTCTAAATTTCTGAGAAAATTTGAAGATTAGAGTCCAGAAACTGGTGGCCACACCCAGGTACTTCCCTCCTCAAGGATCTGTCAGAGCAACCAGCTGCATTTCTCCAGGCCAATCCTCCACCTTGAAACAACCACCATTGCCCTCACCTGGAAACAAAGGCTCAGGGAGGATTACTTACTTGTCTAAGGTTACACAGCTGGCAAGTGTTGGGACCAAGATTTCAACTCAGACTGATTCTAAAGTCCAGGTTTTTGTGACAAGTAGGCTCCAAAGTGCATTCCCACCTGACGTCACATAGGCAGGCCACCAGGCAAGTTCCTCCTCAGAGCTCCACCCTTCTAGCTCACCTCACAGATGTCTCATGTTGTGAGTCAGTGCAGCTGGAGCGTTTATGAGCCCTCTAATGTACTAACTAACTGCTAAGCTGATTTTGCAAAAAAGCCACATGTGAAACACCCACCCTCATAACTACATGATTTATAAGGAAATTAGTCTACCTTTTCCTGGGGCCTTTGCCTGCCAGCCCTTCATGAGGGCTCAAAACTATCAAAAAAGTTTTAAAACACAACAGGATTACAGGTCACTGTGAAAGAATACTTATTCATTTAACAAAAGTCACGAAAAGATTTCAGAAAAACAAATATAGATCACTTAAGGGCAAAGGAACTCACACAATCTGTTATCAAAAAGGAGCACTCCAACAAACATCATTCTCCTAACAGAGAGAGAAATCAAATTCCAGTCTTGTACTAGATTACTTAACAACAAAATCCATTCACTTAATCAACTTCAATCTAAATTTAGTTAATCCTGACCATGCATGAAACTTCTTTTCCTCAGAGTTCCTTTCCACAACTTTTCATCACTTTCTATATCCGTATCAGTTTGTCCCTTATTTTTCCATTGGAAACAACCAGCTCTAAGACATTTTTTCTTTTCCCTCAATAAAATTTAATTCCATTCCCTATACCTTCTTTACTGAAAACACACATTCTAAATTTCCTACTGTATACTGAAATGCTTCATTATTATTTCTATTAGCTTTAATTACTTGTTTAAATTAGAATCCTCAACTCTTAAAAACCTTAATTTCTAATGAAAACTAAGAAATAAGCAATTATGAACTGTCTTTTACATTAGCATTCTGAATATTAGTGAACATAAATTACTAGTGACAATTTCTAAAAACATTTCAGGGTGACACCAAACATTTATTAATAGTCCTAAATACTTTAGTTTCTCTGTTCAGTAATTGCTGTCTCAGTATCTTATTTTATTTGGGAGTGACCGAGATATTCAATAAGTTTCCATCACTTAAATTAGCACAACTCTAGAACTTTGTTACCAAATATCTGGAGAGATCATTTTAAGTAAACATTTCTAAAATATAATTATTCTTAAAGAGTTTACCCAAAAGCTCTTATCTCATTTACATTTACCTTAAAGTTTCAGCATATCAAGTTATTTTCTTTGCAACAGATATAATAAGGTCTTATTTGACTTCTATTAAACCTAGATACAATAAAGTATTATACTTAATGTTGATGACTCTAAAGACATGTATATATTAATTAGATCAACAAAACTTTAATACCAGGTATCAACATAATATTGAATATTTCCTAATTCACATGAACCTGAAAGTCATTTTGGCTGGTTTCTTTTATATTTAATTTGTAACCACTTACTTTCAAATTAAATTGAGCTCTTTATAAATTCAATTTTGGTAATACTTTCCAGAGGTAGAGATATTTCATATGTATAATGTGTACACAGACATATAAACAGGCAAAACTAGAGACCTCATGGTTTCCCTTTAGAAAAAAAACTTAGTTATGAATCAGGTATTACAATATAAACTTACTTTTTTACAAAAATCAGTTGGAATACATTAAAGTTGCTTGCTCTGAAGACTAAGTGTTTACTATTTGTAAAGCTTGGCTGAGGGAGCATTCTCAGCAGTTTGAATTTTAAAACTGCCACTTTGTCATTTTCTTTTCCCTTGGTTTCAGGTTCTTCCTGATTAAGCTAATTAGGTTCAGCCTCAGGTCCCTGTGGCCTGTATTTACATTTCTGGTTTGTAGAGATTTGCAAGAGAAAGACAGTTGCTTTAAGTTCCCCAAAGGTCTGTCACCTAGATGATGTTAAAAGATTGATTTGCCCAACTATATATCAGTGAGAAGGTTTCTAACTAAACTGAAATTTACAAGTTCTACGTTCTAGAACTTTAGAGTTTAATTTATCACGCCTTCAAAATCTTGTATAGGACATTCAGCAAAGAACTTCTTTTTGAGTTTACAAGCTGAACCCAGAGCAAAATCACTAATTTTATTTTTATTAACCCCTGAATGTTAGTTCCCAGTTTTTACTTATTTGTGTGGCTCAGGTAACCCAACTGGTTTCCTTTAGTATGTTTAGTTAATACTTTCTGAGGGGCAGATCTATGTGCCTTGTCATAATACCATGCAGGGGAAGCATTCCACAGTGAAATGTGTCTATCCCACAACATAATTAAACAAAAGAGAGATAACCATCTTATATATATATATATATATACATCTTTATATACTCTAACCCAATCCTATCAACTTTTATACCTTTAGCTTTCATTAGGATCCAATCAACAAGTTCTGATCTTACAGGAGGAGTTCTAGAAGTTTTTCTTTCTTTTATTCCCTGTCCATTTTATCTATTTTTCTATAAAATGCTCTGGGAGCCCCAGAGGGAGCTTGAGCCAAGGAACTCAGACCCGTGGCCTAACTGTTGCCCCAAGTAATTGCTCGTCAGCTATCTCAGTGTAAAAAAATTTTTTCCAGCCCCTTAAATATATCTTTTTAAAACTGGGGTAAACAGTGGACTTGTTTGGCTTTAATGATGGAGACTAGTAGGGGGTCCTTTTTGGCCCATTTAATCTTAGGTAGTGTAATATCAAAACCTTGTGTTTTAATCACATATGTGTCCATTTTATTTATCCCATTTTAAATATCCATCTGAAGATTTCTTTATTCATTTGAGATAACTCCTTTTTAAAATTTCTACCTTGTTCCAACAAGTATCTAGACATTCCTTACAGGTTTTTTTTCCTGTTAACATTATTCTAATGTTTTTATTAGCATCTGTAAAACCCACTGAGGGGAAGCAAAGACCACAAATAAATCTTCCCAAACCAATTTTTCTTACTTGTTTTAAAGAAAAGAAGTTCTTAGGTTAACCATTATATATATTTCTTTTTTCTGCCTTTGATTTTTTAATATAGGTACCAATAAAACAGCTGTTTATAATGAGAGCTCTCTAAAAATTTACTATTTAGAAGTTTCTCCAATTTAAAGGAGCCATTATTTGGCTTTTAATGATATATATATATATTGGACGCGCAGGCCCAGCGGCCATGGCTCACGGGCCCAGCCGCTCCGCGGCATGTGGGATCTTCCCAGACCGAAGCACGAACCCGCGTCCCCTGCATCGGCAGGCGGACCCTCAACCACTGCGCCACCAGGGAAGCCCAATGAGATATATATTAAACCATTAAGACACAAGCGGATTTCCCATAAGAGAATAGGGGAGGATGTCACCTAAATAAAAGATACAGAAGGTTTACTCCCAAAAATAGTATGGCAGAGATCAAGTTTTCAAAACACATACACACACACACACACACACACGCACACACAAAAAAATGCCCTAAGAAGATCAGGTAGAACATTTACTTCTCAAAGACACAGGAAGAGAAATGCAAGTTCTCCCTAGAAGGCCTTTGTTTAAAGTCAGAATTCTGAAAAGATATTCTTATCAAGCTGGCTTTTTAAACTTAACTGTGTATACAGTAAAAGAGCCCCCTCATTTTTAGGACGAGATTTCCTTTAATTCCAAATTAAGTACTTGTAAATTTTTTACATTCATAAACCTTACTGGGGTATTAGTTGGGGGCTGGCAATATGTCGTTCCTTTTTCTTCTGTTTTGAAAGCTTTTATTCCCCCATTCAAAGGTCAGTTTGTCAAAATAATATCGCTAGTGTAGACAATTCAAGGAAAAACGACAGGCCAGCTTCCCCTTAATTACCCAGTCCAATACTACTCAGTCTTTTAAGTGAGCAAAGTCTTCCCAGTCCTTCAGCTGAAGATAAACAACTCAGTGTCTAAACTGAGCCCCAGTGTTTTTCAACTGGGCTCCCCAAATATCTTTCAATTAGGGGGGATCACTCCCCAATATCTTTCAACTGGGGAGCCAGGTACCTGTTAGACACTGCCATATAAAACTCAGGATCATCAACCAAAACTTGGGAGATCTGAGAACCAGGAGAGACTCACCAATTCATCTGGACTCTCTGAGGAGGCAGGTGGGCATAAGAGACCTCTGCTGGTACCAAGGCTCTGGATCCTCGTTGAGTTCAGGCAAAGAAGAGAAGTCTGCTCTCAGCCCTTCGTGGTCTCCATAACTATCGACTAAAAACAAATGCACAACATAAAAGTTGAGAGTTATGTTTTATTCAGGGTACATTCTTAGGACTTCAAGGCTGGGAGACATCCTCTCAGAAAAGTTCTGAGAAAACTGTTCCAAAGAGGAACAGAACAAAAGGTTACTCTTTCATTTTTGTTTTGTTTGTTTTTTGAGAATAATTTACTTTCTGTAATCAAACCCATGTGGATAAGACCTTACATACTTAATATTGTACGTTACCCTTGTACAAAAGGAAAAAATTATGTTTATCATTTCTAGACCAATATGGCTATTAATTTCTGTACAATGCCAACCCAACATGGTACAACTGGGATATTTTTCCAAAGTTGACAGCACAGCTAAAGTTTCCAAAAATTCAAATTATATCTAGATATATAGATTTATTTATTCACATAAAAAGACCAATAACAGTATGTTACGCAGCAGTAGCAGCAACAGCCTTTCCAGGTTCTGCAGTCATCTAAACAAAATTATAGAGACATCCAGCACACTCCATTAAAAAAAAAAAAAAAAAGTAAAAAACAGAACTCCAGAAAACAGCAAAGTTCTGTTACTGTTGTGTTCTAAAATAATGTCATTAAAAACAGCTGTGGTAAAGCACAGTCAATACTATGTATCATAAAGCAGGTATAAGATATTTTATTAATACGTTCACAGAGGTATAATATAGTACTGTTTTCCATCTATAATACTAGAGGATACAATTTAAAAGGCGTTATTTGAGACTTGATTCCACTTTTCCATCAGAGGGCCCAAAGGATGGTTAATGACCCAGCTCTGGCTACTATTAATAAAAGAAAACTACATATCTCAAGTTAAGGAATTTAGCACTTTTCTATGTGTGGGAAGATGCCAGAGTCTGGGCTCACTGAAGTCATTCCTTTGATATGACTTCAGCTATCTGGGGCCAGTATCCTGTGTTTTCTCATCCTGAGTTTCCTCAGGCTGCACCTTCGGTGGTGGCTACAGTCTGATGGCTGCTAGATGGTTGGCATTCCTTGTTTACATCCTGAACTCCCTCAGGGCTCACCGTTGAGGGTGGCTGCAATCACTGATGACTGCGACATTCTTTGTTTTCTGATATGGTGGTAATATTTTATTTCTCACTGTCCACCCCCCCCCCCTTTAACAATCTCTTCCTCTGGCTTTCAGGGTGACGGCTCCTCATTTTTTTTATTCTCTCTGACCTCTGTCTCCTTCACTGCTTCTTCCTTCCCTTCCTGTGCATCCCAGGAGTGTTCCTCATGTTCCAGGCATGTCACTAGGGACATTGCAATGAGCAAGACCACATAGTCCCTGCTTCCTCCAGTCTATAATTGAGTCTTCCATCTTCTTCCTAGTGCCTAAATGCTGGTGCTCCTTGAGGCCCAGTCTGCAGCACTCTACTTTTCCTCTTTCTGCAAGACTCTCCCACATGCAAATGTTTCTCTAGGGTATATGACTGGATGTGGGAGTACTGGGTCATAGGGCACATGTGTCTTCCACTCTGTAAGACATTATCAAATTGCTCTCCCAAGTCTTATACCAATGTGCATTCCCTCAAGCCGAGAGTAAGATTATCTGCTATATTACATCCTTTTTTTGTGGATGCTGTTGGTGCCTCACACAGATCCCCTTTACTGATGGATACACCCTAGCCCAGCTTCTGTGTGTGTTGGCTGCTAATGGATCCCAGATGTCCCTTTGCTGGAGAATTGCCCTTGGCAATGGGAGTCTCACATCTTGTAAGCCCTGCACAATTCCAGGCCCAGTAGGCCTCTATTCATCTTTGTTTTTTGAATTGGGTCAAAGACAGAAAGAAAAGATGGAAGCAAGAGAAGGAAGTCACTGTCACTGTCTCCTCCAGCCTTGGTCCTCTCAAACTCCAGGATAAAGGAAGACATGGGAAGAGGAAAAGGAGGAAGAAAATAGGAAAGGACTCCAAGGGGGAGGAGAGTGAGGAACGTCTGCTTAAAGCTGCTCCCCAGGCCAGATGGGCTGGAGGGTGGAAGCTGGGCAATGCTCCACTTGCAGGTACCAAGGATACTGAAAACTCCATATCATCTCCTTCCAAGAAAAGCCTTTTCTGCCTCTGTCATCCACTCCTCCACTCCCTCATACATACACTTGTCTTTCTCTTTCTTTTGTATCTAATTCCCTGAGTCCATTCACTCACAGTTTCACTCACAGTCCATTTGCTCACAGTTTCTGTCTCCAGTGCAGAGAACATTGCTTAGTGCCTAGCAGCCGCTCAATATTTGTTACATGAATTCGTGAATGAATCTCATGTGATATGCACAGAAGATTTTTAATAGGGAACAAATTTTTTATAGCAGTTGCAAATGTATAAGTCTTCCTCAACCTGTTACTAAATCCTACACTTACTCATCACACACAGACACTTCCAAATATGAAACCACAGCCCTATTTCCCATAACAAACCTAGTTTCTCTTTCTTTTTCCCCTCCCTGGTCTCAGAGCCCTGCCTCTTCCTCTCTCTCTGCAACTATGGACACATGGGGTAGGCTCCACCCACCATCTGATCTGCCTGGAGCCACAGATCACACGCCCTTCCTCTATTTTTACCTCTTGTGCACCTTCTTGATGGCCTTTAAAACTTCTTTCTGTACAAGGGCTGCTCATGTCCCAGGCCTGAGCCCCGCCTCTGCCAAAACCTCCCCTGGCTATGCAGGTCCTGGTGGACCTAAGCATGCCCCCCACCAAAGCCTCCACAGGCCGCCCCTGACAGGGCCTCCTCTGACCACGTGGGTCCAGGTGGGAGGGGAACCACCCCCCCTCCAATGCCTCCTCCAGCTTCACTAGCCCCTGCGGGGCATACCCATGGAGACCTGTGCTCTGGGCCAGCTTCAGGAGCAGACACTGGTGAAAGTAACACACACAGGGTGGGGGCTGGTGCAGCAGGTCCAGAGACCTACCTAGTGTCCCTAGAGGGGCTCCTGGGGAGGCAGGGATGCATGTAGCTCACCATGGGGGCAAGGACACAGATAGCAGAGGCACCAGGGAATTTTTTTTTTAATATTTAATTTTTATTAAAAACTTTTTTTGTACTGTTGTGTTTTGTTTTGTTGTTTCATTTTTATTTTTCTAATATACTTTTTATTTTTCTAATTTTTATTTTCTATTCTTTGTTATTATCTGCTCTTTTTTGTTTGTTGTCTGTTTTTTGGTTTTGTTTTTGTTTTGTTTTCTGTTGGTTCATTCTTTTGCTATTTTCATATTGTTTTGTTTTCTTGTGTTCTTTATTTTGTTTCATTTTGGTTTTATCTTCTTTTTTATTTCTTTTGTATTTGTTTTTGTCATTTTTGTGTGTTTCCCTTTTGTTCTTTTAGTTTTTCTTTTACTTTGTTTTTTGATTTTGTTTTATTTTTGTTTTCTGTTTAGGTTAGTTTTGTTTTTATTTTTGGTTTTGGTTTCTGGGCTATCTTGTTTATTTGGGTGTCTCCTGGTTTTTTTGCTTTCCTTGTGGTTTTTGTTGTTGTCATTGTTGTCATTTGCTTGTTGGTTTGTTTTTTGTTTGCCTGGATTTGTTTTTATTATTTGTCTTGGGCTTTGTCTTTTATTTTTTTGTTTTTGCCATGCTGCACAGCTTGTGGGGCCTTGGTCTCCAGGCCAGGGGTCAGGCCTGAGCCCCTGTGGTTAGAGAGCCGAGTCCAAGCTTCTGGACTAATAGAGAACTTCAGGCCCCAGGGAATAATAATCAGTGTGAACTCTCCTGGAGGTCCTCATCTAGGCACAAAGACCTGGCTCCACCCAACTGCCGGCAAACTCCAGTGCTAGATGCCTCATACCAAACAACCAGCAAGACAGGACCAAAGCCCCACACATTAACAAAAAATGGGAGGACAAAAAATTATGTTACAGAAGAAGGAGCAAGGTAAAAACCTACCAAACCAAATAAATGAAGAGGAAATAGGCAATATATCAGAAAAGAATTCAGAATAATTATAGTAAAGATGATCCAAAATCTCAGAAATAGAATGGAGGCATGGATGGAGAAAATACAAGAAATGTTTAAAAAGGACTCTAGAACTAAAGAATAAACAAACAGTGATGAACAACACAGTAACTGAAAGGAAAAATACACTGGAAGGAATCAATAGTAGAATAACTGAGGCAGAAGAACGAATAAGTGAGCTGGAAGACAGAATTGTGGAAATAACTGTCAAGGAGCAGAATAAAGAAAAAAGAATGAAAAGAAATGAGGACAGTCTCAGAGACGTCTAGGACAATATTAAATACACCAACATTTGAATTATAGGGGTCCCAGAAGAAGAAGAGAAAGAGAAAGGGTCTGAGAAAGTATTTGAAGAGATTATAGTCAAAAGCTTCCCTAACATGGAAAAGGAAATAACCACCCAAGTCCAGGAAGAACAGAGAGTGCCATACAGGATAAACCCAGGGAGAAACATGACAAGACACATATTAATCAAACTAACAAAACTTAAATTCAAAGAAAAAATATTAAAAGCAACAAGGGAAAAGCAAGAAATAACATACAAGGGAATCCCCATAAGGTTATCAGCTGATTTTTCAGCAGAAACTCGGCAGGCCAGAAGGGAGTGGCAGGATATATTTAAAGTGATGAAAGGGGAAAACCTACAACCAAGATTACTCTACCCAGCAAGGATCTCATTCAGATTCAACAAGGTAATAAAAAGCTTTACAGACAAGCAAAAGCTAAGAGAATTCAGCACCACCATTCCAGCTTTACAACAAATGCTAAAGGAACTTCTCTAGGTGGGAAACACAGAAGAAGCAAAAGACCCACAAAAACAAACCAAAAACAATTAAGAAAATGGTAATAGGAACATACATATCGATAATTACCTTAAATGTTGATGGACTGGATGTTCCAACCAAGAGAAACAGACTGGCTCAATGGATACAAAAGCAAGACCCATATACATGCTGTCTACAAGAGACCCACTTCAGACCTAGGGACACATACAGTCTGAAAGTGAGGGGATGAAAAAAGTTATTCTTTCCAAAGAAAGCTGGAGTAGCAATACTCATATCAGACAAAATAGACTTTAAAATAAAGACTGTTACAAAAGACAAGGAAGGACACTACATAATGATCAAGGGATCAACCCAAGAAGAAGATATAGCAAGAATAAATATTTATACACCCAAAATAGGAGCACCTCAAAACATAAGGCAAATGCTAACAGCCATAAAAGGGGAAATCGACAGTAACACAATAATAGTGGGGGCCTTTAACACTCCACTTACACCAATGGACAGATCATCCACACAGAAAATTAATAAGGAAATCACAAGCTTTAAATGATACAATAGACCAGATAATCTTAATAGATATTTATAAGACATTCCATCCGAAAGCAGCAGAATACACTTTCTTCTCAAGTGCACGTGGAACATTCTCCAGGATAGATCAAATTGTGGGTCACAAATAAATCCTTGGTAAATTTAACAAAACTGAAATCGTATCAAGCATCTTTTCTGACCACAATGCTATTATATTAGAAATCAATTACAGGAAAAAACTGTAACCCCCCCCCAAAAAAAATCACACAAACACATGGAGGCTAAACAATATGCTACTAAATAATGAAGAGATCACTGAGGAAATCAAAAAATATATAGAAACAAATGACAACAAAAACACAACAACCTAAAACCTGTGGGATGCAGCAAAAGCAGTTCTAAGAGGGAAGTTTACAGTAATATAATCCTACCTCAAGAAACAACAAAAATCACAAATAAACAACCTAACTTTATACCTAAAGTAACTAGAGAAAGAAGAACAAGCAAAACCCAAAGTTAGTAGAAGGAAAGAAATTATAAAAATCAGAGCAGAAATAAATGAAATAGAGATGAAGAAAACAATAGCAAAGATCAATGAAACTAAAAGCTGGTTCTTTGAGAAGATAAACAAAATTGATAAACCTTTAACCAGACTCATCAAGAGAAAAAGGGAGAGGACTCAAATCAATAAAATTAGAAATGAAAAAGGAGAAATAACTGACACCACAGAAATACAAAAGATCATAAGAGACTACTGCAAGCAACTATATGCCAATGAAATGGACAAATTCTTAGAAAAGTACAACCTTCCAAGACTGAACCAGGAAGAAATAGAAAATATAAACATACCAATCACAAGTAATGAAATTGAAACTGTGATTAAAAATCTTCCAACAAGCAAACGTCCAGGACCAGATGGCTTCACAGGAGAATTCTATCAAACATGTAGAGAAGAGCTAACACCCATCTTTCTCAAACTCTTCCAAAAAATTACAGAGGAAGGAACACTCCCAATCTCATTCTATGAGGCCACCATCACCCTGATACCAAAACCAGACAAAGATATCACACAAAAAAGAAAATTACAGACCAATATCACTGATGAAAATAGATGCAAAAATTCTCAACAAAATACTAGCAAACAGACCCCAACAACACATTAAAAGGATCATACACCATGATCAAGTGGGATTTATCCCAGGGATGCAAGGATTTTTTAATATATGCAAATCAATCAATGTGATAAACCGTATTAACAAATTGAAGAATAAAAACTATATGGTCATCTCAATAGATGCAGAAAAAGCTTTTAACAAAATTCAGCACCCATTTATAATACAAAATCTCCAGAAAGTGGACATAGAGGGAACCTACCTCAACATAATAAAGGCTATATATGACAAACCCACAGCAAACATCATTCTCAATGGTGAAAAACTGAAAGCATTTTCTCTAAGATCAGGAACAAGATAAGGATGTCCATCCTCACCACTATTATTCAACATAGTTTTGGATGTCCTAGCCACAGCAATAAGAGAAGAAAAATAAATAAAAGGGAATCCAAATTGGAAAAGAAGAAGTAAAACTGTCACTGTTTGCAGATGACATGATACTATACATAGAAAATCCTAAAGATGCCATCAGAAGACTACTCGTGTTAATCAATGAATTTGGTAAATTTGCAGCAAACAAAATTAATGCAAAGAAACAACGAAAGATCAGAAAGAGAAATTAAGGAAACAATCCCATTTACCATTGCAACAAAAGAATAAACTATCTAGGAATAAACCTACCAAAGGAGGCAAAAGACCTGTACTCAGAAAACAATAGTAAATGGATGAAAGAAATTGAAGATGCACAAACAGATAGAAATATATAATGTCTTCTTGGATTGGAAGAATCAGTATTGTTAAAATGACCATACTACCCAAAGCAATCTACAGACTCAATGCAATCCCTATCAAATTACCAGTGGCATTTTTTACAGAACTGGAACAAAAAGTTTGTTTGGAAACACAAAAGACCTCGAATAGCCAAAGCAATCCTGAGGAAGAAAAATGGAGCGTGAGAAATCAGGCTCCCTGACTTCAGACTATAGTACAAAGCTTCAGTAATCAAGACAGTATGGTACTGGCACAAAAACAGAAATACAGATCAATGGAACAGGATAGAAAGCCCAGAGATAGAAAATTCACACGCCTATGGTCTCCTAATCTACAACAAAGGAGGCAAGAATATACAATGAAGAAGAGACAGTCTCTTCAATAAGTGGTGCTGGGAAAACTGGACAGCCACATGTGAAAGAATGAAAATAGAACATTCCCTAACACCATACACAAAAATATACTCAAAATGGATTAAAGACCTAAATGTAAGATGGGACACTATAAAACTCTTAGAGCAAAATATAGGCAGAAGACTCTTTGACATAAATCACAGCAAATCTTTTATTTCTTTTTTTTTTTAATTTAGTTTTGGCTGTGTTGGGTCTTCATTGCTGCGCACAGGCTTTCTCAAGTTGAGGCGAGAAGGGGCTACTCTTCATTGTGGTGCACGGGCTTCTCACTGTGGTGGCTTCTCTTGTTGCGGAGCACAGGTTCTAGGCATGCAGGCTTTAGTAGTTGTGGCATGTGGGCTCAGTAGTCGTGGCTTGGGGGCTCTAGAGTGCAGGCTCAGTAGTTGTGGTGCACAGGCTCAGTAGTAGTGGTGCACGGGCTTAGCTGCTCCACGGCATGTGGGATCTTCCCGGACCAGGGCTTGAACCTGTATCCCCTGCAATGGCAGGCGGATTCTTAACAACTGTGCCACCAGGGAAGCCCAGCAAGTTCTTTTTTTTTTTTAAGATCTTTTTTGGTTCACCTCCTAGAGTAATGAAAATAAAAACAAAAATAAACAAATGGGACCTAATTAAACTTAAAAGCTTTTACACAGCAAAGGAAACCATAACAAGACAAAAAGACAACCCTCAGAATGGGAGAAAATATTTGCAAATGAGCAAGTGACAAGGGATTAATCTCCAAAATATACAAACAGCTCATGCAGCTCAATATGAAAAAAAACAAACAACCCAATTTAAAATGGGCAGAAGACCTAAATAGACATTTCTCCAAAGAAGACATACAGATGGCCAAAAAGCACATGAAAAGATGCTCAACATCATTAGTTATTAGAGAAATGCAAATCAAAACTACAATGAGGTATTACCTCACACTGGTCAGAATGGCCATAATCAAAAACTCTACAAACAATAAATGCTAGAGAGGATGTAGAGAAAAGGGAACCCTCTTACAATGTTGGTGGGAATTTAAATTGATACAGCCACTATGGAGAACAGTATGGAGGTTCCTTTAAAAACTAAAAATAGAACTACCATATGACCCAGCAATCCCATTCCTGGGCATATATCTGGAGAAAATCATAATTCCATAAGATACATGCACCCCATTGTTCATTTCAGCACTATTTACAATAGCCAGGACATGGAAGCAACCCAAATGTCCATCAACAGAGGAATGGATGAAGAAGATGTGGTACATATATACAATGGAATATTACTCAGCCATAAAAGGAAATAAATTGTGCCATTTGCAGAGACGTGGATGGACCTAGAAACTATCTTACAGAGTGAAGTAAGTCAGAAAGAGAAAAACAAATATCATACATTAATGCTTAGATGTGGAATCCAGAAAAATTGTACAGATGAACCTATATGCAAAGCAGAAATAGAGACACAGATGTATGTAGAGAACAAACGTATGGAGACCAAGGCAGGAAAGGTGGGGTGGGATGAATTGGGAGGTTGGGATTGACATATATACACTACTATGTATAAAACAGATAGCAAATGAGAATAGACTGTATAGTACAGGGAACACTTCAGTGCTCTTTGGTGAACTAAATGGGAAGGAAATCCGAAAAAGAAGGGATATATGTATAACATATAGCTGATTCACTTCACTGTACAGCAAAAACTAACACAACATAATAAGGCAACTATACCCGAATTAAAAAACAACAATGACAACAAAAAACTTCTCTCTGTAAAATCCACTGATTTCACCTCTCTGCAGCCTTACCTCAGACAGGGCCAGTTCCTCAGAAGTAGACCCACCCTACCTATTTCCTTCTTACAGTTCCTCTTGTTCCTTCCAGACCCTATCACTATTTCACTCGGCTCACTTCCTCCACCTCACTCCCCTAAGGCACACACACACACACACACACTCTCTCTCTCTCTCTCTCTCTCTCTCTCCTCTCTCTCTCTGTATATATATAATATATATACATATTATTTATTTATTTATATACTGATAATTTGTTGATAATATACATTACATATAAATTGTATAAATATATATTATATGTTTATACATATAAAACAACAGAAATATGTCTTCCTCTATGTATCTCTCCATTTTATATCATAACCCTTTTTGCCGACTTCCCCTCCCTCACAGTGCTTTCTCTGCACTGTGCTTTCTCTGCACTGTGCATTCTCTCACACACTCTTTATTCTGGACCCTTAACCATATATGCTGTGATAGGCAGAATAATAGCTCCCCAAGAAATCTACGTCCTAATCTGAACCTGGGAATATGTTACCTTATATGGCATAAAGGTCTTTGTGATGTAATTAAATTAAGGAACTTGAGATGAGAGTATTCTGGATTATCCAGGTGAATCCAATGTAATCACAAGCGTCCTTACAAAGGAAGAAGGGAGGCAGGAGAGTCAGAGAAGGTGATGTAATGGTGGAAACAGAGGAGAGAAAGAGAAAGAAATATTAAGGTATTACACTGCTAACTTTGAAGATGGAGAAAGGGGCCACAAATCAAGGAATACAGGAAGCCTCAAGAGGTTGAAAAAGGCAAGGAAATAGATCCTCTCCTAGTCAGTGGCTCTGAAATGATCACAGAGCTGCCAATACCTTGATTTTAGTGCAGTGAAACACATTTTGAACTTCTGACCTCCAGAACTGCAAGATAACAAATTTGTATTGTTTTAAGCTACTTTGTTACAGCAGCAATGTGAAACTAATATAAGCATCAATTTGTACAACTCCAGTAATTGTATAGTACACCACCTGAGTAGCTGTTCCTGGCAGCCCATGCATAATGTCTTTGCTAGTTGCAATCTCTCTGTGACTGAAGGATATTGGTGCCCTTCAGCCATTTGCCTTAGATGAGGTTCTTCCAGAAGCAGACTCTCAAACAAGGAATTAGGTTCAAGTAGTTTAATTGAGAGGTGATGCCAGGAAACATTAACAGGGGAGTGGGAAAATGCGATAGGGTAGGGAAGGCAGCCAATAAAGGTGCATTATCAATAAGCTACCAGTGGGCAATTAGGGCTCAATCCCACAAAGGAACTCTGGGAGCCAATGTAGAACATGCCACAGTGTTACTCCTCCCCTCCAACCCCTGCCAGATAAGAAAGGGAACTGGGATGTCTATGCACCTACTCCTCTCAGTCATTGATTGAGGGCCACATAGGAATGGTGGGAGGGTGTTCTGGTCTCTGGCCAGCACAAACAGAACTACCTTCATGCTTTGGAGAAAGCCCTCAGGCAAAGAGATGTGGATTCTAGCCACAGAGCAGACTGAAGTAGTGAGTCCCGAGCAGTGAGGTGAGTGTATGTCCAGTCAGCAGTGGAGTGAGTACATGCCACTCAGAAAGGAGACACCCCCATATCCTTGGCTTCCATACCTCTCCTGAACTAGAGTGTAAAGAGCATGGGCTCTGGGTTCTAATCCAGGCATCTCTGTGGGACTCTGTATACTGTCTCTCAAAGTGGGGTTACCTGGTGTTTTATCATAATTAGATTGAGGTGAGAAGCAATAGTGTACCCTTCACGTCAGGGGGTATGTAATGTCAATATTGTTATTACTAGTGACCTTAATAACCTTGATCCCTTGGTTAAAGTGGTGTCAGCCAGAATTCTCCATTTATATATTTTTCCTTTATAATTAATAAATATGCTGAGAAGATATTTTCAGATTTTGTTTCTCATCAAATTTTCTTCCACTAACTTTAGCAACCACCAATGGATCTTGCCTGCAACTGTTATCACTGTAGGGTTGGCCTAGTGGTGATTTTCTATTTCCTTCATTTTTAGACCTAGTTTTAAATTCTTTCACACTTCAGTTTCCTCATCTGTAAATGGGGTTAATAATTTTCCTGCTAGAGACAAAGAGCAACATTACATAAGAATAAAAGGATCAAAAAAAAAAAAAGAAAAGAGAAGAAAAAAAGACCCATCCACAAGGAAAGCACAAGGATCCTAAATGTGTACATGCGAAAGAGTCTCAAAACATATGAGGCAAAAGCTGATAGAGTTGAAAGGAGAAAAAGGCAAACCCACAATTATAAGTGGAGACTTCCACCCCATTCTCAGCAGATGATTAAACCATTAGAGAATGAATAAGGATGCAGAAAAACTCAACAACACCATCAACCAAAAGGATATAATTGGCATATAAAAAATACTGCAACCAGTAATAACAGCACATACATTCTTTTCAAGAATTCATAGAATATTCACCAAGATAAACCATATCCTGGGCCATAAAACAAACCTCAACTAATTTAAAATGATTGAAATCATACATACAAAATATGACAATAGGATAGACACATAGATCAATGGAACAGAATAGAAAACCCAGAAATACATCACACACAAATATGCCTAACTGATTTCTTACAAAGGTGCAAAAGCAATTCAACAGAAGGAGGATAGCCTTCTCTACAAATGGTTCTGGAACAATTGGACATCTAAAGGCAAAAAACAAAACAAAACAAAACCTTCAATCTAAATATCACATCTTATACACAAATTAACTCAAAATGAGTCATGAGTCATGGACTTAAATGTAAAATAAAATTTTTAGGAAAAAACTTAGGAGAAAATCTCAGGATCTAAGGCTAGGTAAAGAGTTCTTAAATTTGACATCAAAAGCACAATCCATAAAAGAAAAATTTTGATAAACTGGACTTCATCAAAATTAAAAACGTTTTGAAAGACACTTTAAGAGGATGAAAAGAAAAGCCACAGACTGGGAGAAAATACTTTCAAATCACATATCCAATAAAAGACTACTATCTAGAATATATAAAGAACTCTCAAAACTCAACAGTAAAAACAAAACAAAAACAAAGAAAACCCCACAAAATCCAATTAGAAAATGAACAAAAAATCTGACCAAACAGTTCACCAAAGAAGATATACAGATGGCAAATAAGTAAATGAAAAAAATATTCAATATCATTAGCCATTAGGAAAATGCAAAGTAAAACTACAATGAGATATCACTACACACCTACCAGAATGGCTAAAATTAAAAGTTGTGACAACACCAAATGCTGACAAGAATACAGAGAATCTGAATCACTCATACATTACTGGTGGGAATGTAAAATGGTACAGCTACTCTGGAAAACAATTTGGCAACTTCCATATGACTCAGCAATTGCACGCTTGGACATTTATCCCAGAGAAATTATATTCACACAAAAAAACCTGTAAACAAATGTTCATCACTATTGTATTGTTTTGACTACTCATAATAGTCAAAACTGGAAACAATTTGAATGTCCTTTAATGAGCAAATGGTTAAATAAACTGTGGAACATCCATGCCATGGAATAGTACTCAGTAATAAAAGGGAACAAATTATTGATACACACAACTTGGATGAATCTCCAGGGAATATGCTGTGTAAATAAACCTCAAAGTTTACATATTGTATGATTTCATTACATAACACACTGGAAATGACAAAAGTACACATATGGAGAATCTGTTAGTAGTTGCTGAGAGTTAGGGATAGCTTGGGGGGAGTGAGGTGGAAGGAATGTAGGTGTGGCTATAAAAGGACAGCATAAGGGAGCTTTGTGATCACATAGTTTTGTAATCTCAAGTATGGCAGTGATTATAAGAATCTACATCTGTGATAAATTGCATAAAACTAAATACATACATACACACAAACGCTTATAAACAGAAAACTGAGTAATATTGGTATATCATATTAATGTCAATAGTTATGCAATATGTAACCATTGGGAGAAAACGGGTGAAGGATACAAGGATTTTTCTGTATTATTACTTACAGATTCATGTGAACCTACAATTATCTCAAAATTAAAAGTCCACTAGAAAGAAACCTAGAGGAATACATGTGTAGACAATATAACATGTTAGAGAGAATGCATTTGACTTGAGAGCAAGCACTCACTCATACATACCTACACCAGAATAAATCCCCAAACTGGTAGTGAGAATTACATGATGGTGAGTGTCTGAAAAAAGGGACTCTATATCTTGTTTTCTTTCCTCAGTGAAACCCAGATCAGTGTGGGAAATCCAAGTGCAGAGAGAACCCTGGGTAGAGCTCAGGGTGGCAGTAAGACCTCCCAATAGAGTTGGCTGTGTGCACATGGCAGGTTGAGCCAGCCCTGTGAGGGCTCCCAAGAGCCATCAAAGTATGGAAGTAATAGAATGAGTTGTGTACATTTTTTAATAGCCCAGAAAGTCTGGAGAACCCACCAAGTCCCCTTGGCCCATCACAGAACATTAGAATATCCCGTGGATCAATAGGGGCACAGGAGTTGGCTGAGAGACACCTAGGCCCCAGGGAACCATTCAGTCAACGATGAGGGTTAGGCCAGCAAGGGCTCGTGTGAACTGACCAGCAAAGACAAGGTTGAAAGAGCATATCTTGTATGATGCTGACGTGGACAGTGATGATACAGACCAAAAGCCACCTGCCAACACTTTGGATTTCTGAAAGCATCCTGGAAACTTGGGCAACAACTGACTGAGATTAAGGTGACACCAACACAAAATGAAGATTGCAGTAGAAATTGAGTTCGATTTAGGTTGTGGAAATTGAAAGATATTCTTGCACATCTGCATTTTTCTGTCGAGATGCACATCCATTACACCAATAATTTGCTAGAAGAAAACAGCTAAGCGTTCTAAGTAAATAATAAAAGCCAATTTTACCAACTGTCCAGAGAAAAGTCCCTAATGTTCACATCAGGGCATTGACTCTAATGGAGGAGAGGGTAGGTGGCTTGGGTGAGATTTAGCAGTGGGAACATAGCCCTATTTTGGGGGGGTGTCCATCAGTATAGTCTTACCTCTCAGAGGCCCTCTTCTACTCTCAAGGCAAAAGGTTCCCATCCTTAGAATTCTTCCAATGGGACCCTAGGTTCATTGTCCTGTCTTCTCAGGTTCCCACTTCAGAATCCCCCAAGGCTCCTTCTCTGAAATTGTTTTGTGGTATGTGAGAGCTTCACTCTTTCATTGGAGGTGGCAGGGTGTAGTTGATGCTGTCGGCACCCCACACATCCCCTTGGCACTCACCTCTACACACCAAATGCTGCTTACTATGAGCACCTATAACTGCCTATATTCTGCCTTAGGGCTTTTTTTTTTTTCTCTCCGCAGGAACATGTTTGGTCCATGTACCAGGCAAGCCACAAGTGCTGGAGAATTAAGGCTTCTAGCAACCCTCAATCAATGATGAACAGGGAGTTGGTGGATAAATATCCCAACTTCTTCACCCCTTGGGCCAGACATCTCTGCAGTGTGTGTTCTGCACTGGATTCCAAAGTCCCAAGAGGTTAGAATTTGTTGCCCACAGTGATATCTCACTTGAAAAAACACACCCTGTATTGGCTTCCTCCCCTTCCCTATATCACTTCTTCATTCACCTAACTGGTACTTTCTGGGATCACTTCCCACACTTCTTGCATTTGAATTCTTGTCTCAGAGTCTGCTTTGGGGAAGAACTAAAAACAATATCAGTGGTAAGTGCTGGTCAGTATGTCAAACCAAATGTGTTGTGTTAAATAAAGGAAGCCAGACTCAAAAGGCTTCATACTGTATGATTCCATTTATACGACATTCCAGAAAAGGTAGAACTGTAAGGATAGATAATAGATCAGTGGTTTCAAGGGATTGAAAGGAGGGGGTTGACTACAGAAGGGTAGCATGAGAACATTTTTTAGTGTGATGGAACTATTCTGCAGCATAATTGTGGAGGTGGTTCCATGACTATGCATTTTTCAAAACCCATAGAACTGTATACTATGAAGAATAAATTTCACAGAGGCACAGATAGCCTTAAAGACACATGGAATTCACATAGTCTATCCTTGACGCTTACAGAGGATCCTGAGGTCCAGGGAGGGAAGGAGACCCTCCCACAGTGACTTCAAGACAAAGCCAGGACTGAATGCCAAGCCTCAACAGTATTAGTATAGTTCTCTTTCCAACAATAAGTGGGGTCTCTGTCATTTAGCCAATTTACCTCAAAGGTCTGTGCCTCTAAGGAAAACTCATTATAAAGATTGCACAATGGCAGTGTCATCTTGGTGATGACAGTCCTTAACATATCTGTGTCTTGAGTCTCTCTCCTCCAATCCTCTTCGTTCACCCAATATCAACCTCATGGGGATTCCCAAACCTCCCCACTGTGTTGGATCCCTTGCTTCCTGTATCCTCTTTGGTTCACTACCTTGGTTTGGTAGAACACATCCTTCAGTTATTTACTAGAAAAGGAAGCATGAGACTGAGCATATCTGAAATTGTGTTATTCTACTTGCTTCTTGATTGATATAGTTTGCCTGGGTATAAAATTCTACATTGGAAACCATTTTCTTTTAGAATCTTGAAGCTATTACTCTAGTATTCTACCTTCCAGTGGTGTTGGAACAGTTCCAGTAAAGAGTGGTCTGAAGCCATTCTATTCTTGAGACTTTGTATATGATGCTTTTTTTCTCTATTCAGGATTGTGGAATCTGCTCTTTGTCCCCAGGATTCTGAAATTTCACAAGTATCTGCCTTGGTAGGACTATTTTTTCCTACTGAACTAGGTATATGGTAGGCCCTTTCAAACTGGAAATTTGTGTTCTTTTCAGTTTGAGAAATTTTTCTTGAATTACTTCATTAATAATTTCCTCCCCTCTCCTTCTGGAATGCCTGTTATTCAGATGTTAAACCTTCTAGACTCTTCCTCCTACATTCCTCTTTTCTTTCCTATTTTTCATTGTTTTGCATTTTGGTTTTATTTTTCTGGGAGACAACCCAGACTTTACTTCCCAAACCATCTATTGAGTTTTTCATTTCTGCTATCATTTTTCTGTTTGTTTTAAAAGCATATTTTTGTTTCCTGTCTTTTAAAATATTACCTTATTCTTGTTTCATGGCTGTAATATCCTTTGTTACTCTTGAAAGTAAGTCTTGGTTTCTTCCAAGTTGCTTTTTCCTGTTTATTTTGATAGTTTGTTTGTTTTGATTTGTTTTATTATTTGTTCCCTATTTTCCATGTTAGCTATTTCCTCAGATATATGGTATTCTGCAGTGGATGTTATTAGTGTCCTGCCCATACCTACAGCGGCTGTGAATGTTGGTTGTTAATGGATCAGAGCAGTCCCCTTCTCTAGAGAATTGTCCTCAGCCAGAAGCTGCCTTTCCTGGGAGGTTATGGTCTCTTTTCTGGCAGCCTGCAGCCAGTGACCGATTCATATGTGGGTACGAAACAGCACTCTTGCTTCAAGGTGAGATCAACTCTGTGGTGCAATTCACATTTCAGGGCTCTCTGTGGGATCTGACTGAGGCTAGACTCCAGCTGAGATCACATCCTTGCTCAGCTCCTTCCCCTGCTGCTTCTGAGGGAGAAGAGGTGGGAAATGAGAGGAGGAGGAGGCTTCTCCAGAGAGCCCATCCTCAATAAATCATGTGCACCTGAATTCTCATCTCAGCCTCTGTTTCTAAGGAACCTAAGATATGAAATTTGGTCATCTGCTCTTAAGAGTAAAGGCCTGAAAAGCTTATTGGGAGCCCTCAGTGCAGGAGTCAGTCTTGTCAACTCAGAATTCACTGCTGGGAGACATAGGTGGTCATTTATTGGAAACACGAAGGCCAGTATCCTTAGTTCTTTCTTTTTTGACTAGTCAGAGTTCCAAAGAAGAGGGGTGGAGAATAGCTGCTAGCGATTTGGAAGTAAGTAGAAAAGAAAGCTGAGGATCTCAGCCTGCAGTTAGTAAATGTTCACTTTATGCCACTGTCCTACACATGAAACCTTTGTCCTCAGCTGTGCTTGATGCCTCCAGTCCAGAGACCCTCTGTTTTACCCTCTCCAGAGACTAAATCTCCAGCCCTCCTCCTGGTGGGAGAGGAGCCCTGAGCATGGAGGGTGAGAGAAGAACCAGGATTTTAAATGCTTCTTAGTCACCTTTCACCTAGTTCTCCTGATTTTTGGCTTATGCAGTTCCAGAGGTATCTAAAACTGCCAATTCCTTTTTTTTTTTTTTTTAAGGATTTTACCATGAAAGCAGGGCTGTTCTTAGCTTTCGCTGGGTGTCAGTTTTCTTGGGACTGCTAAGTCAATTAGCACTCATTCATCTGTTGTCCATCTTCCAAAATTCTTTTATGCTCCCGTATCTTCTGTTCTCTCTGTCCTCGTGAGTTTCTGTCTTTTTAAAAAGCAATCCTTTTACATTAGTTGTAGTGGGTTTCAGGAGGGAGCAAAATTAGATGTGTGGGTTCAATTCAGCATCTTAACCTGGAAAAAAGAAAAAACAATCCTGGTGACATTAGGAAGTTATTACCTCCTAACATTCCTCTCCTTGTGAGCTCCTGTGGGTGACAGACAGGTGAGTGAGAGCTCCAGGTAAGGGAGCCAGGGGCCTGCAAAAGAAGCTGTATCTCCGCATGGAGGATACTCCCCTCTACAGAGTTCAAGCTTCTTCTCCCAGTCATAGCCTTAGTCTGCCTCTGAGGGCATGAAGGGCTGAGCCCCAATTATGATCATGTAGGTCGGAAGGGAAGAAAGTCCAGATAAACCAGGGAAGCTTGCCTAGAGGAGGTGTTGCAGTAGTGGGAGAAGCAAAATATACTGTCATCTTTCTAATGCCAGAGCTCATCCCTTCTAGCTCTGCTTCTATGACTCTGTGACGACAGAAGTCATTCTAGAAAGCCTGCTTGCTTTTTTGCCTTCTCCCTCTTTCCAGTCCCTTGCTTTGGGATGATGTGAGGGTGGTTGAGAGTTATTTGGGTGGACTGGATACATTGAAAATGGAGGAAGCACACCACTATAGTTCCTTTTTCCTAGAATGGGCTGTAGGCAGCTATCTTCCCGCTTCACTTCCTCTTTCAAGCTCAGACCTAAGAACACAGCAAAGAGAAAAGGTAGTGACACAGTTGAGTGGGAGAACTCAGGAGGGGCAGAAATTGTGGTGATGGTGCTGTTCTAATGGTGGTGGTCATGATAGAGGCAGGAGATGAGCTAAGCAGCTCACCTTGTTGTGCAGACATAACTTGATTTCCTTATGGTGATCTATAAGCGGGGGCGGGGGGGGAATGAAAGTCAGTGGGTAATTTACTCCAGCTTCCTCATCATTTAGGAGGACAGTGTTGAGGCTGTTCCACAAAGTTTCTCAGTGGGTTCCCAGCAGGATGGAGCCCCAGTTGTTCATGGCAGTAATTGTTATTGACTTCTCCCCCTTCCGTAGCTTGCTTTCCCCATTTCTTCACTTCTATTTCCTAGGATCACCTCCCAAGTTAATTACGTGCATCCCAGCCCTATCGTAGGGTCTGCTCTTGGGAGAATCCATACTGACAGGCATCCTTCAACACAACAGCAAGTCTGAGCAGGGCACATCACCCCGGGGAAATAGTGCCTCCATTTTCTCTGTCTGTGGCTGACCTCAGCTAGGAAGCTCCCAAAGGAGATCCTGAGCACATTTATATTTTTATTTTGTTTCATCGAGATATAATGGACATACCACACTATATAAGTTTAAGGTGTACAGCATGATTGACTTATATACATCATGAAATGATTACCACAGTAAGTTTAGTGAACATCCATCTAATACAGATACAAAATTAAAGAAATTTAAAAATTTTTCTTCATTGTGATGTAACTCTTAGGATGTACTTAACAACTTTCACTAATAACACACAACAGAGTTAATTATATTTATCATGTTATACATTACATTCTTAGTACTTCTCTATCTTATAACTGGAAGTTTGTGCTTTTTGGCTCCCTTCATCCAATTCACCCTCCCTCCAACCCCATCTATAGTAACCACAAATCTGATCTCTTTTTCTATAAGTTTGTTTGTTTGCTTGCTTGCTTGTTTTTGAAGTATAATTGATCTATAATGTTAGTTCCTATTATAGAAAATAGTCATTCGATATTTATATACATTTCAAAATGATCACCACAATAAGTCTAGTCACGATAAGTCACTATACAAAAATATTACATAGTTATTGACTATATTCCCCACACTGTACATTTCATACTGTGACTCATTTATTTTGCAACTGGAAGTTTGTACCTCTTAGTCTCCCTTACCTTCTTTCCTTCCCTCACCCACCTCCCCTCTGGAAAACCGCTGCTTGTTCTCTCTATATATAACTCTGTTTCTGTTGTTTTATGTTTGTTCATTTGTTTTGTTTTTTAACAAATGATACAGTAATTCTTTCTCTGTCTAACTTATTTCACATAGCATAATACTCTCTAGGTCCAACCACATTGTCACAATGGCTAGATTTCATTCTTTTTTATGGCTGAGTAATATTCATATTACATATACAACCACATCTTTTTATATATTCATCTATCTATGGACACTTAGGTTGCTTCCATATCTTGACTATTGTAAATAATGCTTCAATGATCATAGGGGTGCATATATTTTTTCTAATTAGTGTTTTTATTTTCTTCAGATAAATACCCAGGAGTGAAATTGCTAGATCATATGGCAGATCTATTTTTAATATTTTGAGGAAACTCCGTACTGTTTTCCATAGCAGCTACACCAATTTACATTCCTACCAACAGTGTACAAGTGTTCCCTTTTCTCCACGTCCTTGCCAACACTTATTATTTGTTGTCTTTTTGGTAATAGCCATTCTGACAGGTATGAGGTGATATCTCATTGTGGTTTTGATTTGCATTTACCCAGTGGTTACTGATGTTTATCATCTTTTCATGTGCTTGTTGGCTATTTGTATGTATTCTTTGGGAAAATATTTCAGGTCTTCTCCCTATTTTTTAACTGGCTGTTCATTTTTTTGATGGTGAGTTGTATGAGTTCTTCACATATTTTGGACATTAACCCCTTATCAGATATATGATTTGCAAATACCTACTCCAATTCAGTAGGCAGCCTTTTCATTTTGTTGATAGTTTCCTTTGCTGTGCAGTAGCTTTTTAGTTTGATGTACTCTCATTTGCTGATTTTTGCTTTTGTTTCCCTTGCCTGAGGAGACATATCCTTAAAAATATTACTAAACCAATGTCAAATAGCTTACTGCCTATGTTTTCGTCTAGAAGTTTTATGGTTTCAGGTCTGACATTTAACTCTTTAATCAATTTTGAATTTATTCTTGTGCATTGTGTGACAGAGTATTCCAGTTTGATTTTCATGTTGCTGTCCGATTTTCACAATTTTTACATCATTGATTGAAGAGGCTTTCTTTTCCCCAATGTGTATTCTTGCCTCCTTTGTTGTAGAATAATCGCCCATATAACTGTGGGTTCACTTCTGGGCTCTCTATTCTGTTCCATTGACCTGCATGTCTGTTTTTTGTGCCAAAGTAACCATACTGCTACTTTGTTTTTGTTGAAGTACAGTTGATTTACAATGTTTCAGGTGTATAGCAAAATGATTCAGTTATATTATTTTCAGATTCTTTTCCATAACAGGTTATTACAAGATACTGGATATAGTTATCTGTGCTATACAGTAGGTCCTTGTTGTTTATTTTATATATAGTAATCTGTATCTGTTGATTCCAAATTCCAAATTTATCCCTCCCCAGCCTTTCCCCTTTGGTAACCATAAGTTTGATTTCTATGTCTGTGAGTCTATTTCTGTTTGTAAAAAAGTTCATTTGTGTCATTTTTTTTAGATTCCATTTCACTTAATATGATAATCTCTGGCTCCATTGATGTTGCTTCAAATGACATTATTTCATTCTTTTTATGGTAATATTCCATTATATATATATATATATATATATACCACATCTTCTTTATCTATTCATTTGTCAATGGACTTTTAGGTTGCTTCCATGTCTTAGAGATTGTAAATAGTGCTGCTATGAACGTTGGTGTGCATGTATCTTTTTTTTTTTTTTTCGGTACGTGGGCCTCTCACTGCTGTGGCCTCTCCCGTTGCAGAGCACAGGCTCTGGACGCGCAGGCTCAGTGGCCATGGCTCACGGGCCCAGCCGCTCCGCGGCATGCAGGATCTTCCCAGACCGGGGCATGATCCCGTGTCCCCTGCATCGGCAGGCAGACTCTCTGCATGTATCTTTTTGAATTAGGTTTTCGTCTTTTCTGGATATATGCCCAGGAGTGGGATTGATGGATCATATGGGTACTACTTTATTTTTCGTTTTTTAAGAAACTTCCATACTGTTCCCCCTAGTGGATGCACCAATGTACATTCCCACCAGCAGTGTAGGAGAGTTCCCTTTTCTCCACACTCTCTCCACCATTTATTATTTGTCGCTTTTAATGATGGCCATTCTGACTGGTGTGAGGTAATACCTCATTGTAGTTTTGATTTGCATTTCTCTAACAATTAGCGATGTTGAGCATCTTTTCATGTGCCTCTTGACCATCTGTATGGTTTCTTTGGAGAAATGTCTATTGGGTTTGCTGCCCATTTTTTGATTGGGTTGTTGTTGTTGTTGTTGTTTTATATTGAGCTGTATGAGCTGTTTGTATATTTTGGAAATTAATCCCTTGTCAGTCACATCATTTGCAAATATTTTCTCCCATTCAGTAGGTTGTCTTTTCATTTTGTTTATGGTTTCCTTTGCCTTGAAAAGCCTTTTAAGTTTAATTAGGTCCCATTTGTTTATTTTTATTTTTGTTTCCATTACTCTGGGACAGATCTAAAAAAATATGCTGTGATTTATGTCAAAGAGTGTTCTGCCTATGTTTTTCTCTAGGAGTTTTAGAGTATTTGGTCTTATATTTAGGTCTTTAATCCACTTTAAATTTATTTTTGTATATGATGTTAGAGAATGTTCTAAATTTCATTCTTTTACATATAGCTGTCCAGTTTTCCCAGCACCACTTATTGAAGAGACTGTCTTTTCTCCACTGTATATTCTTGCCTTCTTTGTCATAGCATAATTGACCATAAGGGTGTGGGGTTATTTGTGGGCTTTCTATCCTGTTCCATTGATCTATGTGTCTGTTTTTGTGCCAGTACCATACTGTTTTGATTACTGTAGCTTTATACTACAGTCTGAAGTCAGGGAGCCTGATTCCTCAAGCTGTGTTCCTCTTTCTCAAGATTGCTTTGGCTATTTGGGGTCTTATGTGTTTCCCAACAAATTAAAAAATTTTTTGTTCCAGGTCTGTAAAAAAATGCCACTGGTAATTTGATAGGGATTGCATTGAATCTGTAGATTGCTTTGGGTAGTATGGTCATTTTAACAATATTGATTCTTCCAATCCAAGAAAACATTCTATATTTCCATCTGTTTGTGTCATCTTCAATTTCTTTCATCAATGTCTTATAGTTTTCTGAGTACAAGTCTTTTGCCTCCTTAGGTAGGTTTATTCCTAGATATTTTTTTCTTTTTTATGCAGTGGTAAATGGGAGTTTCCTTAATTGCTCTTTCTGATATTTCATTGTTGTGTATAGAAATGCAACAGATTTCTTTATATTAATTTTTTTTCCTGCAAATTTACCAAGTTCATTGATGAGCTCTAGTAGTTTTCTGGTGGTGTCCTTAGGATTTTCTATGTATAGTATCATGTCATCTGCAAATAGTGACAGTTTTACTTCTTCTTTTCCAATTTGGATTCCTTTTCTTTCTTTTTCTCTGATCGCTGTCACTAGGACTTCCAAAACAATGCAGAATAAAAGTTGCTACAGTGGGCATCCTTGTCTTGTTCCTGATCTTAGAGGAAATGCTTTCAGCTTTTCACTATGGAGTATAATGTTAGCTGTGAGCTTGTTATATATGGCCTTTATTATGTTGAGGTAAGTTCCCTCTATACCCACTTTGTTGAGAGTTTTTATCATAAATGGATGTTGAATTTTATCGAAAGCTTTTTCTGCATCTACTGAGATGATCATATGATTTTTTTTCTTCAATTTTTAATGTGGTTTATCACACTGATTGATTTGTGGATATTGAAAAATTCTTGCAACACTGGGATAAATCCCACTTGATTATGGTGTGTGATTCTTTTGATACATTGTTGGATTCGGTATGCTAATACTTTGGTGAGGATTTTTGCATCTATGTACAGCGGTGATATTGGCCTGTAATTTTCTTTTTTGTGTGATATCTTTGTCTTATTTTGTTATGAGTGTGATGCTGGCCTCATAGAATGAATTTGGAAGTGTTCCTTCCTCTGCAATTTTTTGGAATAGGTTTCAGAATGATACGTGTTAACTCTAAATTGTTGGTAGAATTCACCTGTGAAGTCATCTGGTCCTGGACTATTGCTTGTTGGGAGTTTTTAAATTACTGATTCAATTTCAGTACTTGCAATTGGTCTGTTCATATTTTCTATTTCTTCCTGGTTCAGTCTTGGGAGATTGTACCTGTCTGAGAATTTGTCCATATCTTAGGATGTCCATTTTATTGGCTCATAGTAATCTCTTATGATCCTTTGTATTTCTGTGGTAAGTACCATACTGTTTTAATTCCTCTAGCTTTTTCATATAGTTTGAAATCATGAGTGTGATACCTCCAGCTTTGTTCTTTCTCCAGATTGTTTTGCTATTTGGGGATCTTTTGTGTTTCCATACAAATTTTAGAATTATTTGTTCTAATTCTGTGAAAAATATCATTGGTATTTTGATTGGGATTGTATTGAATATGTACATTGCCTTGGGTACTATCATCATTTCGACAATATTAATTCTTCAAATCCATGAGCATGGTGTATCTTTCCATTTGTTTGTGCTGTCTTCAATTTCTGTTATCAGTGTCCTATAGTTTCCCAAGTACAGGTCTTTACCTCCTTAGTTGGAGTTATTCCTATGTATTTTATTCTCTTCAATGCAATTGCAGATGGGATTGTTTTCTTAATTTCTCTTTCTGAGAGTTTGCTGTGACTGTATGGAAGTGCAACAGATTTCTATGTATTAATTTTGTATCCTGCAACTTTGCCAAATACACTGATGACTTCAAATAGTCTTTTTGGTGGTGTCTTTAGGATTTTCTATGTATACTATCATGTCATCTGTCAACAGTGACAGTTTAACTTCTTCCTTTCCAATTTGAATTACTTTATTTCTTTTTCTTTCTGATTGCTGTGACCATGGCTTCCAATACTATGTTGAACAAAATGGTGAGAGTGGGCATCCATGTCTTGCTTCTGATCTTAGAGGAAATGCTTTCAGATTTTTACCATTGAGTATGATGTTAGCTGTGGGCTTGTCATATACAGCTTTTATTATATTAAGGTATGTTCCCTCTATACCCAATTTGTTGAAAATTTTTATCATAAATGCATGTTGAATTTTGTCAAAAGCTTTTTGTGCATTTTTGTGTCTGAGATGATCATATGATTTTTATTCTTCATTTTTTTAATGTGTTGTATTACATTGATTGATTTGCAGATATTGAACCATCCTTGCATCCCTGGGATAAATCCCACTTGTTCCTGGTGTATGATCTTTTTCATGTATTGTTGGGTTTGGTTTGCTAATATTTTGTTGAAGATTTTGGCATCTGTGTACACCAGTGATGTTGGTCTGTAATTTTCTTTTTGTTTGTGTGATATCTTTGCCTGGTTTTGGTATCAGGGTGATGCTGGCTTCATAGAATGAGTTCAAGAGCATTCCTTCTGCAATTTTTTGGAATAGTTTGAATAAGATAGTTGTTAACTCTTCTCTAAATTGATAGAATTCACCTATGAAGCCATCAAGTCCTGAACTATTGTTTTCTGGGAGGTTTTTTTTCTGATTCAATTTCAGTACTAGTAATTGGTCTGTTCATATTTTCTATTTCTTCCTGGTTCAGTCTTTGGAGATTGTACATGTCTGGAAACGTGTCCATTTCTTCTAGATTGTCCATTTTATTGTGGTATAGTTGTTCATGTAATCTCTTATGATCCTTCCTAATTCTGTGGTGTTGGTTGTGACTTTTTTATTTCTGATTTTATTGATTTGGGCTCTCTCTCTTTTTTTCTTAATGAGTCTGGCTAAAGGCTTATCAATTTTATCTTTTGAAAGAACCAGCTCCTATTTTCATTGATCTTCTCTATTGTTTTTTAGTTTCTATATCACTTATTTCTGCTCTGATCTTTATGATTTCTTTCCTTTTACTAACTTTAGGTTATGTTTGTTTTTCTTTTTCTAGTTCCTTTAGATGTATGGTTAGGTTGTTTATTTGAGATTTTTCTTGTTTCCTAAGGTGGAGGTTGTATTGCTGTAAATATCCCTCTTAGAACTGCTTTTGCTGCATCCATAGGTTATGGATCATTGTGTGTTCATTTTTCATTTGTCTCCAGGTATTTTTTTTGTTTCTTCTTTGATTTCCTTAGTGACTCATTTGTTGTTTAGTAGCATATTGTTTAGCCTCCAAGTGTTTGTGGATTTTGCAGTTTTTTCCTAGTAGTTGATTCCTAGTCTCATAGTACAGTGGTCAGAAAGGATGTTTGATATGATTTCAATGTTCTTAAATTTACTGACTTGTTTTGTGGACTAGCATGTGATCTACCCTGTAGAATGTTCCTTGTGCACTTGAAAAGAATGTGTTTTCTGCTGATTTTTGATGGAATATTCTATAACATCTATTAAGTTGATCAGCTCTAATGTGTCATTTAAGGTCAGTGTTACCTCATTGATTTTCTGTCTCAATGATCTGTCCTTTAACTAGGGGTGTATACGTTCCCTACTATTATTCTTACTGACAGTTTCTCCCTTTATGTCTGTTAATATTTGCTTTACATATTTAAATGGTCACATGGTGGGTGCATATGTCAATATATTTACAGTTGTTATATCTTCTCCTGGGATTGATCCCTTTATCATTATGTAATGCCCTTCTTGGTCTCTTTTTACAGTCTTTGTTTGAAAGCCTATTTTGTCTGATATAAGTATTGCTACCCTAACTTTCTTTTTGTTTCTGTTTGCATGGAACACCTTTTTTCATCCCCTGACTTTCAATCTCTATCTTTAGACCTGAAGTGAGTCTCTTGTAGGCAGCATATATATGGGTCTTGTTTTTGTATCCATTCAGCCACTCTATGTCTTTTGATTGGACATTTAGTCCATTTACATTTAAATTAATTATATTTGGTATATACTTACTGCCATTTTGTTAATTATTTTCAGGTTGTTTTTGTAGTTCTTTTTTTGTTCCTTTCTTCTTTTCTTGCTCTCTTCCCTTGTGATTTGATGACTATTTTTAGTATTATGTTTGGATTCCTTTCTCTTTTATGTGTGTGTATCTATTATAGATTTTTGGTTTGTGGTTACCATGAGATTTATATATAGCAATCTATACATATACATGATTATTTTAAGTTTCTGATCACTTAAGTCAAATGCACTTTAACAACCTTGTATTTTTATGCTTCCCCCCCACCATTTACTGTTTTTGGCATCATATTTTACATCTTTTTGTTCTGTGTGTCCCTTAACTACTTATTGTAGCTATAGATGATTTTACTCTTTTTGTCTTTTAACCTTTCTACTAGCTTTATAAATGGTTGGTCTACCACCTTTACTGTATATTTCCCTTTACCAAATGTTTACCAATTTTTCCCTCATAATTTTTATATTTCTAGTTGTAGCCTTTTCTTGTTCACTTAGAGAAGTCCCTTTAACATTTCTTGTAAAGCCAGTTTAATGATGCTGAACTCTTTTAGATTTTGCTTGCCTGTAAAAATTTTGATCTCTCCATAAAATCTGAATGAAAGCCTTGCCTGGTAGAGTATTCTTAGTTGTAGGTTTTTTCCTTTCATTACTTTAAATATATAGTGCCACTCCCTTCTGGCCTGCAGAGTTTCTGCTGAAAAGTCAGCTTATAGGCTTATGGGGGTTCCCTTATATGTAACTAGTTGCTTTTCCTTTGTTGCTTTTAATATTTTCTTCATCTTTAATTTTTTCCATTTTAATTAAAATATGTCTTAGTATGGTCCTCTTTGGGTTGATCCTGTTTGGGAGTCTCTGTACTTCCTGGTCCTGGATGTTTATTTTCTTTACTGAGTTAGGGAAGTTTACAACTATTATGTCTTCAAATATGTTCTCTGCCCCTTTTTATGTCTCTTCTCCTTCTGGGACCCCTATAATGTGAATATTAGTATGTTTGATGTTGTCCCAGAGGTTTCTTAAACTGTCCTCATTTCTTATTGTTTCTTCTTTTTTCTGCTCAGCTTGAGTGATTTCCACTACTGTGTCTCTCAGTTCACCGATCCATTCCTATGTATCATCTAATTTACTGTTGCTTCCTTCTAGAGTATTTTTAATTTCAGTTATTATATTCTTTAGCTCTATTTGGTTCTTCTTTATATTTTCAAACTATTTGTTTAAAAACTTTATCTCTCAAAGGGAACCCTCCTACACTGTCGGTGGGAATGTAAGTTGGTGCAGCCACTGTTGAAAACAGTATGGAGGTTCCTTAGAAAACTAAAAATAGAATTACCATATGATCCAGCAATTCCACTCCTGGGCATATATCCAGACAAAACTATAACTCAAAAAGATACATGAACCCCTATGTTCACTGCAGCACTATTCACAATAGCCAAGGCATAGAAACAACCTAAATGTCCATCAACAGATGAAGAGATAAAGAAGATGTGGGAGGAGCTTCAAGATGGCAGAAGAGTAAGAAGCGGAGATCAACTTCCTCCCCACAGATACATCAGAAATACATTTACATGTGGAACTGCTCCTATAGAACATCTACTGAACGCTGTCAGAAGACCTCAGACCTCCCAAAAGGAAATAAACTCCCCACGTACCTGGGTAGGGCAAAAGAAAAAACAGAGACAAAACAATAGGGACGGGACCTGCACCAGTGGGAGAGAGCTGTGAAGGAGGAAAGGATTCCACACACTCGGAAGCCCCTTCGTGGGCAGAGACTGCGGGTGGTGGAGGGGGGAAGCTTCGGAGTCGCAGAGGAGAGCACAGCAACAGGGGTGCAGAGGGAAAAGCGGAGAGATTCCTGCACAGAGGAACAGTGCCGACCAGCCCAAGAGGCTTGTCTGCTCACCTGCCGGGGTGGGCGGGGGCTGGGAGCTAAGGCTCGGGCTTCGGTCGGATCGCTGGGAGAGGACTGGCGGCGTGAACACAGCCTGAAGGGGGCTAGTGCGCCACGGCTAGCCGGGAGGGAGTCCGGGGAAAAGTCTGGACTTGCCGAAGAGGCAAGAGACTTTTTCTTCCCTCTTTGTTTCCTGGTGCGTGAGGAGAGGGGATTAAAAGCGCTGCTTAAAGGAGCTCCAGAGACGGGCTCGAGCCGTGGCTAACAGCGCGGACCCCAGAGATGGGCATGAGACGCTAAGGCTGCTGCTGCGGCCACCAAGAAGCCTGTGAGCAAGCACAGGTCACTATCCACACCTCCCGTCCTGGGAGCCTGTGCAGCCCGCCACTGCCGGGGTCCTGGGATCCAGGGACAACTTTCCCGGGAGAACGCACAGCGCGCCTTAGGCTACTGCAACGTCATGCTGGCCTCTGCCGCTGCAGGCTCGCCCTGCATCCGTACACCTCCCTTCCCCCGGCCTGAGTGAGCCAGAGCCCCCGAATCAGCGGCTTCTTTAACCCCATCCTGTCTGAGCGAAGAACAGACGCCCTCAGGTGACCTACACACAGAGGCGGGGCCAAATACAAAGCTGACCCCCGGGAGCTGTGCGAACAAAGAAGAGAAAGGGAAATTTCTCCCAGCAGCCTCAGAAGCAGCGGATTAAAGCTTCACAATCAACTTGATGTACCCTTCATCTGTGGAATACCTGAATAGACAACGAATCATCCCAAATTGAGGAAGTGGACTTTGGGAGCAAAGATATATTATTTTTTCCACTTTTTCTCTTTTTGTGAGTGTGCATGTGTGTGCTTCTGTGTGAGATTTTGTCTGTATAGTTTTGCTTTCACCATTTGTCCTAGGGTTCTGTCTGTCCGTTTTTCTTTTTCTATTTTTTATTTACTTTTTAATTATTCTTTATTTTATTTTACTTTATTTTATTTAATCTTCTTTCTTTCTTTCTTTCTCTTTTTTCTCTCTTTTATTCTGAGCTGTGTGGATGCAAGGCTCTTGGTGCTCCAGCCAGGAATCAGTGCTGTGCCTCTGAGGTGGGAGAGCCAACTTCAGGACACAGGAAGAAGACTCAAATCAATAGAATTAGAAATGGAGAAGTAACAACTGACTGCAGAAATACAAAGGATCATGAAAGATTACTACAAGCAACTCTATGCCAATAAAATGGACAACCTGGAAGAAATGGACAAATTCTTAGAAATGCACAACCTGCCGAGACTGAACCAGGAAGATATACAAAATATGAACAGACCAATCACAAGCACTGAAATTGAAACTTTGATTAAAAATCTTCCAACAGGGCTTCCCTGGTGGCGCAGTGGTTGAGAGTCCGCATGCCGATTCAGGGGACATGGGTTCGTGCCCCGGTCCGGGAAGATCCCACATGCCGCAGAGCAGCTGGGCCCATGAGCCATGGCCATTGAGCCTGCACGTTCAGAGCCTGTGCTCTGCAACGGGAGAGGCCACAACAGTGAGAGGCCCGGCTACACCCCCTCCCCCAAAAAAGAGTCATGTACCAAAATGTTCACTGCAGCTCTATTTACAATAACCAGGACATGGAAGCAACCTAAGTGTCCATCAACAGATGAATGGATAAAGAAGATGTGGCACATATATACAATGGAATATTACTCAGCCATAAAAAGAAATGAAATTGAGCTATTTGTAGGAGGCAGATGGACCTAGAGTCTGCCATACAGAGTGAAGTAAGTCAGAAAGAGAAAAACAAATACAATATGTTAACACATATATATGGAACCTAAGGAAAAAAAAAAAAGGTCATGAAGAACCTGGGGCAAGACGGGAATAAAGACACAGACCTACTAGAGAATGGACTTGAGGATATGGGGAGGGGGAAGGGTAAGCTATGAAAAAGTGAGAGAGGGCATGCACCTATGTACACTACCAAATGTAAAATAGATAGCTAGTGGGAAGCAGCCACATAGCATAGGGAGATCAGCTCGGTGCTTTGTGACCACCTAGAGGGGTGGGATAGGGAGGGTGGGAGGGAGGGAGACGCAAGAGGGAAGAGATATGGTAACATATGTATATGTATAACTGATTCACTTTGTTATAAAGCAGAAACTAACACACCATTTTAAAGCAATTATACTCCAATAAAGATGTTAAAAAAAAAAGATGTAGTACATATATACAACGGAATACTACTCAGCCATAAAAAAAGAATGAAATAATGCCATTTGCAGCAACACGGATGCAACAAGATATTATCATACAAAGTGAAGGAAGTCAGAAAGACAAAGACAAATACCATATTATATCACTTATATGTGGAATCTGAAATATGACACAGGGACTTCCCTGGTGGCACAGTGGTTAAGAAACCACCTGCCAGTGCAGGGATCATGGGTTTGAGCCCTTGTCCAGAAAGATCCCACATGCCATGGAGCAACTAAGCCCGTGGGCCACAACTACTGAGCCTGCGCTCTAGTGCCTGCAAGCCACAACTACTGAAGTCCGCATGCCTAGAGCCCATGCTCCGCAACAAGAGAAGCCACTGCAATGAGAAGCCCGCACACTGCAACAAAGAGTAGCCCTCACTCACTGCAACTGGAGAAAGCCCACACACAACAACAAAGACCCAACGCAGCCAAAAATAAATAAATTTATTTTTTAGATAATAATAATAAAATATGATACAAATGTACCTATCTATGAAACAGAAACAAAATCAGGGACATAGAGAATAGACTGGTGGTTGCCAAGGAGGAGGGGGTTTGGAGAGAGTAGGAGTGGTAGTTTGGTATTAGCAGATGCAAACTGGTATATATAGAATGGATAAAGAACAAGGTCCTACTGTGTAGCACAGGGAACTATATTCAATATCCTGTGATAAACCATCATGGAAAAGAATATGAAAAAGAATATA
>NW_020173068.1:561165-600279 GCF_003031525.2 Neophocaena asiaeorientalis asiaeorientalis
TAAAAACTGAGTCTCTTTGCTGTACAGCAGTAATTAACACAACACTGTAATTCAAATATACTTCAATAAAAAATAAATTTAAAAAAATTCTCTCACTCTGTTCATCCACTCTTCTCCTGAGTTCTTTGAACATCTTTACAATGATTACCTTGAGCTCTTTATCCAGTAGATTGCTTATCTCCACATCACTTAGTTCTTCTGGCGTTTTATCTTGTTCCTTCATTTGGAATTTATTTCTGTCTCATAATTTTGCCTAATTTGCTATTCTTGTCTCCATGTGTTTGGAAACATTTCCCAACCTTAGAGGAGTGGCCTTTTGCAGGAGACGTCCTATGCATCCCAGCAGCACACTCCTCTAGTCGGCAGCTATATGCTCTAGTGGTGCCTCTTTGTGGGCTGTGTGAGCCCTTCTGTTGTGGTAGGCTAACTACTATGGATAGTCTGGTAGGTGTCGCTGGTGCATGGTCTGGTTGGTTGCCAGGCCCTACTTTGTGCAGAGGCTGCTGTCTGCTGGTGGGTGGGGCTGGGTCACAAGGTGACTGTCTATGCAGCCCCAAGGGTTAACAGGGCTAGTGCTGATCCACCAGTGAATGAAACTGGGTCCCAGGGAGGGCGGCTATGGGCCTGAGGGCCCTGGATCTAATGTTGGCCTGCTGGTCGGCAGTGCCCAATCCTGACACAGCTGGTTGTGGGGTCTGGGGTGTCCTACAGTTGGTGTTGACCCACTGGTCAGTGTGGCTGAGGGTTTCAAGGTGTCTTGGAGCTGGTGTCAGCCTGTTCGTTGGTGTGCCTGGGGCCCTGGGGGGTCCTGGTGGTGATGTCAGCCTGCAGATGGGCAGAGTCAAGTGCCCAGGTCTCTGGCTACAGGGCTGTGGGTGTCCTAGAGTTGACCTACTGGTGGGCAAGGCTGGGTCCCAATGGCGAGCAGTGGAGCCCCAGAAGTCTGTGTCTAGTGCTGGTGAACTGGTGGGCAGGGCCAGATCCTGGGGCCTCTGGGGCAGCTGTGGGCTCAGACAGTCTTGAGGCAGCAGGCCTGCTGGTAGGTGGGGCTGTGACCCTGCCTGACTAGCTGCTTAGCCTGAGGTTTCCCAGTACATGTGCAAACAGGCTGGTGGGTAAGGCTGGGTCCATATGCTAATAAGCTAGACAGAGGACTCCAACATGGCACTTGCCAGCATCCTCATGGTAGAACAACCTCCCCAAAATGGCTGCCTCTAGAGTCTGTGTCCCCAGGGGGAGTTCCAGTTGTCTCCTGCCTCTCCAGGAGGCTCTCCAAGATCAGCAGGTGGGTTGACCTAGTATCCTTTCAAATTACTGCCTCTGCCCTGGGTCCCTGACCATATGAGATTTTGTGTGTGCTCTTTAAGAGTAGATAATCTGTTTCCCAATGCCCTCTGGCCTTCCAAGCCAAACATTCTGGGGCCTAGTCTTCATGGTGCAGGACCCCTGGGCTGGGACTCCTGATGTGGGGCTCAGACTCCTTGCTCCTTGGGGATAACCTCTGCAATCATAATTAATCTCCCATTTGTGGGTCACCCACCCAGGGGTATGGGTCTTGACTATGCCACATCTCCATCCCTCCTACCTGTCTTGTTGTGGTTTCTTCTTCATGACTGTAGTTGTAGAAGATCTTTTCGCTAGCCTTCCAGTTTTTCTCATCAGTGGTTGCTCTGTAAATAGTTGTAATTTTGGTGCACCTGTAGAAGGAGGTAAGCTCAGGGTCTTCTTACTGTGCCACCTTGGCCACTCCCAATTTTTGCACATTTATATTTTTAGAAGCTCTGAGTTCTGTTTGGATATTTGGGCCTGCATGTGCCAGAAAGGTAACACAGATTGTTGGTGGCTGAGGAAATAATCCCTGGCTCCCACCTCCAAGAGTGGACACACAGCCTGACCCAAACTACCATGCACATAGGAACCTACACTTCCTCCCCTATTCACATTGTGTCACAATCACGCACACATATCCTGCACTGACAAGCAATTCCATACCTCTATGGGCAGGATCACACCCCACCTGGAGGTCCACGTCGTCTGTCAGGAGATGCGGATCATTGGGAGGGGCCTAGCAGGAGGAGTCCCAGCAGGAGACTCTTTGAAATTCTTAGACAGAGGGGTTGAGGGAACACAAGAGCACACCTCAGGCTCTCACAGAAATGGTGGGACTCCCATTCAGAGCTCTAGATAATTAAGCAGCCAAGTAATTTGTCAATATGAAGGATGTTTTTCTGGGATAATGCCCACCACTCAACAGATGGATAGGCCCCACCAGGTGGGAAGGACAGGCAGAGGGGTCAGGCTGTGGGCAACTTTGGATTTCTAGCTTCTGTGTGAAAGATTGATTTTGCCTTTGTCAGGAAGTCATTCAACAAACTTATATTTAACACCAGATCCAAGATGACTAAAATCAGCCCCTGATTCCACTATAGCTACCATCCATAAAGCTGTTATTCCAAAATTAGGCATAAACATTTAATTTAAAATTAGATGTCATTTCTTTTCCAGAAAGTAGAGGAGTCTTGAAGGACTTCTGACCATGTGGGTAGGGGCAGAGTTTTCTGAGAAATGGACTGGGGACAAGGAAAATGTTTCAAAGGAAATATAATGTAGGAAGAAGACGTGAGAGGACTAGGGAGGGATATCCTCTGAAGCTCCACCCCTATGCCCACTGCCCTCTCATGTGGAACAAGGGAACATGTTAGCTGAGAAAGCCACTACTTCAAGTTTTGGATGCCTGCTGTTTGGGGGTACCCACCTAAAATGCCCAGACCCCGGCTTAGTGCACCCATACCCCACCATATGCATTTTGTCTAGAGAAGTAGGGGGGTGGTTGGGAGGTGTAAAGGGGAAACATCAATAGAAACTTCTGCACCACTAGGCAGATAGGATCGCATATCAGTCAGTGAATCTCCAGCTGAAGACACCAAGAGACCAAAAACTCTGACTTCTTCCCCAAAGGGAACAAGGAACAATTCACTGCTAGAGACAGAAGGGCAGGATTCTGCCTTATGAATTGTGGAAACTGTGAGTCCAGGTTCCACGTGTCTAGTCCCAAGGGGAAACTTTCTCCCTGACCCCAAACGGCAGTTAGGCTAGCTGATGCCTCAACAGAATTTTAATATGATGGGTCTCCCTGAAAATAGCAACTGAACATGGCCCCTACTCTTTACATCCTTAAACTTTCTCTTTCTGTATCTCTCCCTCCTAATTTTCATAAGGACAAAGGACAAGAAGCTGGAGCCATTCCACCCTTTACTCTATAGCCTGTTTGGACTAGCAAATTCCTAGCTAACATGGGCAGGGGAAGGAAGGAGGGAAGGTAGGAGAAATAAAAGGGAGTTCAGCTTTTTTGTCCCATGTAGAGCCTCCCTGATTCACCAGGGAACATCACCACCTCCAATAACCATTGCATACCCACTGTGTGCCAGTCACCTGCTAGGTCTCCAGAAGACACTGTTCCTGTTGTGGAAGGGCTCACATTCTGGTTGGGGAAGAAAATATGCAAATGAGTAGGAACCCTAAGTGTGGCTGGTGCTGAGAGAGAAATAGGTTCAGGGCACAGGTGGGGATTCCAAAAGAAACTCTGTCAACAGGTGGGGGCAGGAAGGAAGACTTCATTAAAAAGTGACTTTTGAGTGTTGGTTGGTAAATGTTGCTTCCCTAATCAAGGCAACAGCAGGAACACAGGCACTGAAGGTGAAACACCCTGGTGCTGCTCTGGAAATGGCTGGAAAATAAGGGCTGAAGAGCCACTAGGGCAGGGAAAGAGAAAAAGACAGTAATGTGGGCACATCTGCATATCACGAGAATTGACTTTCATGAGAATGGATTGAGACTTCAGCAGTAGACCTGGAGAGAGATGAGGAGGCCTGATTTAGACAGAGTGAGAGGTATCAGCAAACAAGTTCAGAAGGCCCTCCTGGTACCTGCTCCAACTGAGCTAGGAAGGAAGGAAGAGAAGGGAAAAGAAACCCAAAGTTCTTGGAGGCGGCAGTGGGGGGACAGATGTTGACAGGCACTCTTTCTTTTGCCACACTCTACCCAGCACATGCCTCCACCCATCTCTTACCTTGGGGGACAGTGACCATTGGGTTACTTCTCCAGGTGTTCTCGGATGTTTGTCTTTACCTCCCCCCTTACCTTGGACATTTATGTTTTGCCAAAGCAGAAGGAACTTGCCTGCAGGTACTTTCCACAATAACCTTTGCTTCCCAAAGTTAAGCACCTGAGCTGTTTATGGTTTATGTTGAGGGGGGGCTGAAGGATAGGAGAAGGAAGGAGAGCCCCCAAAGGGGGACATAGGACTGAGGGAGAGTGGGCAATCGTTTCTGTAATTTCCCTGAGCTGCAGTGCCCACACACTCAGCTGAGGAGCCTCAGAGGAGATGACTGTGAGGTCTGCTACAGACTCCCAGTAGCACCAAGATTTCTGTCGCCCAGGAGTGGCAGGGCCAAGGGTTTGGAAACAGGAGGATGTTTCTGCAAAATACACAGCCTGCCAAAGACAAGGGGTCTCCCCTGATCTTGGAGCTGCATTAGCTAGACCCTAGGCCTTGGTATTACAGGAAGGGCTAAGCCCCCCAAAACAAAGGTCGATTTCTTGCCTGCCTGTGGAATGGGAGCTGGGGGCTGAAGAGACTAGGTCAACGCAAATAAACAAAGTAATGCACTCTTTCTTGCACACACTCCTCTCCACTATCTGGGCAGATTCTGGGTCTCAGAGGTCTGAGAGACATGCTGCACATGACACAGATGGAGGAGGGGGGCGGTGTGTATCTTACCCATCAGACTAATGGCCACTCCTCTGTCCCCAGGATGCTGGCGGGCTGGATGCTAAGAAGGAGGTGGCTTTCCAAGCTTTCACTTAAAAAATTGCTTATAGGGATTTCCCTGGTGGTCCAATGGCGAAGACTCCTGTGTTCCCAATGCGGGGCAGGGAATCCTGGTTTCGATCCCTGGTCAGGGAACTAGATTCTACATGCCACGACTGAGTTCGCATGCCCCAGCTAAAGACCCCCACATGCCGCAACTGACCATGCCGCAACTAAGACCCGGTGCAGCCAAATAAATAAATATTTTTTTTAAATGTTTATAGGACATGCAAAAATACTAAACACAAGAGGGAGAAGGCCACCGGTCTGGCCTGGGACAACCGCAACTGGTGAGGCGGTGTCGGACCACGGAGAGCCGCGCCTGCGCACTACAGACTCCGAAGCCAGGGCGACCTCAGGGAGGTGGGCGGGGGCTGCCCGGGCATCCGGGTCCCTCACCCCGCCCCGCTGCATGAATGAGAGGCCTGGCGCCCGCCCCTCCCCCTCCGGGCCCGCCCCTCGCCGGGGCGCCGCGGGCAGTCTGCCGCTGCCACCTCAGCCGCGCTCTGTGCCGACTGACGCCCGCCGCTCACCGCCCGGAGCTGACGGTCCCACCACGCTCGCCGCCGCCACTGCCGGCACGACAGAGTAAGTGAGCAAGCGAGGGCCGTCGCCCCGGGTTTGGGGCTTAACGGACTGGGCAGGTCCGGGTTCGGGGTGCTGAGGACACCGTGGGGCCCGCGCCAGCCTCCCCCACTCACACTCCCGGCGCCTCTGCCGGGAGCTGGGAGGGATGGGACAGCGGCCCCAGGCCGGGAGGGGTGCGCAGGAGGGTCCACCCCAAGCCGGAGGGTGAGTCCCGCACAAAGGGAGGCGCGGGGCTGTCACCGGGAGGTCACAGAGGGAATGTTCGCGGAGCCCAGAGCGCTCCGCCAACCCGTGCCGGGTGTCGGGTCCCCGGGCGTGGGAGGCGGCTGGGATGAGCAGAGAGGCAAGGACGAGGATGGCGAGGACGTCTGCCTCCCTTTTGGCGATGGGAATGCGCCTTGGGGGGCGCGGCGTGGCAGTGTTTTCCTGGTCCCCGTCTGCTCCTCCCCTTTCTTTGTGGCGTCTGTCCTGTGCCCGTTTGTCACTGTGTGTAAGCTATGGTCGGGGGTGAGACCTATCGCCTCGGCTTACTCGTTAATGAAAGTCAGGAGCTGGCCTCATATCTGTGAGTGGGGGGCGTGTGTGCTTCCACAGGCCGTAGAATTAAGGAGCCTCTTTTGTTTCCGGAGACCTAATGGTGTGTGTGTCCCCTCTGAAATGAGAGAATCGGAGGTCATTTAAAGGGGTATGAGGAAAAGAGACATATTACTTCATCAGATCTTCACCCAGTTCTGCCTCTGACATTCTTTCAAACAGCATTTCTTTGTTTCTTTCTGTAAAACCAGTGGGTTTTGTTAATTGAAAATATATGTCTATATCCTCAATATATCTGTCCAGAACACTTGGTTTTTGGGGTTTGGTTAATGGTCATATACTCTTATGTATGTACATGAGAATACTCTAGTACATATAGAACACTACTTTTTAGTTAATTGGTAATATGTCTGTATATTGATATACACATATACAGAAATACTCCGGTATCTCTAGGACACTGTTTTCTCAGCTCCTCAGTACAGGCAGATTTTGTTTCCTCCTGCCTCCCTGTGTAATAAGAAGGTGGTCCAGCAGGTTCCCTCCACTTCCTTGCTTTTTTTCCCCTTAATGCTTTGGCAAAGGGCTTTATAGCATATTACCCTGGCATGCGCCCTTGCTTTGATCTGAATTTTCTCTGTGTTCTGTTGTCTGGTTGTGCAGCCCAGCTCAATGGCTCCTCTTACAGGACTGCTGGAAAACAGATCACCTTTTATCGTCGTCATCCCCAGAGAGAGGAGGAAGCTCTGAAGGTTCCCACAGACTTTGGCTCTGTGGGACTGACTGCCTGACTTTGTTGTCTTGGTGAAGTTGTGAGGAGTCACAGTTGATGTGGACCAATTAAAAAGAAGCAACTGTAATAGCACCAGCTATTCCTTGCTGTTTCACTTGGACCTTTTTCTCTTTTAAACCAGATTTTATAAGTTTTAGAAGACAGTTGCATTTTCAGTTTCTTTTTCACACTTATAATTTTGCAGAGTGACAGGAAATTAGCTAAACTCTGTTACTACAAGAAACATACTTCCAGGGCTTGCCTGATGGCACAGTGGTTGAGAGTCCACCTGCCAATGCAGGGGACACGGGTTCGTGCCTCGGTCCGGGAAGATCCCACATGCCGTGGAGCGGCTGGGCCCGTGAGCCATGGCCGCTGAGCCTGCGCATCCGGAGCCTGTTCTCCGCAACGGGAGAGGCCACAACAGTGAGAGGCCCGCGTACCGCAAAAAAAAAAAAAGAAACATACTTCCAAAATATATTTTTCTTATGATCTTTTGATTCAAAATAGCAATGGTAAAAAAAAATTAAGGGGAGCTTATTAGAGAATATGAATAGTTGAATTGACTCAGTTTTAAGATTCTCTTTAAGATTATTTTTTAATCACATATATTTTAATTCCTGGTAGTTTTCAGTGCAAAATGAAAGCTAAACTAAGCAGTCTTCCATAGCATCTGTTTATGTATATTCCATCTGTTAAAAACATTTGCTTTTAATTTGAAGGGGAAATTTTCCATTTGGTTGGAACGGGATCCATTATTCTTGGTAAAAATCTTACCTTATGTTAACATGATCAAATTCTTTTTTTTGTAAAAGTAAAAATTAATAAAAGTTGATTTTTCAATTTGGAGAAGTTTTGGTTTTATGATGTAAGATTTAAGTAAAATTTTAATGTAAATGAATTTAACTCAAAATAAGCTAACTTAAAAATGAGAGCTTCATTAACTACATTAAGTAGTGTCACTAATATTGAAGCAACCCCAATAACTTATGAACTGCCTGCATAAGTTTTTGGTTTTCTTTTCTTTTTTTTTTTTAGAAATCCCCTTAAAACAAATCATAAGGGGAAGTCGTAGATAAACAGAGTAGTGTAACCGGAATTATCACTGAAATAGGCTTGCATAGTGCCACAGTATTGTGGAACTTTAATTTTTCAAGAGCAACTTAGCTATTGTTTGTATCAACAAAGGAAACTAAAAACATCCTGGCCTTGTTGTTCAGCATTCTGTTAATCAAAATCTTTACCAACCCATAGTTTAGCATTTTTGTAGTATGATGATTGAAGAAAAATTCCAAAGTAATATCTATATTGTCAAAATAGGTTACATTATTTTAAATGCTGTTTTAGTAATAAATATAATGGTTATATTCATTAGAAATATTAATATTGTTATGTTAGTGCTTGTAATAGTATATATGATGACACTTTGTTACTAAACTGGGATACATTATCCTCCCAGCATTTTCTATCAGTAATTGTTTTCCGGGAATTCCCTTGATGGTCCAATGGTTAGGACTCCGCACTTGCACTGCAGGGGGCACAGTTTCAATCCCTGGTTGGAGAACTAAGATCCTGCATGCAGAATAGCCAAAAATAATAATAATAATGTTTTCTGTTTCAAATGGCAGTTTATTCTAAAATCAGTAATAAAGTAACGTCATTATAATGTATTAGCAGTTTAAACTATATGAAATTGCCATTTTTTAGATTGGGGAGTAGTCAAAAATCAGTGGTTTCATATGGTTCAATCACTTTGAACTCTTAGCAGTTCTTTCTGGTATTTACCTTTATATTTATTTCATTTTTAATGTTTAAACTGCTATTCCTTGATTTTCCATCTTTGGATATTATCTATGGAGTTTTATTTTGGAAGTTGAGGACTTAGTTGCCCCACACAACCATCCTTCCATCCCCCACTCATATCTATACTTTAGTTTCCAGTCAAGTCAGTATTCAGTATTTATATGACTGTGACAATGTACCTATAATTCACAGATGAGCCATGTAGGATACGTATTACGTTTTCTTTCTTGTAAAACTTTTTTTTTTTTTTGCGGTACGCGGGCCTTTCACTGCTGTGGCCTCTCCCGCTGCGGAGCACAGGCTCCGGACGCACAGGCTCAGCGGCCATGGCTCACGGGCCCAGCCACTCTGCAGCACGTGGGATCTTCCCGGACCGGGGCACGAACCCGTGTCCCCTGCATCGGCAGGTGGACTCTCAACCACAGCGCCACCAGGGAAGCCCTCTTGTACAACTTTTGTTTCTGCTGAGTTAAACAACTGCCACTTTTGTTTGTTTTTCATTTGCCTAGTTTTCCTTTTACCAGTCACAAAGTTATCCTCAAATTCTATGACAGAACCTATCATCTTTCAATATTTTCAGGTAATCTGTTTCATTTCTTTTTCCTAGCTGTTATATAGGACTTCCCTTTTTATCATCTTGTGAATTCTCTTTGCTTTCCTCCTATGTTGGATCCTTGATTTCCTGGATCCTGTGTCTTCCTAATTCTTTAGTAGCTTCCTGAGAAAGGGCATCTACAAACTCTGAAATTCATTCCTGAATTCAGAAGTTGCATATGTGAAAATGTCCTCATTTTACCGTCACACTTGAATGGTTGTTTCGCTGGATATTGAATTCTAGATCAAAAATTATTGTCCCTCTTTTGAAGGCTTCTAGTATTACTATTGAGAAGTGCAATGCCATTCTAATCCCCATTTCCCTTTTTCCTCCCACTCTGGAAGACTTTAGGATCTTCTTTTTATCCCTGGTGTTCTGACATTTCATGGTGTTCCTCGAAACATCTTTTTCTTTCCTTTTGCTCGTAAGGGCAGATAATATTTTCTCCAAATACCTATATATATGTACACACAGACATACACACCATCTCACCCAATATGCTATTCTTTATGGTGTTGACATGCCTCCATCAAGAGATGTGGTATTTGTTTCCTCTCCTTGAACCTGTGCAGGCATAAATGCTCCCCAGGATGTTTTGGGTCTTGAGCCAACATCATGGTTTAGGAGTACAGTTGGATGATCAAAAGCAACCACCTTTAATTTTTGTTTTTTACTTTTAAATGGAATCATCAGTTTACTTTTAACTGGAAATATCAGTTAACACCAGAGAAAGTTTCTTCCAGCACTGAAATATAATTACCTCTGGAATCTACACGGCCATCAGTTACATTTTTTAAAAATCTACTTTAGGAAGTGACAGAACCATTTATGACCAAAAAGAAACAATCTATAAGCTTCATGGTTAAATATGTCATGACTAAAGACAAATACATTATTGGCAAGAATTTCTGTGATAAGAAGATGGAGGCAAATGGAGATACATAGACCATGGCTTGTTTGGACATTGTCAATGACTTAGTGTTTATCTCATGGATACACATTTTTTAATATTTTTTTACCCATGAATTTTTTTCTATTTACAGCTGCTTTATTCCTCATCTAGCTTTCCCATAGGTGCACATAAGTGGTTGAATATTTCTAGAGAACTTCAGATTCATGAGCAAAAATCTGTAGTAGACTCTCATCACTGCCCAAAAAAACTACCAGATTCTTAATAAGATCTTTTTGCCTATAATTATTTAATGTCTCCCCAGTCTTTACACTCATGAGCAGCCGACCCCTCCCCATCCCGGTAAGCAGGCCGCATACTTCACTGAGGGTTTAGAAGTTATCAGACAGATACCCCTCATCCTCCCTTCACCAAATCTATAAATCCACCTTCCTTAGGATCCCTGTTTTCTTGCTGTCAGAAGCCAACTTGCCTCCCCACCATATTCTACCTCATAGCTAGTCAAGAACTTGACTTCTGCATTTGTGCCCTCTATCACATCCTCAACAACTTTCCGGGGCACCACCCATGTCAGTATACATACATGCTCTGATATTTCCCATCTTTAAAAACAGAACAAAAAATTACAACGAAACAACTTTCCCCTGACCTTATATCCATCCCCTTCTGTTTACCTTCATGGTTAAATGTTTCAAGAGAATAGTCTACATTTCCTCCCTATCTCTTCTGTACTATGTATCACTGTCTGAAATTCTGTTATTGACTGAATATTTTTGTCTCTTGCCTACGCCCCGCACTGGAAAGTCGGCTCCAGGAAAGCAGGGAACTCATCTATCCTGTTTACCACTATGTTCCTAGGACAGCAATTGACACAAGTACCTACTCAATATATGGGCAAAAAAGGCATAACTGACATTTTTAACCTGGTAGAATAGCTCTTTTTAAAAATTTCTAACAAGAAAATCAATTTTCATTTATTTTTAAAATTATTCTCTACTTTTTGCTACACTTGAAAACTGAAAAATTATAAAGACTGTATTAATGATTGAATTTTACCTATGTTACATTACATTTCATTCTTTCACAAGTATAATTTAACATTGGCAGTCTTGCACCTGGATTCTGCAGTCAGACTGATTGGAGTTGAATTCTAGCTCTTTCACTTTTTGCCATGTGACCTTGGGCAGGTTTCCTAACCTCTCTGTTTCCTCATCTGCAAGGTAGAAATAAGAATAGCACCCACCTCATATGTTGGTTGTGTGTGTCAAATTAGATAACGTGTAAAATGCTAAACTCAGTACTTGGCATGGTGGTTAATGCAATGAAAAATAATTATAGTTATTGTTTGTATATGCTTCTCTGGTTTCTAATATTTGATCTTACTTGGTCACTGTAATATTTTTGTTTGAAGTACTTATATCTCCTAGAGTATATTGGCTATGAATGCGACTCTCCTGTTTTTAGTTTTGTGGGCTTTTTCTGATTCCTTGCCTCTCTATTCCCCAGATTACCCCACATGATAGATGATCTGCAGTTGACAGATGAGCACCCTATAACACTTCCCAGCAGTTTGGTCATTTGAGAAATCATTTTGGTCACTTGATAAAATATTTTTATTTCAAGCCACGTTCTGTTCTTTGTTTATTTGGCCTGCCCAGAGGTAAGGCTCCTTCCACGTGTTAATTCATGTTATTCCTCATTAAGTTTTCTTATTTCTGGAAATGGAACTTTTAAAACACCCAGGATGTCATCAACAGATTTTTTTAAAGTAGCCATAAGATACTGTTCTTTTCACTTACTAGCTAGCTGGGAAGATAAATATATGTAGCAATACAAAATCCACTCTAAGGGCCACATTGAGGGATAAAGACAGGCTCTATAGAAGTTCAAAGTAGGGAGAGTTATGTCCAGCCAGCCTTAAGGGATTCTTTTTTTTTTTTTTTTTTTTTTGCGGTACGCGGGCCTCTCACTGTTGCGGAGCACAAGCTCCGGACGCGCAGACTCAGCCGCTCCGCGGCATGTGGGATCTTCCCGGACCGGGGCACGAACCCGTGTCCCCTGCATCGGCAGGCAGACTCTCAACCACTGCGCCACCAGGGAAGCCCTTAAGGGATTCTTAAAAGTTTTCTGCGTGTTAAATTATCTATACCCCTTATTATCTGTCTTGATTTTTAATTTTAGAAATTGTTTCTTAAAGTAATTGACTTAGCAGTTACTCTGCCCCTTTCTTTTCTTATCTGGGTAGGCAGTGGACACTCCTCCAATTATCTGAGCATTTCAGACATCAGAGTGTAGTGTTGGGTAAATTTAGGATTCAAAAAGAATGCCAGATGGTTTGAAAAGAATTGTGAGCACTCCAACTAGTGCAGTCCGTTGAAAGCCAGCTGGCTGAGCCTTGTCTGCTGTGGAGGTGGGAATCAGACACTTTCTTCAACGCCAGCTGGCCTAGGAACAACTGACCAGTGGCCTTACTTTTGGTTGGCCATGCCTGGGAAAGCCAGCCTGGGCCCTGCACCCGACGTAAGGACAGTATGACACCAGACAGTTGCTCTGCACCTCCATGGTGCTTGAGTTGGAACAAGCCTGAATGGCAAGGAAAGGAAGCTACTTTTTAGATAGCATTACAAGTGAACCTCATGTTAAGTTGTGATTTTGCTCTGAAAAAGTGTAGTGCAACTTGAATTTTTATGGATTCAATGCTGTTAGGTGTATTAGTGTTGCTTACTACTATAGTAACTATAGTGAATGTTTTTATATTATAAATAACTTCCAGTTTACCTGCTTTCAGTTGTTCTTGTTTTCATTTATTGACTTTTCTTGAAGTGAGGTTTCCCTCTTCTTTTCATTTTCTTCTTCTTCTAAAGTTTTAGTCATTTGTATTAGTACAAATTTTCATCTTGTCGTAAAGCTTGGTCCTATAAACCATAGGCTTCTGTAGAACATTAATTATGTGTGTTGTCTTAAAATCTGTGTCTCATTTTGTCTGTTATTTATGTTTTCCTAACTAGACGGGTGTTTGTATCAGATACAGTTCTTCTTTAGGAAACTTAATGTCATAATGTTTAACTGAGAACAAAAGAAGTACAAATATGGCACTGCAAGTATAATGAGCATTCAGTTCATTTGATGACAGTGTTAATAACTTCACCAACAGTCTATCAGTATGCTTTATGTTATCTTAAAATATTTTTTTATTTGGAGATGGAATGGTGCTGCAATACATGTCTGTTAACTTCATCTAGGCAAACCAAAAAATTATAAATTACCTGTGTCTCTTTATTGTTCTCTCCCAATTCTGAGCATGAAAAATTTTGCTCAGTGGTATAAACTTGAAATATCCAAATAGGCTCTTCATCTTGGACTAAAAGAAAGAGTTTGGCAAATAATGAAACACTGAAGTATGAGCTAATATAGTTTATGGAAAATTGGTGGGAAGGTAAATCAAAGGTGTTGGCTTTCATTCTTTTCCTTTAGTGCAAAAGAAATTGCAAAACTTCTTCAGAGATATGTTGGAAATCTCATGCCTTGCTATAATTAAATAAAAATTTTTACTTAAACTTATTGATTGTCCCTGTAAACAGTCCAGAGGAAATTTTGTGGTAGTGAGAAAGACTTTTTTTGTATCATAGAACAGTGTATCAATAGCCAGGGGAAATATTGTACCCAGAAAATCATCTTTCACATTAGCTAACCTATAGTAAAAACCTTTTATGTTAGTATCTTTAAATGCACTGCTTATTTACTCCTTACAGCAACCCTCAAAGGGTTATTTATGGATGATAAAACAAATGGTCAAAGAAGTAACCTGTTCAGGTTCACAAGGTCAGGAGCCAGGTTTAGAACCCAGGCCCTCATTCTCCAACCCACCAAGTGTCTCAGTTGATATTGTCAACTTTCACAAGCTCTTTTTTTTTTTTTTTTTTTACATCTTTATTGGAGTATAATTGCTTTACAATGGTGTGCTAGTTTCTGCTTTATAACAAAGTGAATCAGTTATACATATACATATGTTCCCATATCTCTTCCCTCTTGTGTCTCCCTCCCTCCCACCTTCCCTATCCCACCCCTCTAGGTGGTCACAAAGCACCGAGCTGATCTCCCCGTGCTATGCGGCTGCTTCCCACTAGCTGTCTATTTTACGTTTGGTAATGTGTATATGTCCATGCCTTACTATTCATATGCTATCCTGCAATGGCACTTTTGGATGACTTTTTTTTTTTAGGCCGCACCAAGCAGCTTATGGGATCTTAGTTCCCCGACCAGGATTGAACCTGGGCCACGGCAGTGAAAGCGCCGAGTCCACTGGACTGCCAGGGAGTTCCCTGGAACACTATTGATAAAGGAAATTGAGACCTTTGCAGAAAATGGCTAGAGAATAAGGAGAGATTTGGGGAGCATATATATTTTTTATTCTGATATTCTTGAAGTAATTAACCATTGCTGAACTACTGCAGTAAATAAAAGTGAGGTAAATAAAAATGACTTGTTAGAATGGGGCAAAGGGGCTGCGTAGTTTTCTAGCATTGCTGTAACAAATTACCACATAATTGATGGCCTGAAACAGTAGAAATTTATTCTCTCACAGTTCTGGAGGCCAGAAGTCTGAAATCAGAGTGTCAGCAGAGCTGCTGCACTCCCTCCAAAAACTAGGAGACAATCCTTCCTTGCTCCTTCCAGCTTTTGGTGGCTCCACACATTCCTTGGCTTTTGGCTGTATAACTCCAATCTCTGCTTCCATGTTCACATGGTCTTCTCTTCTTTCTCTCTCTTATAAAGACACTGTCATTGGGTTTAGGGTCCATCTGGATAATCCAAAGCTCACAGCACTCAGTTCAAAATGCAGCTGTGAATTCTGTTTTCTGTGTTTTAGTTTTCTCTATTTCAGTTCACTACCACCATCTATTTAGAACTTCAGAATTATATAAAAGCATGACACAGTTCTGAGGAGAGGAAACAGACAGTTGCATTCCTAAAAGTTTTTTTTAATGTATCCTGTAAAACTGCTTGTTCTTTGCCATGGGTTTTCAGTAGTATAAGCTACCTCAGGAATAAAACTTTATATTTCATAGCTGTCTGACTGTCTTAATCTGTTCTGGCTGCTATAACAAAATACCATAGCCTGGGTATCTTACAAACAGAAATTTCTCATAGTTCTGGAGGCTGGGAAATCCAAGATCAGGGTGGCAGCAGGTTCAGTGTCTGGGGAGGGCCGACTTGCTGGTGCATAGCTGGTACTTCTCACTGTCTTTTGCTATGTCCTCCCATGGTGGAAGGGGTGAGGAGCCATCTGGGGTTCTTTTTTTTTTTTTTTGCGGTACGCAGGCCTCTCACTGCTGTGGCCTCTCCCGTTGCAGAGCACAGGCTCCGGACGCACAGGCTCAGCGGCCAAGGCCCATGGGCCCAGCCGCTCCGCGGCACGTGGGATCCTTCCGGACCGGGGCACAAACCCGAGTCCCCTGCATCGGCAGGTGGACTCTCAACCACTGCGCCACCAGGGAAGCCCTGGGGTCCTTTTTATTGGGGCCACTTGTATAAGGGTACTAATCCCATTCATGAGGGTGACACCTTCATCACTTAATCACTTCTAGATACCATCACATTGGGGATTTGGTTTCAGTATGTGAATTTGGGGAGGACGTGTCATATAGCACAGTCGATAACACTAACCATATAAAAAGGGGAAATTTATCTTTTCCATATAACTCATTCGATTTCTAAATAAGCAACTGCCACATAAATATTTTTCATTGATCCATTTATTTTCTACCCAAGATTAATACTACTTAATAGATTTACCTGTACTGTTTTTCAGGGTTCTCTGCTAGTGAGATTCTTCTTTTTAATTTTTTTTTATTATAAGAAATTGTAAATACACTCAAAAGTAGAAAAATAGTACAACATACGCCCATCACTCAGATTCTACTGTTATCAAGATTTTGCCACATTTGTTTCATTTATCCTTTTTTCTTTTACCTTCTTTGCTGAGGTATTTTAAAACAAATCCGAGACATTTTTGTACGTGTTTCCTGACATACTTCTATATGCATCTTTTAAAAATAAGAATGTTGTCTTACAGAACCAAAATGCTATTCTCATACCTAATAAAATTAACACTTACTCCTTGGTATCATCTAATAACTAGACCCTATTCACCCTATTCACATTTTCCCAGTTGTCTCAAGGATATCTTTTTCAGAGACAGCTTGTTCACACCAGGATTCAAAGTCCACAGATGACATTTGGTCATTTTGTCTCTCATGCCTATTTTGATCTAGAGTAGTGCCTCCTACCTCCCTCTCTCTCCACATTTTTTGTGTGTCGTGGACTAGTTACAGGAACCAGGTCAGTTGTCCTGTGGAACTTCTCGCATTTGGGATTTGTTCACTTAAATGGCAGTGTCAGTTTGTTGCTCTGTTCCCTGTATTTCCTACAAATGGAAGTTAGCTCTAGAGGCTTGATTAAAACAGATTGAAGTTTTTTGGCAAGAAATGCTTAGGAGATGCTTAATGTTGCATCACATCCAGAGGCCTGCTGTGTCTGGCTACCCTACTTCTAGTGATGCTAAAAGACCCCATTGATGATCATGTCAGCGTTCTTTGTGGCAAAATGGTGATTTTCTAATCCTGTCCTCTCTTCCACATTTATTAGCAGGAGTTCTGTAAAGAAGACCTTTATCTTATCAACTAAGACTGTTTGGGGTTACTCTGAAATACATTTTGTATGAGAGACTGCCAAGTAATCTTACACTGTTATGCTCTTGATAAAAGATAATGAGTTTGAATCAGAATAAAAGGAATTGTGTTAATCTTTTGTTTTAGTGAGTGTTACAATGAAATTGAGTACTGTAGTAAAATGTGAATGATTGTTTTCCGTTTACAATTGAGAATGTACACTCTGATTGCTCTGAAAGTTAAAGGTAGAGGTAAATGAAAGTCTTTTATAAATTAGAATCAGCAGTGGAGAGGAAAGAGTACTAACTAGAATTTAAAAATTGTAAGGGAATATAGCCAAAATTTTGTAATAACTATAAATGGAATGTAACCTTTAAATATTATCGGGACTTCCCTGGTGGTGCAGTGATTAAGAATCCACCTTCCAATTCAGGAGATGTGAGTTCGATCCCTGGTCAGGGAACTAAGATCCCCCATGCCACGGGGCAACTAAGCCCACACGCCCTGGAGCCCACGTGCCACAGCTAGAGAGCCTGTATGCTGCAACTACTGAGCCCGCGCACTCTGGAGCCCATTCGCCACAACTAGAGAGCCCACACGCCACAGTTACTGAGCCTGCATGCTCTGGAGCCTATGAGCCAAAACTAGAGAGCCTGCACACCGCAACTACTGAGCCCACGTGCTCTGGAGCCCATGTGCCATAACTAGAGAGAAGCCCACGCACTACAATGAAAGATCCCGCATACTGCAACGAAGATCTCGCATGCTGCAACTAAGACTCAATGCAGCCAAATAAATAAATAAACATTTTTAAAAATTAAAAAAATAAAAATTATGAATCACTATATTGTATACCTGTAACTTATACAATATTGTACATCAACTATACTTCAATTTTTTAATTAATTAATTAATTAATTTTTAAAAATTGGGAGATTTCCAGAGTCAGTATGACCCAGCCCCTGAATGTCTAATCCATTAACTCTTCTTAGACTGGGCTTTTCACATATGTATATCCCTAACATATTGTCAGTATTTTTGTGAAATTGTGTGTAGACTAAAGAAATCAAGGTTATGTATTATAGAATTAATTATTAAATATTTTTAAAGGCAGGGAGAATTCTTCACTGAATATCATTCTTTTACTTTAAATTTTACTTTATGGGAAAAAGTCCTTTAATCACCATTTCTCATAATACCTCTTGTTTAACCTCATGTCTTCACATTCTTATTCAGTAAAATTACTGAATAAAGTAATGCAAATATAAAGCCCTACTTATTTTTCCTGCTCCATTTTACCTTAAGCCTGTTGTTTTTATTTATCTCCTAAATCTGTGTATTCTGGGGAAAGTAACCTTGATATCAAACGAAAGTTAAACAGGTCAGTGTTCTTAGCTTAGTGACCATCTCTAGAGAGCCTCTAATTGTATTTGAGAAGACCATTAAATGTATGTGCTATTATGGTTTCTCCATAGGCAAAATCTTGCTATGATTATGCTGTTAATTTTAAAATAATAATACTGTGGGTCTTTTCTGAAAGATAAAGAATGCCTTTATAAAGGGATGCCTCAAAAGACCATAGATAAGATCAATATACTTATTTTTAGTCAGTTGAGCTGATTATTCCTTATCAGGACTCTAAAATGGTTTTAGTGCTGAAAACTATGTTTTCCTACCTATTGAATTAAAACAGATGCTTGTGGAACACCTACTCTATGCAAATCATTATGCTAGGTGCTGAGTAGTAGGGTTCATTTCACTATTCAGATAAAGAAGATAGGAAGTACGTACTTCTTCCACACCTATTTATGATAAAAATTCTCCAGAAAGTGGGCATAGAGGGAACCTACCTCAGCATAATAAAGGCCATATATGACAAACCCACGGCTAACATCATTCTCAACAGTGAAAAGCTGAAGACATTCCCTCTAGGATCAGGAACAAGACAAGGATGCCCACTGTCACCACTTTATTATTTATTTATTTATTTATTTATTTATTTATTTATTTATTTATTTTTGACGGTGTCGGGTCTTAGTTGCTGCACACAGGACCTTTCGTTGCAGCATGCGGGCTTTTCTCTAGTTGTGGTGTGTGGACTCCAGAGTGCACCAGCTCAGTAGTTGTGGCATGCGGGCTTCTCTAATTGTGGTGTATGGACTCTGTAATTGTGGCACACAGGCTCTCTAGTTGTGGCACAGGGGCTCAGTTGCAGCACGTGGATTTAGTTGCCCCATGGCATGTGGGCAGGGAGTAGTAGTTCTCTGGCCAGGGATCAAACCCGTGTCCCCTGCATTGGAAGGCAGATTATTAACCACTGGACCACCAGGGAAGTCCCCACTGTCACCACTTTTATTCAACATAGTTTTGGAAGTCCTAGCCACAGTCATCAGAATAAAAAGAAATAAAAAGAATCCAAATTGGAAAGGAAGGAGTAAAACTGCCACTGTTTGCAGATGACATGATACTATACATAGAAAATCCTATAAGATGCTACCAGAAAACTACTAGAGCTCATCAATGAATTCGGTGAAGTTGCAGGATACAAAATTAATACACATAAACCTCTTGTATTCCTATACACTAACAACAAAAGAACAGAAAGAGAAATTAAGGAAACAATCCCACTTCCCATCACGTCAAAAAGGATAAAGCACCTAGGAATAAACCTACCTAAGGAGACAAAAGACCTGTACTCTGAAAACTATAAGATGATGATGAACAAAGCCAAAGATGACACAAACAGATGGAAAGATATACCATGTTCTTGGATTGGAAGAATCAATATTGTCAAAATGACTGTACTACCCAAGGCAATCTACAGATTCACTGCAATACCTGTCAAATTACCAATGGCATTTTTCACAGAACTAGAACAAAAAATCGTTTAATTTGTATGGAAACACAAAAGACCTCAAACAGCCAAAGCAATCCTGAGAAAGAACAATGTAGCTGGAGGAATCACACTCCCTAACTTCAGACTGTACTACAAAGCTACAGTCATCAAAACACTATGGTACTAAAAAAAAAAAAAAAAAAAAAAAAAAAAAGGATAGAGAGCCCAGAAATAAACCCATGCACCTATGGTCACTTAATCTACAACAAAGAAGACAAGAATATACAATGGAGAAAAGACAGTTTCTTCAATAAGTGATGCTGGGAAAACTGTACGGCTACATGTAAAAGAATGAAATTAGAACATTCCCTAACACCATACACAAAAATAAACTCAAAATGGATTAAAGACCTATGTGTAAGGCTGGATACTATAAAACTCTTAGAGGAAAACATAGGCAGAACTCTCTTTGACATAAATGGCAGCATTGTCTTCTTTGACCCACCTCCTAGAGTAATGAAAGTAAAAACAAAAATAAACAAATGGGACCTAATTAAACTTAAAAGCTTTTGCACAGCAAAGGAAACCATAAACGAGAAGATCACAGAATGGGAGAATATATTTGCAAAGTGATCAACAAGGGATTAATCTCCAGAATATACAAACAGCTCATGCAGCTCTATGTCAAATAAACAAACAACCCAATCAAATAATGGGCAGAAGCTCTAAACAGACATTTCTCCAAAGAAGACATACAAAAGCCAAAAAGCACATGTAAAGATGCTCAACACCACTAATTATCAGAGAAATGCAAATCAAAACTACAGTGAGGTATCACCTCACACCAGTCAGAATGGCCATCATCAAAAAGTCTACAAACAAATGCTGGAGAGGGTGTGGTGAAACAACAACCCTCCTCCACTGTTGGTAGCGATATAAATTGGTACAACCACTACGGATAACAGTATGGAGGTTCTTTAAAAAGCTAAAAACAGAACTACTGTATGATCCAGCAATCCCATTCCTGGGCATATATCTGGAGAAAACCATAATTTGAAAAGATACATGCACCCCAGTATTCATTGCAGCACTAAATACAATAGCCAAGACATGGAAGCAACCTAAATGTCCATCGACAGAGGAGTGGATAAAGAAGATGTAGTACATATATACGATGGAATATTACTCAACCATTAAAAAAAGAATGAAATAATGCCATTTGCAGCAATATGGATGGACCTAGAGATTATCATACTAAGTGGAATAAGTCAAACATAGAAAGATAAATATATTATATCACTTATATGTGGAATCTAATTTTTTTAAATAACACAAATGAACTTATTTACAAAACATAAACAGACTTACCGATATCAAAAACAAATTTATGGTTAGCAAAGAGAAAAAGGTGGGTGGGGGGTAGGAGGGATAAATCAGGAGTTTGGGATTAATATACATGCACTACTATATATGATAGATAACTAACAAGGACCTACTGTATAGCACAGGAAACTACTCAATATTCTGTGATAACCTTTATGAGAAAAAAAAACCTAAAAAAGAATGAATATACGTATAACTGAATCACTTTGCTGTACACCTGAAACTAACACAACATTGTAAATCAACTACACTCCAATAAATTTTTTTTAACTATATAAAAAAAGAAGAACATCTTTTTTTCAAAGAACCCTCTGGGAGTATGTGTTTCAACTGTGTTGACTTCTTGCCCTCATTTAATGCAGCCAGAAGCCCCTGGGCTTGTGCCGTACCATGAAGCCTTTGTCCGGTTCCCCTGTTTTTAAGTGTTGTATGGGCTAGAAAGAGCCCAAGGATTAGTGGGGTTGAAGCTCTGCTCTTTATTTTTTTATTTAATTTTTATTTTATATTGGAGTATAGTTGATTTACAATGTTGTGTTAGTTTCAGGTGTACAGAAAGTGATTCAGTTATGTATATACATATATATATGTATATTATTTTCTATATAGATTATTACAGAATGTTGAGTACAGTTCCCTGTGCTATACAATAGGTCCTTGTTGATTAGAAGCTCTGCTGTTCAGAGGCCACAAAGCTTGTATATTCTCCTTTCTTATCTTATGCCAGAAACAAGGGTGGTTTTTGTCTATTTAGGAATATTGCAGTTATTCCATCCAGTATGCTGCTTGGATTTACCATCTTACCTTTATTCATGTCAATAAATATTTACTGAGTATCTTCTAAGTGCCAGGTATTGATTAATCTGAATTTATAGAAATCACACATCTGGTAGGAAGACACTCTTGTTGATTAACTCCACTACATTTAATGAAGTTAAGGGGTACTTCACATCTGGATTTATTAGATCTGAGTTTATAATTTTAATATTCTTTTTCTGACATTTTGTGTATTATCTGACTTAAAAGTTTCTGTAAAGCTGAAGAAAATTGGCTCGTCCTGAGGAACTTCAGGACTTTCTTCAGGCTAAGGAAACTAACCACAAATGCAGTGAAATCATTGGAGCAGAGGCTGCATTTAGATTTTATTCAGACTAACTTCTAACTCTTGAAAACCTAAGCATATATTTTTGCACAGTAAGTTACAAGTTTATTTTCATACAAGCAAACAAGAAGTAAGGTGATGTAGTGGAAAGCATGTGGGATTTGAGTAAGTTCTGGCCCTACTGTTTGTTAACTGTGTGGCTTTGGTGAACCACTACCTCTCTTAGCCTGAAAAGGGGTAATTATAATGGAATGCTTCAGAGTTATTGAATTTATAATTTAATAACTTCAGAGTTATTGTGAGTGTAGTTTATCTCCTTTAATAAAGTGCTCTCCTAATGATTGTTGTTAGGCAAGGGGTGGGACAATGGAAAGAGTGAACACAAGAACAATCTTTGCTACATCTCAGTTCTCTCCTTTTTATAAATACGAGACCAGTTATGCTGCCATTTTAGCCTGGCTGCTGAGCTGTGGCTGGTTAGAGGTTCCATTCTGATAGTGGCCAGATATAAAAAATTGTTACTACTGAACTGTACTACATACTTTCTTAAATTTTTAGGAGATTCTGGATATGTCGTTTCTGATGGTTATCTTAAGTCAGTTTTCTTCCCCCCCCCCTTTTTTTTTCAGGAAGTAACTTTTTTAAAAACATTGAGGTATAGTTGATTTACAGTATTATATTACTTTCAGATGTACAACATAGAGATTCAAAAATTTTATAGATTATATAGCATTTTAAGTTATTATAAGGACTTCCCTGGTGGCACAGTGGTTAAGAATCCACCTGCCAATGCAGGGGAAATGGGTTCGATCCCTGGACCAAGAATATCCCACATGCTGCGGAGCAACTAAGCCGGTGCGCCACAACTACTGAGCCTGTGCTCTAGAGCCCACGAGCCACAACTACTGAAGCCTGCGTGCCTAGAGCCTGTGCTCTGCAACAAGATAAGCCACCGCAATGAGAAGCCCATGCATCGCAATGAAGAGTAGCCCCTGCTCACCGCAACTAGAGAAAGCATCGCAATGAAGAGTAGCCCCTGCTCACCGCAACTAGAGAAAGCCCGCACACAGCAATGAAGACCCAATGCAGCCATAAATAAATAAATAAATTTTTTTAATGATAAAGTTATTATAAAGTATTGGCTATACTCCCTGTGCTGTACATTATACCCTTGTACCTTATTTATTTTATACATAGTAGTTTGTACTTCTTAATCCCCTGCCTCTATCTTGCTCCACCCTGCTTCCCTCTCCCCACTGATAACCACTAGTTCTCTGTATCTGTGTGTCTGTTTCTGTTTTGTTTTGTTCACTAGTTGTATTTTTTTAGATTCCACATATAACTGATAACATACAGTATTTGTCTTTGTCTGATATATTTCACTTAGCATAGTGCCCTCAAAGTCCATCCCTGTTGTTAGAAATAGCAAGATTTTATTCTTTTTTATGGCTGAGTAATATTCCATTGCATATATATACCACATCTTCTTTATTCATTCATCTGTTGATGGACACTTTAGGTTGCTTCCATATATTAGCTATTGTAAATAATGCTGCTCTGAATGTTGGAGTGCATGTATCTTTTCGAATTGGTGTTTTGGGGGTTTTTTTGGTAAATACCCCGGAGTGGAATTGCTGGATCCTATGGTAGTTCTTTTTTAGTTTTTGGAGAAACCTCCATACTGTTTCGCATAGTGGCTGCACCAATTTGCATTCCCACCATGAGTGTACAGAGGTTCCCTTTTCTCCACATCCTCGCCAATATTGTTATTTGCGATCTTTTCGATGATAGCCATTCTGACAGGTGTGAGGTGATACCTCATTGTGGTTTTGATTTACATGTCTCTGATGATTAGCAGTGTTGAACATCTCTTCACGTGCCCATTGGCCATCTGTGTGTCTTCTTTGGAAAAATGTCTATTCAGGTCTTTTGCCCACTTTTAATTTTTTTATTTGAATTTTATTTTATTTATTTTTTTATACAGCAGGTTCTTATTAGTTATCTATTTTATACATATTAGTGTATATATGTCAATCCCAATCTCCTGATTCATACCACCACCACCACCACCACCACCACCATCACCCCCACTTTCCCCCCTTGGTATCCATACATTTGTTCTCTACATCTGTGTCTCTATTTCTGCCTTGCAAACCGGTTCATCTGTACCATTTTTCTAGATTCCACATATATACGTTAATATACGATATTTGTTTTTCTCTTTTTGACTTATTTCACTCTGTATGACAGTCTCTAGGTCCATCCACGTCTCTACAAAATGACCCAATTTCATTCCTTTTTGTGGCTGAGTAATACTTCATTGTATATATGTACCACATCTTCTTTATCCATTCGTCTGTTGGTGGGCATTTAGGTTGCTTCCATGACCTGGCTAAATAGTGCTGGTAAATAGTGCTGCAATGAACATTTGGGGTGCATGTGTCTTTTTGAATTATGGTTTTCTCTAGGTATATGCCCAGTAGTGGGACTGCTGGGTCATATGGTAATTCTATTTTTTAGTTTTTTAAGGAAACTCCATACTGTTCTCCATAGTGGCTGTATCATTTTACATTCCTACCAACAGCGCAAGAGGGTTCACTTTTCTTCTGCCCATTTTTTAATCAGATTGCTTTTTTGATGTTGAGTTGCACGAGCTATTTTTATATTTTGGATATTAACCCCTTATTGGTCATATCATTTGCAAATATTTCCCACCATTCAGTAAGTTGTCTTTTTGTTTTGTCATTGGTTTTCTTTGCTGTGCTAAAGTTTTTAAGTTTAATTAGGTCCCACTTGTTTATTTTTGCTTTTGTTTCCTTTGCCTTAGGAGACAGATCCAAAAAAATATTGCTACAATTTATGTCAAAGAGTGTTCTACCTATGTTTTCTTCTAGGATTTTTATGGTTTCCAGTGTTATATTTAGGTCTTTAATTGGTTTTGATTTTATTTTTGTATATGGTGTGAGAAAATGTTCACATTTCATTCTTTTACATGTAGCTGTTCAGTTTTTCCAGCACCACTTTTTGAATAGACTCTATTTTCTCTGTTATATGTTCTTGCCTTCTTTGTCATAGATTAATTGACTGTAAGTACATGGGTTTATTTTTGAGCTCTCTATTCTGTTCCATTGATCACTGTGTCTGTTTTTGTGCCGATACTATACTGTTTTGATTACTGTAGCTTTGTGCTGTAGTCTGAAGTCAGGGAGCACGATACCTCCAGCTCTGCTCTTCTTTCTCAAGATTGCTTTGGCTATTCGGGGTCTTTTGTGTTTCCACACAAATTTTATAATTATTTGTTCTAATTCTGTGAAAAATGCCATTGATATTTTCATAGGGATTGCATTGAATCTGTAGATTGCCTTTGACAGTATGGTCATTTTAACCATATTAATTCTTTCAATCCATGAACATGGTATATCTTTCCATTTGTGTCATCTTCAATTTCTTTCATCAGTGTCGTACAGTTTTTTAACTACAGGTCTTTTACCTCCTTAGTTACATTTATTCCTAGGTATTTTATTCTTTTTGATGCAATGGTATATGGTATCATTTTTAATTTCTGTTTCTGATAGTTCTTTGTTAGTGTATAGAAATGCAATAGATTTCTGTGTACTAATTTTGTATCCTGCAACTACCAAATTCGTTGATGAGCTCTAGTAGTCTTCTGGTGGTGTCTTTAGGGTTTTCTATGAACAGTATCATGTCATCTGCAAACAGGGACAGTTTTACTTCTTCCTTTCCAATTTGGATTCTTTTTCTTTTTCTTCTCTGATTGCTGTGGTTAGGACTGCCTACCCCCTGTTTTAAACAGCTTTATTGAGACATAATTTATATCCTATATAGTTCACTCATTTAAATTTTACAATGCAGTGGCTTTTGGTGTATTCACAAAGTTGTGCATCCATTATCATAATCAATTTTAGACCATTATCATTATCCCCAAAAGAAACCCTGCTCCCATAACCATCATTCCCTAATGCTGCCACCATCCCCTCACATACACCATTCCTACCCTTAAGAAATCACTAACATACTCTTTCTCTTTCTATAGATTTGCCTATTCTGGGCTTTCATATAAATGGAATCATACAATATGTGGTCCTTTTTGACTGGCTTCTTTTACCTAGCATCGTCTTTTCAAGATCTATCCATGTTCCCTTTTTGTTACATTAAGATTCTTAGAAGCACACCAACTTATCCTGTAGGAAGAAGAGATAAAGTGACTTTTTTTTTTTTTGCGGTACGCGGGCCTCTCACTGTTGCGGCCTCTCCTGCTGCAGAGCCCAGGCTCCAGACGTGCAGGCTCAGCAGCCATGGCTCACAGGCCCAGCCACTCTGCGGCATGTGGGATCTTCCCAGAACGGGGCACGAACTCGTGTCCCCTGCATCAGCAGGCAGACTCTCAACCACTGCGCCACCAGGGAAGCCCCGATAAAGTGACTTTTTAAAAATAAAGTTGATTGGTGTCCCGTGACTGGTTGTCAGTTACAAATGATTAGAAAAGCCCTATAAACAGTTACTGTGGCTGCAAACCAAAGAATGGTGTTTCAATATAAAATGTGGAAAAGATTCATGTGCCAGTATTATCTTTTTGCTGCATTTGTGTACGTTAATAATGTCATGATTATTGGTACATCCCTCAGTACAAGTAATAATAATGTGTAACTCTGGGAAACTAGAGTTACACATTACAATGGGACTATTGTAACTAAAACCATTGCACCACTGTTATTTTTAATTGCTGTTTTCCTCTTGTAACTAATTTTTCTGCTGAGAGTTCTGCATAACTCAGTAATTATTCTGTAATGCCTGTGGTTACATGTTACATGCAATTGTCTGTTCTTACATGCTACATTTTTAATTTTTATGTGAGCTTGATGAGCTAAGTGCTAGGTGTTTTATTTGGGGATAACCAATAATTATATGTTAGTATAAGTGAGTTGTTAGAAACAAGATACATAGAAGTACAATCCACAGAGCATATTTCCCCCAAGTTTGTGGCTGCAGTTAAAAATGCCAGGCTTGGGCTTCCCTGGTGGCGCAGTGGTTGAGAGTCCGCCTGCCGATGCAGGGGACACGGGTTCATGCCCTGGTCCAGGAAGATCCCACATGCCACGGAGCGGCTGGGCCCGGGAGCCATGGCCGCTGAGCCTGCGCGTCCGGAGCCTGTGCTCCACGACGGGAGAGGCCACAACAGTGAGAGGCCCGCGTACCACAAAAAAAAAAAAAAAAAAAAAAAAAAAAAATGCCAGGCTTTTGACTTTGAAAAACCCATCCTCTTTGTGCCTCAGGTTCTTCCTCTGCAAAGTGAGTCATTTGGACTACAACACTTAATTAAGGATGATGGTCTTTATGGTTCTGTGAAGATGTATATGTAAATGTATTATTGATGGTTCCAGACTACTTCCCATCAAGAAGATTACATTGTATTGTGGAATTTCCTGTGTTCTACTTAGTTATCCAATGTGGTGCCATGACAGAAGGCTAATGACATGTCTTAACAAAAATCATATTTTTCTGAACTGGAATTAAGATCCATGATCTGATATTGCAAATGTCTATTAATACAAAATAATTTAAAATAGTACTCATCCAGAACATTTCTATATTAGACAGATGGGTTCAACTGTGAGTAACAAAAAACACAAAACAACAACTGGTTTAAAACAAGATTAAAATTTATTTCTCACTCATGTAAGAGTTGGCACTGATCTGATAGGGAACTTCATGGCATCATGAAGGGAACTTCATGACATTTTACCAATTATCCCCTTTCCTTCTTAGTACTCTATTCTCCTCTTGAGTGTAAACCATATTCTTATTGAGCAAGATCATGGCATCCACATTACAGGGTGGAGAAAGGGATGAAGCAGAAGGTGGAAGGCACCTTCAGTGCTCTGTTAATCATGATTCCCAGATCCTTCTTTGTGAATCATCATGTGTGAATCCATGAAACATGTGGCCATGCACAGCTGCAAGGAAAGTTGGAAAGTGGAGCCATGTGCCCAGCTAAAACTCCTGATTAGAGTGGAAGACAGGGAAAAGAGATATTGGGGGGAGGGTGTCTCTGCTATCTGGATAGACAAAAAGGAAAACCAAGGAGTGTTTGTTTGCCATTATATCTCTTCCACTAAAGAAGGAAGCTTCTGTGTTTTTAGATGCCAATACTGGTTCTCCAAATGGAACTGTCCTTTTAGAAGAGAAGAGCTGACAGTGTAATAGAAACATCTCAAGAATATGTCATTCTCAGGACTTCCCTGGTGGCTCAGTGGTTAAGAATCTGCCTTCCAGTGCAGGGGAGACGGGTTCAATCCCTGATCTGGGAAGATCCCACATGCCACAGAGCAACTAAGACTGTGCGCCGCAACTACTGAGCCTAGTTCTAGAGCCCACAAGCCACAACTACTGAGCCCATGTGCCACAACTACTGAAGCCTATGCACCAAGAGCCCGTGTTCCACAGGAAGAGAAGCCACCGCAATGAGAAGCCCGCGCACAGCAACGAAGAGTACCCACCGCATGCAGCAACAAAGACCCGCCCGGTGCAGCCAAAAACTAATTACTTAATTAAGTAAATTTTAAAATTTTAAAAGAACATGTCATTCTCTTTTCTGTAATTGGTTTAATGCATAAGATCTTCTAAGAGAGAACTGCTAGACACATTTCCTGGTTTGAATTCATCAGTTGATGTTATGGTTTATGAGCTGGCCTCTTCTAGGTTTAGTTAGTGTAAATTTTTCCCACTGAGCCCAGTAACCCCTGGGGAAATTGATCAGCCAGAGAATAGATGCCACCCTAGATGTACACTGACCTTACTGGGAACATAAACCTTGTAAGGCTTCATCTGACCTGAGCCACCCATCTCATTCCTGATCTTGAAGTGGGAAAATAAAATCACAAACTTGTACTGTCATTCATACATCCATCTATAAAATTAAGATAATAGTGCTTTGCATGATGAAGATTAGTAGTGGTCAGGTAAAATGTTTTTATATAGGAGCTTTCAGGGCTAATGGTATAGCAAGTCCTGACATTTAAAAACCTATTTAGAGGAGAATTATTCACTGTTCTGGAATGATTTAGATTTTTTTAGAATTTTGGAAAATACAAAATCAGGAGAACCAGACTCATCTCCTAGAATATTAAAATAACATATTTTGCCTGTGCCATTGTCTCATCTGTTCCATTGTCTGCCTGAAATCATCTTAAGGATGACATCTTCCTATATCTTTCTTAAAAGAACAAAATGGGGCTTCCCTGGTGGCGCAGTTGTTGAGAGTCCGCCTGCCAATGCAGGGGACACGGGTTCGTGCCCCGGTCCGGGTAGATCCCACAGGCCATGGAGTGGCTGGGCCTGTGAGCCCTGGCCACTGAGCCTGTGCTCCTCAATGGGAGAGGTCATGGCAGTGAGAGGCCCACGTACCAAAAAAAAAAAAAAAAAACAAAATGATCCCAGTAGGCAAAGGGGAGAGACTTTCAGGCCGTGCTTACAACTATAATATTTAGAAACTTAAAGTAATTATCACAAGTGTCCAACTACCTGGCAGCCTGCACACTTTGCTGTATTCATAACTATTTGGAGTTTGCTGAGTTAGTCATAAGCATCTTAGATGCTGTTTTAAGGCTATATATTCCTCCTACAAAATTAAGATCCAAAACTGGATAAGCTTTTGAATTATACAGATTAGCAATCTGGAAATTGTTATTGAAGAAATGTACCTAAACTAACTCTTGTTTCCCCAAATTCTCTGTCTGGGTCACTTCAGAAAGGAGTCCACTTGCAGACAAGCAAAAGCTAAGAGAATTCAGCACCACCAAACCAGCTTTACAACAAATGCTAAAGAAACTTCTCTAAGTGGGAAACACAAGAGAAGAAAAAGACCTACAAAAACAAACCCAAAACAATTAAGAAAATGATAAGAGGAACATACATATAGATAATGACCTTGAATGTAAATGGATTAAACGCCCCAACCAAAAGACACAGACTGGCTGAATGGATACAAAAACAAGACCCATATATTTGCTGTCTACAACAGACCCACTTCAGACCTAGGGACATGTACAGACTGAAAGTGAACGGATGAAAAAGATATTCCATGCAAATGGAAATCAAAAGAAAGCTGGAATAGCAATACTCAATCAGGTAAAATAGACTTTAAAATAAAGACTGTTACAAGCGATAAGGAAGGACACTACATAATGATCAAGGGATCAATCCAAGAAGAAGATATAACAATTGTAAATATTTATGCACCCAACATAGGAGCACCTCAATACATAAGGTAAATGCTAACAACCATGAAAGGAGAAATTGACAGTAACACAATAATAGTAGGGGACTTTAACACCCCACTTACACCAATGGACACATCGTCCAAATAGAAAATAAATAAGGAAACACAAGCTTTAAATGACACAATAGACCAGATCGATTTAATTGGTATTTATAGAACATTCCACCTGAAAGTGGCAGAATACACTTTCTTCTCAAGGGCACAGGGAACATCTCCAGGATAGGTCACATTGTGGGTCACAAATCAAGCCTCGGAAAATTTAAGAATATTGAAATCATATCAAACATCTTTTCTGACCACAGCGCTATGAGATTGGAAATCAATTACAGGAAAAAAACTGTAAAAACCACAAATACATGGAGCCTAAACACTGCACTACTAAATAACCAAGAGATCACTGAAGAAATCAAAGAAGAAATAAAAAAATATGTAGAAAGAAATGACAACGAAAATACAATGACCCAAAACCTATGGGACACAGCAAAAGCAGTTCTTGGCTAGAAGTTTATAGCAATTCAGTCTCTCAAGAAACAAGAAAAATCTCAAATAAACAATCTAACCCTACAACTAAAGCAACTAAAGAAAGAAGAACAAAGAAAACCCAAAGTCAGTAGAAGGAAAGAAATCATAAAGATCAGAGCAGAAATAAATGAAATAGAAACAAAGAAAACAATAGCAAAGGTCAATGAAACTAAAAGCTGGTTCTTTGAGAAGATAAACAAAATTGACAAACCCTTAGCCAGACTTATCAAGAAAAAAAGGGAGAGGATGCAAATCAATAAAATTAGAAATGAAAAAGGAGAAATCGCAACTGACACCGCAGAAATACAAAGAATTATAAGAGACTACCACAAACAACTGTATGCCAATAAAATGGACAAACATGAAGAAATGGATAAATTCTTGGAAAGGTACAGTTTTCCAAGACTGAACCAGGAAGAATTAGAACATATAAATAGACCTATCACAAGTAATGAAATTGAAACTTTAATTTAAAATCTTCCAACAAACAAAAAACCAAGACCAGATGTCCTCACACCAATCCTTCTCAAACTTGCAAAAACTTGCAGAGGGAGGAACACTCCCAAATTCATTCTACGAAGCCACCCTGATACCAAAACCAGAAAAGGATATCACAAAAAAAGAAAATTATAGACCAATAACACTGATGAGCATAGATGCAAAAATCCTGACAAAATACTTGCAAACAGAATCCAACAACATATTAAAAGGATCATACACCATGATCAAGTGAGATTTATCCCAGGGATGTAAGGATTCTTCAGTAAACCAAATCAATCAATGTGATACACCATATTAACAAATTTAGGAATAAGAACCATATGATCATCTCAATAGATGCAGAAAAAGCTTTTGACAAAATTCAACACCCATTTATCATAAAAACTCTCCAGAAAATGGACATAGAGGGAACCTACCTCAACATAATGATGGCCATATATGACAAACCCACAACAAGCATCATACTCAATGGTGAAAAACTGAAGGCATTTCCACTAAGATCAGGAACAAGACAAGGATGTCCACTCTCACCACTCTTATTCAACATAGTTTTGGAAGTCCTAGCCATGGCAATTAGAGAAGAAAAGAAATAAAAGTAATACAAATTGGAAAAGAAGTAAAACTGTCACTGTTTGCAGATGACATGATACTATACATAGAAAATCCTAAAGATGCCACCAGAAAACTACTAGAACTAATCAATGAATTTGGTAAGGTTGCAGGATACAAAATTAATGCACAGAAATCTCTGGCATTCCTATACGCTAACAATGAAAAATCTGAAAGAGAAATTAAGGAAACAATCCCATTTACCATCACAACAAAAAGAATAAAATACCTAGGAATAACCCTGCCTAAAGAGGCGAAAGACTTGTACTCAGAAAACTATAAAACACTGATGAGGGCTTCCCTGGTGGCGCAGTGGTTAAGAATCCACCTGCCAATGAAGGAGACACAGGTTCGAGCCCTGGTCCAGGAGGATCCCACATGCCACGGAGCAGCTAAGGCCGTGTGCCGCAACTACTGAGCCTGTGCTCTAGAGCCCATGAGCCACAACTACTGAGCCCATGTGCCACAACTATTGAAGCCTGCATGCCTAGAGCCTGTGCTCCCAACAGGAGAAGCCACCACAATGAGAAGCCTGCACACCACAATGAAGAGTAGCCCCTGCTTGCCGCAATCAGACAAAAGCCCACACACAGCAACAAAGACCCAATGCAGCCAAAAATAAAATAAAATTAATTAATTAAAAAAACAACAACAAACACTGATGAAAGAAATGAAAGATTGATGGATAAAGATACCATGTTCTTGGATTGCAAGAATCAATATTGTGAAAATGACTGTACTTCCCAAAACAATCTACAGATTCAATGCAATCCCTATCAAACTACCAATCACATTCTTCACAGAATTAGAACAAAAAATTTTACAATTTGTATGGAAACACAAAAGACCCTGAAGAGCCAAAGCAATCTTGACAAAGAAAAATGGAGTTGGAGGAATCAGGCTCCTGACTTCAAACTATACTACAAAGCTACAGTAATCAAGACAGTATGGTACTGGCACAAAAACAAATATAGATCAATGGTACAGGATAGAAAGAGAAACCCATGTACATATGGTCACTTAATTAATTTATGACAAAGGAGGCAAGAACATACAATGGAGAAAAGACAGCTTCGTCAATAAGTGGTGCTGGGAAAACTGGACAGCTACATGTAAAAGAATGAAATTAGAACACTACCTAACACCATACACAAAAACTCCAAATGGATTAAAGACCTTTATATAAGACCAAACACTATAAAACTCTTAGAGGAAAAAATAGGCAGAACACTCTCTGACATAAATCACAGCAAGATCTTTTTTGACCCACCTTCTAGAGTAATGTAAATAAAAACAAAAATAAATGGGACCTAATAAAACTTAAAAACTTTTTCACAGCAAAGGAAACCATAAACAAGATGAAAAGATAACCCTCAGAATGGGAGAAAATATTTGAAATGAAACAACAGACAAAGAATTAATCTCCAAAATATACAAACAGCTCATGCAGCTCAATATCAAAAAAACAATTTAATTAAAAAATGGGTGGAAGACTTAAACAGACATTTCACCAAAGAAGACATACAGATGGCCAAGAGGCACATGAAAAGATGCTCAACATCACTAATTATTAGAGAAATTCAAATCAAAACTACAATGAGGTATCACTTCACACCAGTCAGAATGGCCATTATCAAAAAATCTAGAAATGAGCTTCCCTGGTGGCGCAGTGGTTGAGAGTCCGCCTGCTGATGCAGGGGACACGGGTTCATGCCCCAGTCCGGGAAGATCCCACATTCCACGGAGCAGCTGGGCCCGTGAGCCATGGCTGCTGAGCCTGCACGTCCAGAGCCTGTGGTCCGCAATGGGAGAGGCCACAACAGTGAGAGGCCCGCGTACCACAAAAAAAAAAAAAAAAATCTAGAAACAATAAATGCTGGAAAAGGTGTGTTGAAAAGGGAACCCTCCTGCACTGTTTGTGGTAGTGTAAATTGATACAACCACTATGGAGAGCAGTGTGGAGGTTCCTTAGAAAACTAAAAATAGAACTACCATATGACCCAGCAATCCCACTACTGGGCATTGACCCTGAGGAAACCGTAATTCAGAAAGAGACATGTACCACAGTGTTCATTGAAGCACTATTTACAATAGACAGGACATGGAACCAACCTAAATGTCCAACGACAGATGAATGGATAGAGAAGATATGGCACATATATACAATAGAATATTACTCAGCCATAAAAAGAAATGAAATTGAGTTATTTGTATTGAGGTGGATGGACCTAGAGTCTGTCATACAGAGTGAAGTAAGTCAGAAAAAGAAAAACAAATACTGTATGCTAACACATATATATGGAACCTAAAAAAAACAAAAAATGGTACTGATGAACCTTGTGGCAGTGCAGGAATAAAGACGTAGACGTAGAGAATGGATTTGAGGAAGCCTGCACGTCCAGAGCCTGTGGTCCGCAATGGGAGAGGCCACAACAGTGAGAGGCCCGGGTACCAAAAAAAAAAAAAAAAAAAATCTAGAAACAATAAATGCTGGAAAAGGTGTGTTGAAAAGGGAACCCTCCTGCACTGTTTGTGGTAGTGTAAATTGATACAACCACTATGGAGAGCAGTGTGGAGGTTCCTTAGAAAACTAAAAATAGAACTACCATATGACCCAGCAATCCCACTACTGGGCATTGACCCTGAGGAAACCGTAATTCAGAAAGAGACATGTACCACAGTGTTCATTGAAGCACTATTTACAATAGACAGGACATGGAACCAACCTAAATGTCCAACGACAGATGAATGGATAGAGAAGATATGGCACATATATACAATAGAATATTACTCAGCCATAAAAAGAAATGAAATTGAGTTATTTGTATTGAGGTGGATGGACCTAGAGTCTGTCATACAGAGTGAAGTAAGTCAGAAAAAGAAAAACAAATACTGTATGCTAACACATATATATGGAACCTAAAAAAAACAAAAAATGGTACTGATGAACCTTGTGGCAGTGCAGGAATAAAGACGTAGACGTAGAGAATGGATTTGAGGACATGGGAGGGGAGGCGCAAGTTGGGGCGAAGTGAGAGTGGCGTGGACATATATATACTACCGAATGTAAAATAGCTAGTGGGAAGCAGCACCATAGCACCGGGGGATCAACTTGTGATGACCTAGAAGGGTGGGATAGGGAGGGAGGCTCAAGAGGGAGGGTATATGGGGATATATGTATGCATATGGCTGATTCACTTTGTTGTACAGCAGAAACTAACACAGTATTGTGAAGCAGTTATACTCCAATAAAGATCTACTAAAAAAAAATAGAAAGAAAGAAAGTCTACTTGCTTTGATCCCTATTCGGAGAACTAAGATCCCACATGCCGCAGGACAACTAAACCTATGCACCACAACTAGGGAGAAGCCCACGCGCTGCAACAAAGAGCCCAAAACAGCCAATCAATCAATCAATCAATATACACTTGTGACCAAGTCTCAAAGATTTGGATCTGAACCAGAGTGGCCCAGGGAAATGTGTCCCAGGCCCAAATTATCCCTGACTCAGGAAAATTTAGACACTAACCCCAATGCTACCCTTGCACCAAAGAACCAATAGACCTTAGTGATGATGAGCACTCACTATATGCTACGCACATCCCCCAGAGACAGTTGTTTTAACTATCCTCATTTTACACATGAGGAAATTTAAACTTGCCTACAGTCTTAGTGGTGGGTGTGGCTAAGCTCAAGTCTGCAGTTAATGCCTCTGCTGTGGCATCTTCAGTGGAGCCCACTTACTGCTGTGGAACCCTCTGAATTACCCTTATTTCCTGGCTGATGAATTTTTAAACCACAAAGACATTATATTCTCTTGTTTTTAAGGCTGAACACTAACAGAATCTTCAATTTTTTATTTGTTAGCTTGTTCTTGTTTTACCACTCTAGAAGTGCTTGTGATTTACTAAACTTCCTTGTTTCAGTTTTAGTACATACAGTTTATATCTTCTAATCTTTCCTCTTCAGGGATTCTGAGCTCCTGTAGGAATTCCGAAAAACTATTACCTTTTCTGGTAATTGAGAATTCACCAGTAAAGTCTTGGAATTAATGTGCTCAACCCAGAACCCTCAAGAATAGGAGGTAACCTATCCAGGTTTATAGAGGACCTTCTTGCCACTTCTCCCAGAGTAAGTTTAATAGCATATAGAGACTGTGCATCTTCCAAAGGGTTAAGGGTTTGAATTAGGGTCACCACAACTCAGCAACTTTTATGCTACAGTTTAGAAAAGGGGGTCCATATGTAGGGGAAATTTAGTGCCTTCTAATAACCTTAGTATACTTGAATTTAGTTATTAAGTTACCTTATGTATAGACAGAACAAATTCATGTCCTTTAATTTAAAAACAAATTAATCTTTCATGACTGCTCCATTAAACAGAGTTGTATTGATTTTTATCTGGTAGCCTGTGCTTTTCCAGAGAGTTATAACTGATTGTTGACTTCTTTTCTGTGGACAGGTATGTTAAATATAACTGACCTAGTCAGACTATTACAGCCAACTCTTCCTTTTATTTAAAGAGTGACTCTTTTCTCCGTCTGTAGGGCCACTGTAGCTCTTTATTTCAGGATGTTTTCTTGGTTTTCACATAGACCCAGCAGTTCCCAAGGCAGGTTTTCAATATTCAGTACTGTTTCCAGAAATGCCATGACATTTTCAGAATAAATAAACCTTGATTAATTTTAATTTAAAAGTCATGGTTTTTTGTCACATATTGTAGAAGACTAAAGAGACATAACTAAATGTGATGTGGGATCTTGAATTGGATCCTAGTAAAGAAAGTGTGAAGTTTAGTTAATAGTATTGTACCAGTGTTGATTTCCCGTTATTGTACTATGGTTGTGTAAGATTTTAACACTGGGGGCACTTACCTGGCAGTCCAGTGGTTAAGACTCCCCGCTTCCACTGCAGGGGGCGCAGGTTCTGTCCCTGGTTGGGGAACTAAGATCCTGCATGCTGCAACAACCTTGGGGCTTTCATATTTGAAATTCTCTTCCTAGGGTCAAGGAAAGGAGGGGGGGAGGGCGCTTCCCTGATGGTCCAGTGGGTAAGGCTCTGTGCTCCCAGCAGGGGGCCCAGGGTTCAATCCCTGGCCAGAGAACTAAAAGATCCAGCATGCATGCTGCAACTAAGGAGTCCGCATGCAGCAACTAAGACCTGGTGCAGCCAAAATAAATAAATAATTTTTTTTAAAAAAAGGATTTTAACGTTAGGGGAAGTTAGGCAAAGTGTATGTGGGAACTTGTGAACTTTTCTGTAAATCTAAAATTATTTCAAAATTAAAAGTTTTTAAAAACGTATATACGTATATTTTTTTCACTGTTCAAAATTCTTTGGGAATTATAGTACAGTATTGGCCTTTCTTGGGCCTCTCTCTCTAAGCAGTAAAGATAACGCTAGATGTATCAGCATGCTCATTGCCCATAGGAAGCAGTCACAGAAATTGTTTCACTTGTGCATTCATTCAAACACTGTCCAGTGCAAATTTAGTAAGGTCCATGGAAGGCAGCAGCAGGCTCTCATGGGAAGAGTAAAGGATTTGGATTCAGACATGGGTTTCAGTCCCTCTTCTACCACTCACTAGTAGTTTCAGTTTAGGCAACCAACTTGACCTTTCTGTGTCTCAGTTTCTTCTGAGTATAATACCTACCCCACAGTGATTATAAGGATTAAATGATATTTATGTATGTGAATGCTAGTCATAGACTCTCTAAAACATTATGTAAAATGTTTATTTTGATTAATATCCTAAAAAATTGTTTTTTTTAATTTTTAAAATTTTTGGCCATACCACGCAGCATGAAGGATCTTAGTTCCCCGTCCAGGGGTCAAACCCACGCCTCCCTCATTGGAAGGTGGAGTCTTAACCACTGGACCACTGGGGAAGTCCCTTCAAAGAATTGTTTGAAGGAGAAAAGATTCCCCAGTTTGGGGGATTATATGTTCAACTGGGTCTCCTGAGGTGATTTTTTCCTAGATTAATTGTATTGCTGCACTGAGTGCAATCAAAATCCATAGGTGATATATTTATAATTGTGCTTATGCTATTTTGAATATTTGATTATTAACAATAAGTTTGAACTTGAATCAATATGACTAAGAAACACAAAGTAGTAAGCTGAACATTATAGTCTGTTTAATATAGAGATTTTACATGCACATTTTTTTTTACTTATTTAAGCCAGTGTCTAACCCTTTTGCTTTGGAAGTCATGACCCTAGGAAGAGCATTTCAAATATGAAAGCCCCCAGGTTGTTAGTTTCCTGAAATTTAAAGCGAAAACCATCAATGGAATCTATGGAGTTATTTTCAAGAGAGACCCTAGAAAGATACAATCTCCAATCCATCAACTATATGGGACCTCTAACCTTGTAGTTTGTTTCCAAAAGTAAACTATTGTATAATGAATTGAAAACAAGGAGCTCAGTGAAAGTATTTAAGTAGTGCTGCCAACTGTCTGTGATGAAATTTTGTTTTTTTATTTTACACCTGAGAGATGTAAAGTTGATTCTAAGTACATATTTCAGATGGTTAAATGCTCTGATTCAGTGTTTGCTGAAGAGCTGCTGTGTGGCTTCAACCAGATCCTAAGTATTCTCCCTGCTGTGCCTACTGTCTGTTGATTTACTCGCTTCTATAAAGCAGCCTCACGGAGATCAATGAAGTTCTTTTTCACAAATCCCAATCTAAAGCCAAGACCAAAAGAAGTCAAAGAAATAGAAGATCCTTTTTTAAAATTATTTATTTATTTATTTTTGGCTGCGTTGGGTCCTTGTTGCTGTGCACAGGCTTTCTCTAGTTGCGGCGAGTGGGGGCTACTCTTTGATGTGGTGCACAGGCTTCTCATTGCAGTGGCTTGTCTTGTTGCAGAGCATGGGCTCTAGGCACGTGGGCTTCAGTAGTTGTGGCACATGGGCTCAGTAGTTGTGGTGCGCGGGCTCTAGAGCACAGGCTCAGTAGTTGTGGTGCATGGGCTTAGTTGCTCCGCGGCATGTGGAACCTTCCCAGACCAGGGATCGAACCTGTGTCCCCTGCACTGGCAGGCGAATTCTTAACCACTGCGCCACCAGGGAAGTCCCTAGAAGATCTTCTAGTGAAGTCAGAGATGCTCATCAGTAGT
>NW_020173068.1:601275-629951 GCF_003031525.2 Neophocaena asiaeorientalis asiaeorientalis
AGTTATTTTTTTTTTTTTTTTAATTTGGTTGCGCTGGGTCTTAGTTGCGGCAGGCGGGCTCCTTAATTGCGTCTTGTGGGCTCCTTAGTTGTGGCTCTCCAGCTCCTTAGTTGCAGCATGTGGGCTCCTTAGTTGTGGCACACGAACTCTTACTTGCAGCATGCATGTGGGATCTAGTTCCCCAACCAGGGATCGAACCCTTGCCCCTTGCATTGGGAGTGCAGAGTCTTATCCACTGCGCCACCAGGGATGTCTCCTCAAGTGCTTTTTTGAGTAGAGAGAAATATTAAAAAGACTAATTGTTACTGAGTTGATAAAATGAATGAGTGAAATCTCTGTTATCCTCAAAGAATGCATTTTCCAATTCAGTAAAACGTAGTTTATTAGAAATAGATGGAAACTTCTTAACATGGTAAGTGTGTTTGTGTATATGTATGTTGTCTCAAGCTATACACATCCTATTTACTGATAAAACAGCAGTCTCATTAGATTACAAATAAGACAGGAATGTCCATTCTTAATGTTATTTTTAACATTGTTCTAGAGACATTAGACAACTCAGAGAAGAAACAATTTATATATACATAATTGTAAAGGAGGAATTTAAATTATCATTCAATAATTACCTTGTCTAAGCAAATGTTGATTTAAGACAGATAGCTACAGGATATTTATGAAATATCTAATAATCTTTGCAGAAAATTTTCCTCACCAAATCTATCCAGAAAAGGCCAGGGTTTTCAACCAAGTCTTTTGAATAAGAATGAAGTTTGAAAAAGCCTTACAAATCTTCACAAACAACACAGGGAACCTTTTTTCTATTCCCATTTACAGTTAGATTTTTATTTTATTCTCCTTAATAAGTAATATGTAATATGTGTATTGCTATAAAATACAAAAGGTATCATAAACAAATATTCAGTGAAAAGTCAGTCTCCTCCCAGCCCTGTCAGAGACAATCACTGGTACCAGTTTTTTATGTTCCCTTCCAGAGACTTCTTAGGCATATACAAAACTAGCTTCTCTCTTCATTCTTTTTACATTAATAGTAATATGCCACATATACTGTTCTGTACCTTGTTTTTGTTTTATTTACTTAGCAATATTATAATGGAAACTGTGCCAAATCAGCACATCCAGAGCATTTTTTTTAACAATTGCAAAATTAGATTATGGTTATATACTATAACTTAACCAGTTGCATATTTAGGTTGCTTTCAACCTGTTGCTATTACAAGCAAGGCTGGAAAGAAGACCTTGGTACATGTGTGTCATTTAAGGTAGGCAGTAGATGGGCCCCTGGGCTGAGCAGCTGGAGTTTGTCAAGCAGAGTAAATTGGAACTTTCTTTTCCCTAGACACTCCAAGGACAAAATTAATGGCAGGAGCTAAAGTCTGCTGGAATAAAGAGATAAGAGGACCACATCTATCACTCCTGAGATCAAGGAAACGTCCCCGACTACACACGCACAAGGCGGCTCCTCAGGGGTCAAAAAGGGAGAGGGCATCATCCCATAATATGTGTGGCCATACTCCATTTAGCCTTTGTGCTGGAATTCATCTTGACAAAAAGATGCGCATGCATATAGGGAAGGGTCCTAGGGCAGTTCAGATGTGGAAAAGAAGTGAGATAATTGGCCAGAGGAAAACTAAGATCCAGAAGAACTGCCCCTACATAAACGATTTAACCACCTCTTTACTGCATTCCTCCTCATTAGGAAGGATGCCCAAACCCTTTCTCTGGGTGTGTATTCCTGTTTTGCTCCTGCCTTAAATAAGTGAACTGCTTCTCTGTGTGCTCTCCCACATGTTGTGCTGTGCTTCTAATAATAAACTTTGTACCTGTTTTTACAGTTTTTGCCTCCTTGAAACATTCTTGCTTCCAAACAAGGCAAGAGCCAGGGTAACTTTGCTTCTAACCTCTAGCGCCTGGTGGACTAGTGGCTAGGATTTCTGGTTTTTCATCCAGGCTACTAAGGTTCAGTTTCTGGGCAGGGTGCTAAGATCCTGCTTCAAGACTGTTCGTTGCTGTTTCTTCAAGAACACTTTGAGTACACATGTAAGCACATTTGAAAGATAAATTCCTAAATGTGGAATTGCTGGGTCAGTGGGTAAGTCCCTGTATAATTTTGCTAAGTTTTTCTCGTGGAGGCTGACAATTTTACTGATTGACAGTTTCACTGATAATGTGAGAGTGCTTACTCTCACTAATGGGTAATATCAACTTTATGACATATTAGATTTCCGCTTGAATGTGGGCTGCTCTTCAACTTTCTTGTATCCGCCAGGGTAGGCTAAGTTATGCCTTAGTCACAAACAACTTCAAAATCTTAGTGGCTTGTAACAAGAAATGTCTCTCCTTTTGGTCAGCTAGGGGCTCTACGCCACATCTCCTTACTCAAAAACTTAGGCTAACATTAAGCTGCCACCATCTTGAACATTGCCAGTTGTCATGGCTAAGGAAAAGAGGGCTCTGGAGAGTCTCACACCATCAATAAATATTGTTTAGCCTGAAAGTAACAAATATTGATTCCCTTTACAACTCATTGACGAGTATTCATTACATGGCCTCACCCACTATAAGAGGGCCAGGAAGTGTAGTCATACATGTGCCTAGATGGAAAGCTGAAGATTTTGACAAACAGCAGCTATGACTAACTACTGTATCTGTATTCTGTCCTGTTAACCTGTCAATTCATGTGGTAATAACACAGGTTTTTCTTTTTTGGAATATTTCTGGCTAGTCTCTCATTTTCATTTTTCCTATTGAACTAGAATTAGCTTCTATAACCACCCTCCTCTCTCTAGAAAGAGCCAAATTGTCGGTATTTTTTTACTGTGTCTGCATTAAATTTATAGATTTAAGGAAAATTGACAGCTTTGTAATATTGCGTTTCTACAACCAAGAAGCAGATATATCTTTTCAGTTATTCACATCTTCTTTTGTATCTTTCATATATTCTTAATATATATTGTGTATATTTATTAGTATTCTTTTTTTGTTCTTTTAATGGTCTTTATTTTACTATCATCTGTAAATAATAATTTTAATTCCTTCTTTACAATCAGGTTGGTTTTCTTGAAGGAACAGAAAGGATATAAACATTTCTCAAATAACATATCAATTACCCAATCAAAAATTTTTTCAAAATATTTCATATTAAGGATTTTTCTTTTCATGATCCATCTTTATATTAATCCCAATAAATAAATAGATTAACATTACATCAACAGTAAATACTGTTTACTCCAGCACCTAGAAGCACTTAATCAAATTTTTAAGAATTATATTTGTTTTGTGCTCTGCAAGTGTCTATTATGCCCACCTGTACAAGAACCAGGAGATGATAAGCCATTAATGGAGAATAAGATCCGATTCTACTCACTGGCCCATTCGTCAAACTTGAGAGATGTTGAAAATTAAACATTCACACGTAATTAGAGTACGGTTTGAGTAATGTAGGCATTGCTTTCCTATTGCTTTTTGTTTTGTTTTGTTTTGTTTTGGCTGCACCGTGTGACATGCGGGATCTTGGTTCCCCGACCAGGGATCAAATCCATGCCCCCTGCAGTGGAAGTACAGAGTCCTAACCACTGGACTGCCAGGGAATTCCCTCCTATTGCATTTTGATTTGTTGTTTCGTTGGGGGGAAGAATCAGCTTTTTACTAAAGTTAAGCAGGTATTACACCTAAGGTGTATTTCATATTGAGGATGAGAACTGCTCATTGCTTCTTATTTCTTTTCACTACCTTGGTGTAATTATGATGTGAAGTTCAACCTAAGAGTATTTTTCTCCCTTACAACTTGTCTTTCATTTCATCCTCCACCTATCTCAGCATTACCCTGTGCTGTTTTTCCTACAACCCATACTTTTAAGAGTTCAATTCTTAGGGACCTCCCTGGTGGCTAAGGGGTTAAGAATCCGCCTGCCAATTCAGGGAACACAGTTCGATCCCTGGTCCAGGAAGATCCCACATGCCGCAGAGCAACTAAGCCCATGTGCCACAACTACTGAGCCTGCACTCCAAAGCCCACGATCCAACAACTTCTGAAGCCCACACACCTAAGAGCCTGTGCGCCACAACAAGAGAAGCCACCACAATGAGAAGCTCATGCACCGCAATGAAGAGTAGCCCCCATTCGCTGGAACTTAGAGAAAGCCTGTGCACAGCAATGAAGACCCAACACAGCCAAAAATAAATTTTTAAAAAGAATTCTTAATCACAAGACTGTGAATTAAATAGAAGTCAATAGTTAAAGGCTAATAAACAGATTATTTGTGAGATTACAGTGCATGTATAGTTGTGTCTGGGATAGAAATCCACAGGGAACACAAGACATCAAATCTGAACCCTTTACCCATCATCAAAGTGAAGTCTCATAAAGATCTTATGGAATAATTCAAATTGAAAATAGAAACTTTATAATTACACAGAAATGGAGGGAAAGTCTTTATGGAGCTGACTATGGCAGAGTAAAAATAGACCCACCAAAATAACAGACATCTGAAATTAAAAATGTTTAAGAAGACAAACTTCAGTTATGATAAACAAACATAGCACCTCAGGCTTGATTTTAGAACTTTGGCAATACCAAAAAAAGAGAAAAGCTGTGTATAGACCCAGAGAAAACAATAGTAATAGAAGAAACAGAAGAAAAAAAAATTGCCAAAGGAATGGAATTATCAATAATAAGGCTGAAAAGAATAAAAGACACAAAGACTATTAAAAGGAATTGGTTAGAATTTAAAAACAAAACAAAAACCTAAAGCACTGTGATCAAAAGTATAAAGAAATTTACAACATCCCTTAAGAAAAAAAAATGGCATCAAAATAATAGAGCAGTCAGTAAAATTGAAGCTAACTGAGATGGAAAGATCCAGATTAAAATACAAATGGAATAGACAAATAGGTTATAACAAATCCTGTAAACTTAGTTTTTTTCTCCTGCAAATCTCCTCTAAATAATTGGGAGGATGGGGGTGGATTCCAAATAGGAGGAAGGCTCAGTAAAAGAATAACTGAAGAAGTTATTGAAGAGAAAAATAGACCTTTGCCTACAGATTGAGATTTTATGGCATACTTATTTTCCAGATTTGGCACTTAAAGACAGTATACCCATATACCTACCTACCAGTTTATTTATTTATTTATTAACATCTTTATTGGAGTATAATTGCTTTACAATGGTGTATTCGTTTCTGCTTTATAACAAAGTGAGTCAGCTATACATATACGTATATCCCCATATCTCCTCCCTTTAAACTGGAAAGGAAGAAATATTCTCTGGAGAATAAAAGATAAGAATGACCTCAGACTTTGCAACTCAAATAGTAGAAGATATTTTAGAGAAATATTTACAAAACACCAGGCAATTATCTTGCCTAGCTGTCTGCCTTTTGAAGATAAAGCATTTTTGAACCGTGATACCTGAGAAGAATTTTCAACAGACAAGTACCAGAGAAAGTTATAAAAGACTGGGAATGCAGAGGAAACTTCTGAAATATAAGTGGTAGAGACTGGAGCACTTTAAAGGAAGTGAGGTAGTGATGCAGGAGTGGTAGCTTAGGTATTCAGGAACAAAACATCTCAGTACAGAAACTCCACCTGAGTTGGCGCATTCCAGGATCTGGGCCTCCACACATACAGAAATGCAACCTTACCTTTACTCAGGGATAACCGAGGCCTAGGAAGATCTTGCTAACAAAAGCTCACAAGACTGCCAATTTATAGATTTGCCATGAGAAATAGAATTTTCAGGTAAACTTGAATGTTGACCAGGGGAGTCATGTGAGGAAAACAGAATTTAAAAGTGTATAACTTTGGTGAATTTAGAGTTAGAATAAACATAAGTGGTTTTTAAAAGTGTTTCTCTGCTACACTTGATGTATTCTTCCTAGTGTAGGGGTGCTTTCCAGGGGACCTAAGTGTTTGACATTAACTGGCACACACTGGAAACAGCAGGAAATGTATGCTTAATTCTATACATATATAATCTATGCTTCTATATAGATGGACTTGTACTAACACTTTCTCTTTTAAATCCTTTACTACCATTGTCTGTTAGCTTTCATATGCAGCTGTAGATAAATATTGGTCAAATATATCACAGATTTTATTTTTACTTTAAGTTTAAAAGGTATAAAAGGATATATATACACATGTGTGTGTGTATGTGTATATATATATATATATATCTCAAAAGACTCTGTCCTCTCTAGGTTCCTTGTCCCTTACACCAAAAACAGCTCATGTTATCAATTTCAATATCCTTCCAGGGAAAATTTATGCATATTCAAGCAAATGCTTATATTCTTTGGCAGTGAAATATACCAAATCCAACTAATAATAGATGTATTTACAGTTTTAGTGGCCACTGATATGGTGCAGACCAGTCAGCTATAGGCTGAGCTGCAGAGGCTCCATATCAACCCCTGACTGTTAATACAGACATAGAACCTGCCATCTAATTCTCTCAGGCTCAGGTTATTGCAGTAGGGCCAGGTACTGGCCAGTCCAGTGAGGCCACACTGTAACTCATTAACTGAAACTCAGTCATAGGTCTGAGAGAAAGATCTCTTCTGCAATTAGTTTCTATACTCTAACTGAATAAAACAGGGACGTGTCCTGGTTTTCTCAAACTTACAGTTTGTTCACAAGACCACCTTTGGTTATATTAGAAAATAAAACGATTACATCTTCAAAGCACAGTGTTTTGGCACTGTCCTGTTTGGGCAGGGTCTTGACAGACAAATTGCCAGTTTGCTGTTTTGTTGCCAGAAAGATGATCTCTAGATCAGCTAGTTCAAAATACAAGTTATATTTGGTGATATGTATCTTTTATAATTATTTTAGGTGATATAAAAGTAAAAAGTCACTATAGAAAGTCACTGTGTTCAGTTGACTTGGTGTATTTTTTGCAGCTAGTTTTCCATGGAGTACTCACTGCTCAGAGCTGAGTGTTCTGTGGATGCTTTATTAAGATTTATTTTTATGCAGGCAGGTAGTTGCACCTGCCCTAAAATTTTTTCCAGGTTAGGCTCCAAAAAGTAGTAGCTTTTCTCCATGCCAGGAATAACCAGCTCAGAAAATATAATGGAAAAAAAATCCCAATCATAACAGTAACAAAAATATATACAATAAAACTGGGAATAAACTAAAGAAAAGTATAAAACCTTTATGACTAAAGCTATGTGAATCTACTAAGAACCATAAGGTAAGACTAGAATAAATGAAAAACATATCGTGTGCCTGTATATAAAGACCCATTCTCCCTAAAGTAAGCTATAAATTTAATATACTTTCAATCAACTTCCTAACAGGATATTTTTTAAATTGTTTATCTGAAAAAGATTGTGTAAGAATAGGCTTGTAAATATTAAAAAGAAAGAGTAATGATGGAAGTAAATTTTCCTATCATGTATGAATTGTTGGTATGCTAAAGTTATATTAAAACAAAACATTGAGTACTGATTCAGGACATTATGGATAGAAAAAAAAGAACAGACTACAAAATCCAGAAACAGACCCAGGCGTGTATAAAAAGTGACTGTGAAAAAAGTATAATTTTAAAACAGTGGAGAAAGAATTTTATAAATGCTATTGGGACAAATGACTAACCATTTGGGAAAACAGTTTTAGATCTTTTTTCCATGCCATAGATTCAAGATGGCTTAAACATTTAAATTTGAGATGCAAAACCATCTACATATTAAAAAGGAATATGAGTATTTCTGCAATCTGATGCAGGGAAATCAAACATTAGAAACCATAAAGCAGGGGCACAAACTCAGTGCCGACAAGTCAACAGCATCAGGCAGGAAATTGAATCATTTGAGTACACTGGGTAGAAAACAAAATTGTGCAGTCCTCGATTTCTTTTATTTTGGTTTTTTGATAGAGGTAGAAATATTTATATTCGCTGAGAAAATAACAGCATAAGCACAATAAGTGACCACCAACATTTGGTTCAGACTTAGGAAGTGATAAGCAATGGTGAACATAGTGACAAATGAAAGCATGCTGACCCAGGCCCAGGGCTGCACTCAACACTAGTCTGTAAGGTCTCCTCCCAATTGTGCAACACCATGGCAGCTTGGAGGCCCCCAAGGCCACTCAGCACTAAGCAATTGTTGCCATGAAAGAATAAAGCCCAGAGTTACCAGATCTTCTGATCTTTTTCCATGTAAAGCTGGAAAATTGCAAATTTTATGCTAAATCTCTTCAGTTTAAACTATCTCAACACTTAGAACTTTGTATAGGCCAAACAAAACATGTTCACAGGTCAGATTCAGCCCATAGGCCTCAAGTTTTTGAAATCCACTGTGTAGTTTTGGTTTTGGTTTCAAGATTATGCTTACGTCTTTAAATGGGTTGGAATGCTTTCCATCTTTCTGTTTGTTCTTTTCTATACTCTGGATCAATTTATATAGCAGAGGAATTAATCTGTACAAATTTAGATGGAGTTCCACTTCGATTGCCATCAGGATCTGCGGGCTTTTTGCGAAGATAGCGTTCTATATTTTCCCAATTTCTTCTTGAACCCGTTTTGGTTATTTATATTCCTATAAAATCGTACATTTAATCTAGATTTAAGTGAATTCTCTTATAGATTTTTTTAAATCTCAGCATATCAATAGTTTTTAGCGCTTTCTCATTCTTAGTGTTTGTTTATAAATTTATTTATTTATTTTTGGCTGCACTGGGTCTTTGTTGCTGTGCACAGTCTTTCTCTAGTTGCGGCGAGTGGGAGCTACTCTTCACTGCGGTGTGCGGGCTTATTGTGGTGGAGCACAGGCTCTAGGCACGCAACCTTCAGTAGTTGTAGCATGTGGGCTCAGTAGTTGTGGCTCACAGGCTCCAGAGCACAGGCTCAGCAGCTGTGGTACACGGGCCCAGCTGCTCCGCAGCATGTGAGATCTTCCTGGACCAGGGCTCGAACCCACGTCCCCTGCATTGGCAGGTGGACTCTCAACCACTATACCACCAGGGAAGCCCCTCATTCTTAATATTTTGTTGGTTTGTTGGTTGATTTCAATTCCCCTCTGGGTTTTTTGGTTTGTTTTCATTCATATATTTTTGTTTGACCTTTATTAATCCCTTCTTCTGGTTTATTTTGTTTGATTTGTCCTTTTCCTGGCTTCTACAGTGAATTCTTTTTTTCATTTATTTTAGTAATCCATTTTAGATAGATAATACATGTATTGAAGATTATGTATTTTTTTCTCAGCACAAGAATTTTTCCCCCAACTTGATCAATTTCTAAATAGTCTATAATTTGTTTTCCCTGCCTCTTGGACCCAAGTCTTTTCAGATTATCTTTTGAATTTCCTAGTGGTTAGTTTTCTTTATCTTTCTTACTGTTGAGTTAATTTTATTGCATCGCAGTCACATAATGTGGCCTATTTCTACTCTTCTGAATGTTCTTTATGACATTATAAAAAATCAGTTTATCTAAATGTAGATGTTCCAGATTCACTTTAAAAGATACAAAGTTCTAAATATATGCTTATTATCTGGTAATGGTATTGTTTGTATCCTGTCTGTCTCTCTCTTTTTTTGTTTCTTTTTGTGACCAGTTAAACTCTAAGAGAGGTATATTAGGCTCCCACAATGATTATGTTTTTACCAAATTCTGTGTTTCTAATAACCTTTGTTTCTGTATTTTGATGCTATATTAAGCTTTGTGTCTGTTACACTTTATTTAGCTTTATATATGTATATAATTTTTTAATCACTATAAAACATCATTGTCGGGACTTCCCTAGTGGTGCAGTGGTTAAGAATCTGCCTGCCAATGCAGGGGACATGGGTTCGAGCCCTGGCCCAGGAAGATCCCACATGTTGTGGAGCAACTAAGGCTGTGCGCCACAACTACTGAGCCTGTGCTCTAGAGCCCACAAGCCACAACTACTGAGCCACGTGCCACAACTACTGAAGGCTGTGTGCCTAGAGCCCGTGCTCCACAACAAGAGAAGCCACTGCAATGAGAAGCCCACGCACCCCAACAAAGAGTAGCCCCCGCTTGCCTCATCTAGAGAAAGCCCGTGCGCAGCAATGAAGATCCAACACAACCAAAAATAAATAGATAACATTAAAAAAAAATCATTGTCCCATATAACTTTTTTTGCCTTCATTTCTACTCTTTTTAAAATTGGCATTCCTACTTTTTCTGATAATATTTGCCAGCTATATTTTTCTTCGTTTTTGTGTTGCCACCTTCATTTAAAAATTTCTTAGAATCATTTTACGTGTTTTCTTATAAACAGCTTATAGCTGATAATTGTATTTATGTAATCTTAGAGTCTCTTTTAATAGGGAGACATTTTTTCTGATAATTAACTTTAGATCTTGTTACTGCCATTTTATTTTATATTTCTTTCATTTGCTCTCTTATGACTACTACCCCTTATTTCCTTTATAGATTTTGTTGAAATGATCGAGTTTTTCTTGCTTCATTTTTCTCCTTCATCCCATTTGTGGCTCACTACATTTTTATTTTAATTTTATTTATTTTTGGCTGCATTGGGTCTTAGTTGCTGTGCGTGGGCTTTCTCTAGTTATGGCAAGCAGGGGCTATTCTTCGTTGCAGTGCATGGACTTCTCATTGCAGTGGTTTCTTGTTGCGGAGCACAGGCTCTAGGTGTGCAGGCTTCCATAGTTGTGGCACACGGTCTCAGTAGTTGTGGCTCACGGGCTCTAGAGTGCTGGCTCAGTAGTTGTGTTGCACGGGCTTAGTTGCTCCACAGTATGTGGGATCTTCCCAGACCAGGGATTGAACCCGTATCCCCTGCATTGGCAGGCAGATGCTTAACCACTGCACTACCAGGGAAGTCCGTGTGGCTTGCTACATTTTAGCACATGTATTTGTTGTTGTTGTTTGATTTTTTTGTTTGTTATTTGTAGATGCTTTTTATAAAGTGAGGAAGTTCCCTTCTATTCCTATATTTCTGGGAGTTCTTATAATGAATGAGTATTGAATCTTGTCAGATGCTTGTTTTTTTCATCAGTTGATATGATCGTGTGATTTTTTTTCCCTCTTTAGCCATTTAATATGGTGGATTATATATATATATTTTTTTAACATTAAACTAGCTTTGCATCCCTAGAATACACCCTACTTGGTCATGGTGTAAAACTTCTTATATATTGCTGAATTCTACTAGTTAATATTTTGTTAAGAATTTTTGTGTCTGTATTCATGAGACACTGACCTTATCTAGTTTGGCTGTCAGGGTTAACACTAGCTTCAAAAAACGAGTTGAGGGCCTCCCTGGTGACACAGTGGTTAAGAATCCACCTGCCAATGCATGGGACATGGGTTTGAGCCCTAGTCTGGGAAGATCCCACATGCTGCGGAGCAACTAAGCCTGTGCTCCACAACTACTGAGCCCTCGTGCTACAACTGCTGAAGCCCACATGCCTAGAGCCTGTGCTCTGCAACAAGAGAAGCCAACGCGATGAGAAGCACACGCACCACAACGAAGAGTAGCCCCAGTCGCTGCAACTAGAGAAAGCCCGTGTGCAGCAACAAAGACCCAACACAGCCAAAAATAAATAATTTTTTTTTTTAATGAGTTGAGAAATGTTCCATTCTATTTTCAGGAAGCGATTGTCAAGAATTGGTGTTTATTCTTCTTTAAACATTTGATAGAATTCTCTGGTAAAATTATCTGGGCCTGGAGCTTTCTTTTTGCTGAACTTTTTAATGCCAAATTAAATTTATTTAATAGTTGTAGAACACACAGTGATTGCCCATAGTCATTCTTTCAGAGTAGGTCTGCTGGCAACATATTCTCTTTGTTTTCCTTCATGTAAGCATGTCTTGATTTTTATTCCTGAAGGATATTTTCATCAGATATAGGATTCTGGGTTGACATTTCTTTTCTTTCAGCACTTGAAAAATGTTGTGTCACTTCCTTCTGGCCTCTATCATTTCTAATGAGAAATCTACTCTTTCAAACTGTTTTTCCACTAAAGATAGTACATATTTGTCTCTGGTTGCTTTCAAGGTGTTTCTTTTTTTTCCTTTAGTTTTAGTAAGTTTGACTGGATGTGTCTTGGTGTAGATTTGGCGGGGGGGTTATTCTGTTTGCTCATCTTCTTGAATTTATACATTTATGTCTTTTGCAAAATTCTGGAAGTTTTTAACCATTTCTTTGAGTACTTTTTCAGCCCTGCCCTCTTTCTCCTCTCCTGGGAATTCAGTGACATGAATGTTAAATTTGTATTATAGTCCCACATGTCCCTGAGGCTCTGTTCATTTTTCCTTCAATCTATTTTCTCTCTTTTGTTCAGATTGAGTAGTTTCTATTATTCTTTAAGGTCACTGACACTTCCCTCTTTCTCTTTCATTCTCTTGCTGAGCCCATCCACTGAGTTTTCTATTTCAGTTATGGTATTTTTCAGTTCTAAAATTTTTGTTTTGTTCTTCTCTGGTCTTCTTTGCTGAGACTTTTTTTATTTCAGAGTTTTCTTTTCTCGTCATTGAAGTGTAGTTGATTTACAATATTAGTTTCAGGTGTACAACATAGTGATTCAATAACTTTATAGATTATACTCCATTTAAAGATATTACAAAATACTGACTGTATTTCCCAGTGCTGTATGTTGCTTATTTATTTTATACATAGTACTTTGTGTCTCTTAATTCCATACCCCTATCTTGCTCCTCCCTCCTTTCCCCTCCCCACTGGTAACCACTAGTTTGTTCTCTATATCTGTGAGCCTGTTTCTGTTTTGTTTTATACATTCATTTGTTTTATTTTTTAGATTCCACATATAAGTGATAACATACAGTATTTGTCTTTTTCTGACTTATTTCACTAAGCATAATTCCCTCTAGGTCCATCCATGATACTGCAAATGGCAGAATGTCATTCTTCTTTAATGGCTGAGAAATATTCCAGTGTGTGTGTGTGTGTGTGTGTGTGTGTGTGTGTGTGTGTGTGTATGCCACATTTTCTTTATCCATTCGTGTGTTGATGGACACTTAGGTTGCATTCATATCTTGGCTACTGTAAATAATGCTGTGAACATTGGGGTGCATATATCTTTTCAAATTAGTGTTTTCATTTTCTTTGCTGAGATTTTTCCATGTTTTCATTTGTTTCAAACATGTTTGTAATTGCTTGTTGAAATATCTTTATGATAGCTGCCTTAAAATCTTTGTTAGAAATTCTAACATTTCTGTCATCTCAGTTATGGCAGTTGTTGATTGTTTTTTCATTCAGTCTGTGATCTTTTTAGTTCTTGGTATGATGACTGATTTTCAGTTGAAACCTGGACATTTTGTATATTATGTATAAGTTTCTGGATTTTACTTAAACTTTCTGTGTTACCTGGCTTCCTCTGACACTGCTCTGGCAGTGAAAAAGATAGAGGACCACTTCATTACTGCCAGGCGAGGCTAGAAGTCCAGGTTCTCCCTTCAGCCTTTGTTGACACAGGGGAGTGGGGGAGCTCCTTGTTATTGGCGGGCAGGGTTGGGAGTTCCAGCTCTCCACTGGGCTTTCACTGATACCTCCTTGACTGGGAGAGGTAGGAATGCTTATTGCTGCAGGGTAGTGGTAAACTCCTGATTCTGCACTATACTTCCTCTGTCACAACCTCAGAGGGGAAGGGTTCAGTCACCTTTTTACTGCTGGATAGAGGTGGAACTTCCATATGTGGTCTCCACTGATATTGCAGAGGTGGGTCTTCATTACCACCTGGCAGAATAGAATTTCCAGCTTCCTACTTGGCCTTTTCTGACACTACCCCAGGCTTAGGGCAAGGGTGGAGATCTAGGCTGTCCATTTAGCCTTTGCTGGCATGTGTAGGGGTGGGCCATAGTTCTGGGATGTTTGGAGTAGAGCAGTTACTATCTGAAAGTTTTCTGCCTTCCTAGGATACCCTTTTTGTGGTCCAGTGCCCAGATAGAACAGGTTTATTGGGGCTATATTTGTCTTCACCTGTTCTCATTTCTGGTTTGCCAACTTCTAAAGCTCCAAGTCTGGGATATATGAGACAAAAAGAAATCTCAGAACCCACTACCATGTTGTTCCTTAGGTTTTGAGGTTCTGAGCTAGTGTGCCTTTTTCTCAACATCTTTCAGAGTATTCTCATCAACTTCTCATTGTTTTATATATAATGTCCAAAGTTTTTAATTGTATCTAGATGGAGAAATAGGAAATGTATGTCTACTCTATCTTTCTGCAACCAGTGTGTCTTTTGATGGAGGTATAGGCAGTGACCTCTGATGTCTTCTATTTATTTTTATTAGAACTAACTGAGGTAGTTTATTAGCATGTTTAGAGCAATGCAACTCAGTGATAGCTATTATTACATATATGCAAGTGCAAACATACATAAGTGTATAACATTTTTAATATATAACATATCTGGAATTATGTCTTATCTTTTGTTCCTCAGCTTTCTTTTTTTTCACTTAATAGCTCTTGGAGCTCTGTCTATATCAGAATATATAGACCCACTTCTATATCAGAATATATAGACCCACCTCTTTTTAACAGATGCATTTCACAGTTAGGATGTACCATAATTTAATCTCTTGCATATTGAACATTGGTTCATTCTTAATTTCATTGTGTTGCAAATAAATATCTATATCTATACATCTTTGTCCACATTTCTTTAATACAGAGTCATAAATTAAGTTGCTGACTCAACTAAATTCTAAATGGGCATACCCATTTAGCATTTTGATTGCAATCCAAATAGTCTTCCAAATGGATTTCTTCAAATTTAAATCCTACCTACAGTTAGAAGATGTTTAAGATTTTTCATTCTAGATCTCAAAAAAATGCCATTGGTAATTTGATAGGGAATGCATTGGATCTGTAGATTGCCTTGGGTAGTATAGTCATTTTGACAATATTGATTCTTCCCATCCAAGAACATGGTATATCTTTCCATCTGTTTGTGTCATCTTCAGTTTCTTTCATCAACATCTTACAGTTTTTGGAGTACAAGTCTTTTGCCTCCTTAGATAGGTTTATTCCTAAATATTTTATTCTTTTTGATGCAATGGTAAATGGGATTGTTTCCTTAAATTCTATCTCTGATCTTTCATTGTCAGTGTATAGAAACGCGAGAGATTTCTGTGTATTAATTTTGTATCCTGCAACTTTACCGAATGCATTGATGAGCTTTAGTAGTTTTTTGGCAGCATCTTTAGGATTTTCTATGTATTGAATCATGTCATCTACAAATGGTGACAATTTTACTTCTTCCTTTCCAATTTTGATTCCTTTTATATCTTTTTCTTCTCTGAAGGCTGTGGCTAGGACTTCTAAAACAATCTTGAACAAAAGTGGTGAGAGTGGACATCTTTGTCTTTTCCTTAGCATAGAGGAAATGCTTTCAGCTTTTCACCATTGAGTATGATGTTAGTTTTGGGTTTGTCATATATAGCCTTTATTATGTTGAGGTAGGTTCCCTCTATGCCCACTTTCTGGAGAGGTTTTATCATAAATCAGTGTTGAATTTTGTCAAAAGCTTTTTCTACATCTATTGAGATGATGATATGGTTTTTATTCTGCAATTTAATGTGGTGTATCACACTGATTGATTTGCAGATATTGAAAAATCCTTGCATCCCTGGGATAAATCCCACTTGATCATGATGTATTATCCTTTTAATGTGTTGTTGGATTTGGTTTGCTAGTATTTTGTTGAGGACTTTTGCATCTATGTTCATCAGTGATATTGGCCTGTAATTTTTTGTGGTGTCTTTGTCTGGTTTTGATATCAGGGTGATGGTGACCTCACAGAATGAGTTTGGGAGTGTTCCTTCCGCTGCAATTTTTTGGAGTAGTTTCAGAAGAATAGGTGTTAACTTTTCTCTAAATTTTTTATAGAATTCACGTGTGAAGCCATCTGGTCCTGGACTTTTGTTTGTTGGAACTTTTTAAATCACCGTTTCAATTTCAGTACTTGTGACTGGTCTATTCGTATTTTCTATTTCTTCCAACTCCAGTCTTGGAAGGTTAGGCCTTTCTAAGAATTTGTCCATTTCTTCTAGGTTGCCCCTTTTATTGGCATATAGTTGCTTGTAGCAGTCTCTTAAGATCTTTTGTATTTCTGTGATGTCAGTTGTAAATTCTCCTTTTTCATTTCTAATTTTATTGATTTGAGCCCTGTCCCTTTTTTTCTTGGGGAGTCTGGTTTATCAATTTTGTGTCTCTTTTCAAAGAAACAGCTTTGAGTTTCATTGATCTTTGCTACTGTTTTCTTTGTCTCTCTTTCATTTATTTCTGCTCTGATCTTTATGATTTCTTCCCTCCTACTAACTTTGAGTTTTGTTTGTTCTTCTTTCTCTAGTTGCTTTAGGTGTAAAGTTAGGGTGTTTATTTGAGATTTTTCTTGTTTCCTGAGGTAAGACTGTATTGCTGTAAACTTCCCTCTTAGAACTGTTTTTGCTGTGTCCCATAGGTTTTGGATCATCGTGTTTTCGTTTTCATTTGTCTCTAGGTGTTTTTTGATTTACTCTTTGATTTCTTCAGTGATCCATTGGCTGTTTCGTAACATATTGTTTAGCCTCCACGTGTTTGTGTCTTTTACAGGTTTTTTCTTGTAGTTGATTTCTAATCTCATAGTGTTGTAGTCGGAAAAGATGCTTGATATTATTTCAGTTTTCTTAAATTTACTGGGGCTTGCTTTGTGGCTCAGCATGTGACCTATCCTGGAGAATGTTCCATGTGCACTTGAGAGGAATGTGTATTCTGCTTCTTTCAGACAGAATGTTCTATAAATGTCAATTAGGTTCATCTGCTATAATATATAATTTAAGGCCTGTGTTTCCATATTGCTTTTCTGTCTGGATGATCTGTCCATTGATGTAAGTGGGGTGTTAAAGTCCTCCACTACTATTGTGTTACTGTTGATTTCTCCTTTTATGGCTGTTAGCATTTGCCTTATATATTGAGGTGATTCTATGTTGGGTGCATATATATTTACAATTGTTATATCTTCTTCTTGGATTGATCCCTTGATCATTACGTAGTGTCCTTCTTTGTCTCTTTTAACAGTCCTTATTTTAAAGTCTATTTTGTCTGATGAGTGTTGTTACATGCACTTTCTTTTAATTTCCATTTGCATGGAATATATTTTTCCATTCCCTTACTTTCAGTCTGTATGTGTCCCTAGATCTGAAGTGGGACCCTTGTAGACAGCATATATATGGGTCTTGTTTTTGTATCCATTCAGCCAGTCTGTGTCTTCTGGTTGGAGCATTTAAGCCATTTACCTTTAAGGTAATTATCAATACTTGTGTACTTATTGCCATTTTGTTGATTGTTTTGGATTTGTTTTTGTAGGTCTTTTTCTTCCCTTCCTCTTTTGTTCTCTTCTCTTGTGATTTGATGAATAGCTTTAGTGTTGTGTTTGGATTGCTTTTTCTTTTTTGTGTGTGTATCTATTGAAGACTTTTGGTTTGTGGTTACCATGAGGTTTTGATATAGCAGTCTGGATATACACAAGATTGTTTTAAGTAGCTGGTCTGTTAATCTAAAATGCATTCCCAGTATCATGCATTTGTACTCTCCTCTTCCCACAGTTGCTGGTTTTGATATTATACTTGTGTGTGGATGATTTCCTACCTTTACTGTATGTTTGCCTTTACCAATGAGCTGTCCCATTCATAGTTTTCTTACTTCTAGTTGTGGCCTTTTCTTTTCCACCTAGAGAAGTTCCTTTAGCATTTGTTGTAAAGCTGGTTTGGTTTTGAGCTTTTGCTTGTCTGTAAAGCTTTTAATTTCTCTGTCGAATCTGAATGAGAGCCTTACTGGGTAGAGTATTCTTGGTTGTAAGTTTTCCCCTTTCATCACTTTAAATATATGGTGCCATTGCCTTCTGGCCTGCAAGAGTTTCTGCTGGAAAATCAGCTGATAACTTTATGGGGATTCCTTTTTATGTTATTTGTTGCTTTTTCCTTGTTGTTTTTAATATTTTTACTTTGTCTTTTATTTTTGTCAATTGGATTAATATGTGTCTTGGCGTGCTCCTCTTTGGGTTTATTCTGTATGGGATTCTGCACTTCCTGGACTTGAGTGAGCGTCTCCTTTCCCATGTTAGCAAAGTTTTCGGCCATTATCTCTTCAAATATTTTCTCAGGCCCTTTCGCTCTCTCTTTTCCTCCTGGGACCCCTATAATGCGAATGTTGGTGTGTTTAATGGTGTCCCAGAGGTCCCTTAGGCTGTCCTCATTTCTTTTCATTCTTTTTTCATTTTACTGTTCTGTGGCAGCGATTTCCAGCAGTCTGTCTTTCAGCTTACTTATTCGTTTTTCTGCCTCATTTATTCTATTGATTCCTTCTAGTGTATTTTTCATTTCAGTTATTGTGTTGTTCCTCACTGTTTGTTTGTTCTTTAGTTCTTATAGGTTCTTGTTAACATTTCTTGTTTTTTCTCCATCCACGCTTCCATTCAATTTCTGAGATTTTGGATCATCTTTACCATCATTACTCTGAATTCTTTTTCAGGTAGATTGCCTATCTCCACTTCACTTAGTCGTTATTCTGGGGTTTTAGTTTGTTCTTTCATCTGGAACGTATTTCTTTGCCATCTCATTTTGTCTAACTTTCTGTGTTTGTGCTCTCCGTTTCTCAGGCTGCAGGTTTGTAGTTCTTCTTGCTTCTGGTGTCTACCCCCTGGTGGGTGAGGTTTGCCCAGGGGCTTGGGTAGGCTTCCTGGTGGATGGAACTGATGCCTGCCCCCTGGTGGGTGAGGTTTGTCCAGGGGCTTGGGTAGGCTTCCTGGTGGATGGAACTGATGCCTGCCCACTGGTGGGTGAAGCTGGGTCTTGTCCCTCTGGTGGGCAGGGCTGTGGCAAGGGGTGCGTTTAGAGGCAGCCATGGGCTCAAGATGACGTTAGGCAGCCTGTTTGTTGCTGGGTGGAACTGTGTTCCCACTCTGTTGGTTGTTTTGCCTGAGGCGTCCCAGCCCTAGAGCCTTCAGGCTGTTGGGTGGGGCCAGGTCTCAGTGCCAAAATGGTGACCTCCAGAAGAGTTCACACAGATGAATATTCCCCGGGGCCTCCACCACAAGTATCCTTGTCCCACAGTGAGCCACAGCTAATGCCTGCCTCCCCAGGAGACCCTCCAAGACCTGCAGGTAGGTCAGGCCGAGACTCCTGTGGAGTCACTGCTTTGCCCTGGGTCTCAGTGCACATGAAACCTTGTGTGTGCCCTCCAAGAGTGTAGTCTCTGTTTCCCCGAGTCCTGTAGAGTTCCTCCACTCAAGCCTCACTGGCCTTCAAAGCCAAATGCTCTGAGGGTTCCTTCTCCTAATGATAGACCCCCAGGCTGGGGAGCCTGACATGGGGCTCTGAACTCTCATTCTTGTGGGAGAACCTCTATGATATAATTATTTTCCAGTTTGTGGGTCACCCATATGGCAGGTATGAGATTTGATTATATCGTGAAAACTCCCCTCCTACCGTCTTGTTGTGGCTTCTTCTTTGTCTTTGGGTGCAAAATATCTTTTTCGGTAGGTTCCAGTGTTTTTTGTTGATGGCTGTTCAATAGTTGGTTGTGATTTTGGTGTTTTTGTGAGAGGAGGTGAGCTCAAGTCCTTTAACTCCACCATCTTGTCCTCAGTCCTAAACTCAGTGTGGATCCAGGCGACCGCCACCAGCATGAGTGTGAGCCAGTGTGTCCGCATCATGGTCCCATCCCAGTCTCTGGAGGGCGCAGGGCAGGGCAGCTGCAGAGAACTCTAAGGGAAGGTGGGAGCTTCACAGATCGCCAGCCTCAGAGGCGTGTATATACCACAGTTAAATTTAGGTATAGTTGGTGTAAAATATATACATTTCAGGTGTACAACATAATGATTCACAAATTTTAAACATTATATTCCATTTACAGTTATTAACTATATATTCTTGTAGCTTATTTATCTTAATCCCCTACTGCTATCTTACCCCTCCCTCCTTCTCTCTCCCCACTGGTAACCTCTCATTTGTTCTCTGCATCTCAAGTCTGTTTCTGTTTTGTTGTATTCACTAATTTTATTTTTTAGATTCCACATATAAGTGGCATCATACAGTATTTATCTTTTCTGTCTGACTTATTTCACTCAGCATAATAGCCACAAAGTCCATCCGTGTTACTGCAAATGGCATAATTTCCTTCTTTTTTATGGCTGAGTAGTATTCCGTTGTATGTATGTATGTGTGTATACACACACGCACGCACACACACACACACCACACATCTTTATCTATTCATCTGTTGATGGAAACTCGTCTTTATCCATTCATCTGTTGATGGACACTTAGGTTACTTCCATATCTTGGCAATTGTATATAATGCTGATATGAACACTGGGGTGCATGAATCTTTTCAAATTCGTGTTTTTGTTGATAAAGACCCAGGAGTGAAATTTCTGGGTCACATGGTAGTTCTATTTTTAGCTTTTGGAGACACCTCCATACTGTTTTCCATAGTGGCTGCACCAGTTTACATTCCCACCAACAGTGTACAAGGGTTCCCTTTTTTCCACATCCTCGCCAACATTTGTTATTTGTGTTCTTTTTGATGATAGCCATTCTGACAGGTGTGTGATGATACCTCATTGTGGTTTTAAGTTGCATTTTTCTGATGATTAACAGTGTTGAGCATCTTTTCATGTGCCTGTTGGCCATCTATATGTCTTCTTTGAAAAAATGTCTATTCAGATCTTCTGCTTATTTTTTAATTGGATTGTTTGTTTTTTTGATGTTGAGTTGTATGAGCTGTTTATATATTTTGGATATTAATCTTTTATTGGTCATATCATTTGCAAATATTTTTCCCATTCAGTAGGTTGTCTTTTTGTTTTGTTGATGGTTTCCTTTGCTGTGATCTCTCTTTATTTTCCTTGATGTACCACAATTTTTTTAATTGAAGTATAGTTGATTTACAATGTTGTGTTCATTTCTGCTGTACAGTAAAGTGATTCAGTTATACATATATATATTCTTTTTCATAATCTTTTCCATTATGGTTTATCACAGGATATTGAATATAGTTCCCTGTGCTATACAGTAGGACCTTGTTGTTTATCCATTCTATATATACTAGCTTGCATCTGCTAACCCCAAACTCTCACTCCATCCCTCCCCCAACCCCCATCCCCCTTGGCAACCACAAGTCTGTTCTCTATGTCTATGAGTCTGTTTCTGTTTCGTAGATAAGATCATTTGTGCCATATTTTAGATTCCACATATAAGTCATATCATATAGTATTTGTCTTTTTCTGACTTACTTCACTTAGTATGGTAGTCTCTACGTCCATCCATGTTGCTGCAAATGGCATTATTTCATTCTTTTTTATGGCTGAGCAGTATTCTATTGTGTATATATATGTGTGTGTGTATATACATATATATGTGTGTGTGTGCGTGTGTATATATATACATATACATATACCACATCTTTATCCATTCATCTATCGATGGACATTCAGGTTGTTTCCATGTCCTGGCTCCTGTAAATAGTACTGCTGTAAACATAGAGGTGCATGTGTGTTTTCAAATTAGAGTTTTGTCAGGATATATGCCCAGGAGTGATATTGCTGGATCATATGGCAACTCTATTTTTAGTTTTTTGAGGAATCTCTGTACTGTTTTTCATAGTGGCTGCACCAACTTACATTCCCACCAACAGTGTAGGAGGGTTTCCATTTCTCCACATCCCCTCTAGTATTTGTTATTTGTAGCCTTTTTAATGATGGCCATTCTGACTGGTGTGAGGTGGTATCTCATTGTAGTTTTGATTTTCATTTCTCTAATAATTAGCAGTGATGAACATCTTTTCTTGTGCCTGTTGGCCATCTGTGTGTCTTCTTTGGAGAAATGTCTGTTTAGGCCTTCTGCCCATTTTTCAATTGGGTTGTTTGGATTTTTGTTGTTGTTGAGTTGCATGAGCTCTTTGTATATTTTGGAAATTAAGCCCTTGTCAGTCTCATTATTTGCAAATATTTTCTCCCAGTCCATAGGTTGTCTTTACATTTTGTTCATGGTTTCCTTTGCTGTGCAAAAGCTTGTAAGTTTGATTAGGTCCCGTTTGTTTTTGTTTAATTTTTTTTTTTTTTTTTTTTTAGGGATCGAACCCAGGCCGCCTGCATTGGGAGCATGGAGTCTTAACCACTGCACCACCAAGGGAAGTCCCCCCATTTGTTTATTTTTGCTTTTATTTCTATTGCCTTGGGAGACTGACCTAAGAAAACATTGATACAGTTTATGTCAGAATGTTTTGCCTATATTCTCTTCTAGGAGTTTTATGGTGTCATGTCTTATATTTAAGTCTTTAGGCCATTTTGAGTTTACTTTTGTGTATGGCATGAGGGTGTGTTGTAACTTCATTGATTTACATGCAGCTGTCCAACTTTCCCAACACCACTTGCTAAAGAGATTGTCTTTTTCCCATTGTATATTCTTGTCTCCTTTGTCAAAGATTAATTGACCATAGGTGTGTGGGTTTATTTCTGGGCTCTCTATTCTGTTCCTTTGATCCATATGTCTGTCTTTGTGCCAATACCATGCTGTTTTGATTACTGTAGTTTTGTACTGTTGTCTGAAGTCTGGGAGGGTTATGCTTCCTGCTTTATTCTTTTTTCTCAGGCAATTCTGGGTCTTTTATGGTTCCATATAAAGTTTTGGATTATTTATTCTAATTCTGTGAAAACCCTCATGGTGTACCACAATTTCTTTATCCATTCATCCATTGATGGACATTGGGTTCTTTCCATATTTTGGTTATTGTGAATAGTGCCGTTAAGAACATTCATGGGGACTTCCCTGGAGGCACAGTGGTTGAGAAACTGCCTGCCAACGCAGGGGACGCAGGTTCAAGCCCTGGTCCAGGAAGATCCCACATTCCACAGAGCAACTAAGCCCGTGTGCCACAACTACTGAGCCTGCGCTCTAGAGCCCACAAGCCACAACTACCGAAGCCCCCATGCCACAACTACTGAGGCCTGTGCACCTAGGGCCCGTGCTCTGCAACAAGAGTAGCCCCCGCTCTCCGCAACTAGAGAAAGCCCAGGCACAGCAATGAAGACCCAACACAGCCAAAAATAAATTAAAATTTTTTTAAAAAAAGAACATTCATGTACAAAGGTTTGCTTGAGTACCTGTTTTCAGTTCTTTTGTGTATATTCCTAGGAGTGGAACTGCTGGGCCATATGATAATTCTATGTTTAACTTCTTGAGGAACCACCAAAATGTTTTCCACAGTGGCTATACAATTTTACATTCCAGCAATGCACGAGGGTTCAAATTTCTTCATATCTTCACTAATGCTTGTTATTTTCTGTGCTGTTTTCAAAATACCCATCCTTGTGGGTGTGAAGTGGTATTTCATTATGGTTTTGGTTTGCATTTCTCTAATGCAAGGATGTGGAGCATCCTTTTATGTGCTTATTTCATTTGTATATCTTGTTTGGAGACATGGCTATTTAAGACATTTGCCCATTTTTAAACTGGGCTGTCTTCTTGTTGTTAAGTTGCAAAAGTTCTTTATGTAATCTGGATACTAAACGCTTATGAGATATATGATTTACAAACATTTTCTCCCATTTTGTAGTTTGTATTTTCACTTTCTTGTTAATGTCCTTTCGTGCACAAAAATGTTAAATTCTGATGAAGTCTAATTTATCTTTTTTTGCTTTTTTTCTTTTGTGGCTCATGCTTTTGATGTCAAATCTAAGAATCCATTGCCAAATCCAAGGTCATGGATATTTACCTCTAAGTTTTCTTTTAAGAGTTTTCTAGTTTTAGCTTTTCTGTTTAGGTCATTAGTTGATTTTGAGTTAACTTTTGTACAGGATATGAGGAAGGGGGTCCAACTTTATTCGCTTGTATGTGAATATCCAGTTGTTCCAGTACCATTTGTTAGACTATTTTTTCCCCATTGAATGGTCTTCATGTTCTTGTCAAAAATCAACTGGTCTTAAATGTTTGGAGTTTATTTCTGGATTCTCAAGTCTATTCCATTGGTCTATATGTCTGTCTTTATGCGAATACCACAGAGTTTTAACTACTGTAGCTTTGTAGTAAGTTTTGAAATTGGGAAGAGTATAAGTCTCAAAATTGTTTTGGCTATTCAGGGTTGCTTGCAATTCCCTAAGAATTTGAGGTCTGCTTTTCCATTTCTGCAAAATTATGCTTGGAATTCTGATAGTGATTGCACTGAACCTGCAGATTGCTTTGGGCAGTCAGTCACCCCATTATTTTGGTTTGTTGTATTTTTATTTTCATCCAGCTCAAAACGTTTTCTAATTTTCCTTTTGTTTTCTCCTTCAACATATAGGCTGCTTACAAATGTAATGTTTACTTTCCAAATATTTGTGGGTATCCCAAATTTCCTCCTTTTGATGACTTCTAATTTAATTCCATCATGGTCAGAGGACATACTTTGTTGAGTTTCAATCCTTTTAAATTTATTGAAACTTGTTTTATGACCTAGTGCAGGGGTTGGCAAACTATGCATGGCCTGCTTGTTTTTGTAAATAGAGTTTAGTGGGACACAGTCATACCCATTCATTAAAGTGTTGTCTGTGGCTGCTTTTGAGTTAAAATAGCAGAGTTGAGTAGCTGTGACAGAGACTGTATAGGCAACAAGCCTAAAATATTTACTATGTGGGCCTTTAAGAAACTTTTTTACCAACCTCTGGCCTACCATAAGGTCTATGACTGTTCCAATTGTGCTTAAGAAGAATGTGTATTCTGCATTAGGTAGAATGTTCTTTAAGTGTCAGGTCACGTTGGTCGTTCGTGTTATTTAACTCTTATGTTATCTTTGGTGATTTTTGGTGTAATTGTTCTACCCATTATTATGAGTGAGATATTGAAGTTTTCAACTATTATTGTTGAATTATCTATTTTCCCCTTTAATTTTGTCAGTTTTGCCTTATGTATTTTGGGTCAGCTGTTAGGTTGACATATCTTCCTGATGAATTGACCATTTTATTGTAAAACATCTTACTTTGTCTCTAGTAAAAATTTTTTTGGCTTAAAGTATATTTTGTCTGATACTGGCATAGCCACTCTAGCTCTCTCTTTTTTTTCTTAATATAAATTTATTTATTTATTTTTGGCTGTGTTGGGTCTTTGTTGCTGAGCATGGGCTTTCTCTAGTTGCAGCGAGCGGGGGCTACTCTTCGTTGGGGTGCGCAGACTTCTCACTGCGGTGGCTTCTCTTGTTGCAGAGCACAGGCTCTAGGCATGCAGGCTTCAGTAGTTGTGGCACACGGCCTCAGTAGTTGTGGCTCATGGGCTCTAGAGCGCAGGCTCAGTAGTTGTGGCACATGGGCTTAGTTGCTCCACGGCATGTGTGATCTTCCCAGACCAGGGCCCAAACCTGTGTCCCCTGCATTGGCAGGCGGATTCATAGCCACTGCGCCACCAGGGAAGTCCCACTGTAGGTGTCTTATGCATATTCTTTGCAAGATGTATCTTTTCACATCATCCTATGTCTTTGAATATAGTGTGTTTCTTGATTACAAAAAAACACCACAAAGCTTGTTTTTTGTTTTTTGGGTTTTTTAAATCCATTCAGCCAATGTCTGCCTTTAATTGGAGCAATCTATTCACATTCAATGTTATTATTACTATGCTTGATTTATGTGCTATTGCCATTTGTTTCCTGTGTGTTTCATGTCCTTTTTCTGACTTTTTTGTATTAAATGGATTTTTTCCATTTTAATTCCTTTTTTGAATTTTGAAACATTTTTTCTTAACTGATATTTTATTGAGATAATTGTAGATTCATAGGCATTTGTAAGAAATAGTGCAGAAATCACTTGTATACTTTGCCAACTTTTCCACGATAGTAACTAACGTTTTACCATATAAAATCAAAACTATATGTTAGCTATATTTATGTTACTATAACATATCACAGACAAGGGGTGGATGTTAATATGACCAATCTTCCTCAGATTTCCCCAGTTTCACTCATTTGTGTATGTGTGCATGTGTGTTTATCTACCACTGCAGACAAGATACTGAACAGTTCCAACACCATGAGGACCCCTAGTATTACCCTCTTATAGCTGCACATTACCTAACCTTTGGTGATGACCAGTCTGTCCTCCATGTCTAAACTGTTGTCATTTCAAAAATGATATGTAAATGGAATCATGAAGTATATAACTTTTTGGAGTTAGCTTGTTTTACTCAGCATAATTCTCTGGAGATTCATCCAGGATGCTGCATATATCAATAGTTTGTTCCTTTTTATTGCTGAGTAGTATTCCAAGGTTATGTGTGTACCAGTTTATTTATCTGTTCATCTGCTGAAGTACATCTGGGTTGTTTCCAGTTCTGGGCTGTTACCAAAAAAGCTACTATGCATATTTGGGTACAGGTTTTTGTGTGAATGTTAAGTTTTCGTTCCTTGGGATAAATGCCCAGGAGAGCTTTGTTGATTTTTAAACTACATATCTTTTATTTTTTTTCTTAGTGATATTCTAGGGATTACAATATGTATCTTATCACAATACACTTCAGAGTAATATTAATTTAAGTCCAGTAAAATACAGAAAGAGTTTTGCTCCAACATAGTTCCATTCCTTCCCCACTCTTTTGTGATATTATTTTCATATATATTATGTGTTATATATCGTATAAGCCCAATGATAACAGCATCACAATTATTGCTTTATACAATTTTATATCTTTAAAAGATAATTAAGAAAGGAGAAAATGTATTTATAGAATCTTTTATATTCACCCACGTATTTATTGTTACCAGTACTCTATTCTTCCTGTGGATTCAAGTTACCATCTGGTATTTCCTTGATCTGATATAGCTCCATTCTCTCCCCTTATTTTTGTGATATTATTGTCATTTAGGTTACATCATTATATGCTACAAGCAGAGTGATAGGTTTTAATAATTCTTGTTTTATGCAGTTGTCTTCTACTTTTTGAAATAATTAAAAGGAACAGCAACAGGGAATGTTGACTATGGTATGATAGCTCACTTTTCTTGATCACCTCACTTTTCTTTACACCGAAAGCTCTGTTCCAGCAAGTCTTCCAGTGTCATACAAGTCAGAACTAAAAGTCTTAAGGTCCAAGCAGCTCCTCACAGCTTAATCATGTTGCTTATATTTTTTTTTCCTCTAACTTGTTCATTAAAAAAAGAAAGTTTTGGGGCTTCCCTGGTGGCACAGTGGTTGAGAGTCCACCTGCCAATACAGGGGATACGGGTTCGTGCCCCAGTCCAGGAAGATCCCACATGCTGCGGAGTGGCTAGGCCCATGAGCCATGGATGCTGAGCCTGCACGTCTGGAGCCTGTTGCTCCGCAATGGGAGAGGCCACAACAGTGAGAGAGGCCAATGTACCGCAAATAAATAAATAAAGTTTTTGGCAAATTATAAGTAAGTTACTTAGGGACTTCCCTGGTGGCGCAGTGGTTAAGAATCCACCTGCCATTGCAGGGGACATGGGTTTGATCCCTGGTCCGGGAGGATCCCACATGCCACGGAACACCTAAGCCCATGCGCCACAACTACTGAGCCTGCACTCTAGAGCCCGCAAGCCACAACTACTAAGCCTGTGTGCCACAACTACTGAAGCCCACATACCTAGAGCCCATGCTCTGCAACAAGAGAAGCCACCGCAATGAGAAGCCTGCATACCGCAATGAAGAGCAGCCCCTGCTTGCCGCACCTACCCACACACAGCAATGAAGACCCACTGCAGCCAAAAATAAATTTTTTTTAAAAAGAAGTAAGTCACTTATTTGTTCCTTACTGAATATCTTTATGGCCTCTTGAAAATACTTTCTTTACCAACAGCATTTTTCACAGAATTAGAACAAAAAAATTTTTAATTTATATGTAAACACAAAAGACCCTGAACAGCCAAAGCAATCCTGAGAAAGAAAATTGGAGCTGGAGTAATCAGGCTCCCTGACTTCAGGCTATACTACAAAGCTACAGTCATCAAAACAGTATGGTACTAGCACAAAATTCAGAAATATAGATCAATGGAACAGGATAAAAGTCCAGAAATAAACCCGCGCATCTATGGTCAATTAATCTACAACAAAGAGGGCAAGAACATACAATGGAGAAAAGACAGTCTCTTCAATAAGTGGTGCTGGGAAAACTGGACAGCTATATGTAAAAGAGTGAAATTAGAACACTCCCTAACACCATGCACAAAAATAAACTCAAACTGGATTAAAGACCTAAATGTAAGGCCAGATACTATAAAACTCTTAGAGGAAAACATAGGCAGAACACTCTTTGACATAAATAGCAATATATTTTTGGATCCACCTCTTAGAGTAATGAAAATAAAAACAAAAATAAACAAGTGGGACCTAATGAAACGTCAAAGCTTTTGCACAGCAAAGGAAACCATAAACAAAACAAAAAGACAACCCACAGAATGGGAGAAAATATTTGCAAAGTGACCAACAAGGGAGTAATCTCCAAAATGTACAAACAGCTCATGCAGCTCAATAAAAAAACAACCCAGGGCTTTCCTGGTGGCGCAGTGGTTGAGAGTCCGCCTGCTGATGCAGGGGACATGGGTTCATGCCCTGGTCCAGGAGGATCCCACATGCCACAGAGCGGCTGGGCCCGTGAGCCACGGCCGCTGGGCCTGTGCGTCCGGAGCCTGTGCTCCGCAATGGGGGAGGCCACAACAGTGAGAGGCCTGCATACCGCAAAAAAA